>NC_056741.1:1143897973-1144226936 GCF_019279795.1 Protopterus annectens | reverse complement strand
TTAAAAATAGGCCTTTGATGTTGGCGTATGAGTTTGCACATGTGCCCATGGCAACTCCTTTCTGTTCTAGAAAATATTGTTCACCATACGCAAACACATTGTTTAGAACTATGTCCATTAACGTTGCACACTTATTAAATCTTTTATGTTCTTTTCTATTAAAAACAACCTCATATACTCAACTCCTGTGTCATTCGGAATTAAAGTAAACAGTGAGGTTACATCTAATGTTACCATGTATCTAATCTCCCTGTTTTTATCTAAAGTAGTATATTTAGATAAGCTCTCTAAACTGTTTGGTATCCCTAACCACTGTTCCTGTTTGGACTACTTTCCTCAACTGTTTCTCCAAACATATAGAGAGACTGAGTCATCCCTTACTCGACACTATGGGTCTCATTGGTGGGTTTTTATCTTTGTTGTCCTTAGGGAGGCCTCTAAAAGTAGGTATGTCGGGTTTTTCTATTAAATATTTGTATAGATCAAAATCTATTACACTGCTTAAAAAAATCATAATTCATCTTTTACTTTTAATTTGTGGAGGTATGTCACTCTATCCTCTAATTCTGCATCTTATTTTTATAAATTTCTGTATCCAGAATAACTACTGCTCCCCCTTTGTCAGCTCCTCTTATGACTATATCTTTGATTGTAACCCTTTTAGTGCCTTTGTTCATCTTTGCTTACTTTATAAAAATCATGTTTCTTTGTTATTGTACAACTTATTTAAATCACTTTCCATTGCTTTCTCAAAGGCGCTCACTAACGGATGTGTTTGCGGAATAAATGCTGACAGCTTCTTGAATATACATTATTAATCATATTAAGGTTTAAACCCCTTGTAAAGGGCTCTTTCATTCTAGCAAAGGATGTTGACAGTACGGACTATATCTATTTAAAAATGTTTACAAAGCAATGGAAAGTAATTTAAATTAGTTGTACAATAACAAAGATAAGAAACATTGTTATAACATAAGCCAAGATGAACAAAAGGCACTAAAAGGGTTACAATCAAAGATATAGCCATAAGAGGAGCATACAAAGGGGGAGCAGTAGTTATTCTGGGTACAGAAATACATAAAAATAAGATTCAGAATTTATTAGAGGCTAGTGTGACATACCTCCACATAGACTATAAAACTGAACAGAATTATCAACGAAGTACAAGATTAATTATATGACTTGTTTTTATGCAATGTAATAGATTTTGATCTATACAAATATTTTAATAGAAAAAACAGTCCTACCTACTTTGAGGCCTCCCTAAGGTCCACAAAGATATTAAAGACCCACCAATGAGACCCATAGTGTCGAGTAAGGGATGGCTCAGAGACTCTATTTGGAGAAACAGTTGAGGAAAGTAGTCTAACAGGAACAGTGGTTAGGGATACCCAACAGTTTATAGAGAGCTTATCTAAATATACTACTTTAGATAAAAACAGGGAGATTAGATGTATGGTAACATTAGATGTAACCTCACTTTACTTAAATTCCGAATGACGCAGGAGTTGAGTACACGAGGTTGTTTTTAATAGAAAAGAACATGAGATTTAATAATAGTGTGCAATGTTAACTGACATGGTTCTAAATGTGTGTGTATGGTGAACAATATTTTCTACAACAGAAAGGAGTTGCCATGGGCACATCATGTGCAAACTCATACGCCATCATAATGGCCTATTGGGAACATACTTATGAGTATATATAAAGAAAACTTTTTTATATAAACGTTTTGTAGACTGTTTTTCTGTGTGGAAAAGAGATGAGGATAAACTCAAGAGTTATAGAATATATAAATGGAACAAGATGTAAACCCAACAGGAAAATGGTGAACTGAAAAAATAGTTTTTGTATGTACTAATAAAAGAAGGAAGCTACATAAGTACACAATTGTATAGGAAAGAATGTAGAAAAAATTCAGTACTACATCACACCAGCATGCACCCCCCCCCCCACATATATATATAATTTAGTAAAAGGGCAGGCAATAAGAGCATCTAGACTTGAGCCAAGACTCAAAGTTTCAAGAAACAGTAGAGATGTTACATAGAGATCGAAGAAAGAGGATATACAATAATGAAACCATTTATTTAATGGTAATATAGTCAGAAAGACAACAGGAAAACCATATATACACAGTGGTAACCATGACTCAGACATACGAGGAAGTAAGAGGTAAAATAGATGTTAGTAAGCCTGTGATATCCTTTACAAATAAAAATAAAAAAGTAAAAGATTATTAAAAATTGGAATATTCTAACAGTAGATAGATTACATGAATTAGTAGGGGATGTCCCTAATTTCACTTATAAAAACACAATATTTGAAACGTATGTTTTGCTATGAAAGCACTGAGAGGAAACTGAGGGAGTCCACTAGAAAAGGGACATATGCATGCAGGGGATGCAATCAATGTCCACATATGCTAAATAAGTCCACTCACCCAGATACTTGGAGAGTTTATGAATTTAGATTTTTATGCAGATTGCAAGACAAGGGATTTGATTTATTTAGCTATGTGTATGAAATGTGCTTCCTTCTATATAGGTATGACCGACAGAACCTTAAGGGAACACGTAAAAGAACACATATACACTATAAGGAAGATGAGAACAATGCCCTAGCAAAACATATAATTGATATCGTTAGAAATTAATATTCTAAGCTATTAGATTTTGCATTCAGAAATATATTTTTAGTATTAATTCATTGTATGTTATTTGTTTGCATTTTTATTATGTTTCCAGTGCTGAGATGTTGTTTTTGGTTATATATTATACATATTTTTAAACAGAGATATAAGTGCTCTCTCTCTCTCTATATATATATATATATATATATATATATATATATATATATATATATATATATATATATATATATATATATATATATATATATATAAAAAGCACATTAGATGAGATTAAGCTGTAACAGTGTTTTTAAATTGTTTTAAATAGGCACATGAACGAAGGTTGAAGTAAAGTATCACTGTAATCACATACTATTTAAATGTGCTATTTAAACAAAATGTGATTGGTTGTGAAACAGACTAGATATTTAAAAGGTGGTTAATGTTCCATTAAGTCTGAAGCATTCATGTGGAATGTGAAGGGGCTTACTGCGAACGTGTTATTTTTCGTTTACTGTATTTTATTTTAATAAACTGTCAAATTCTCATTGTCGTGGTGTGTCCTCAACCAGAGTCTCTGATTCCTGCATCAGATGCTGTCCCTCCTTCCATGACATCAGGTCGTCAGGGGTCTAAAAATGCAGCCGCCACCATTACATCAGTCTCTTGCTGTGCGGTGCCCAAAGCAGAAGCCGTTGGCAAGTGCCTTTCGGCCGACTCCTGAAATTTAGTTTGAGTTTCAGAACCGAAGTCTTTGAAAAAAGCCAAGTATCCTGTTGGGGATCCTTTTTCTTAACTGATGTTAGTAAAAGTTAATTGTCTTACCTGTGGAAAGCAAATGCCTCAGATTTTCATTCATACTGCATTCCTTGCTTAGGTCCAGACCACAACGTTCATCGCTGTCAGTTTTTTGCCTTATTCAACCCCCGAACTATTCATAGTGTCTATTTTCGCATAAAATTATTTTGGTACTCTGTTTACTTATCCAGAAATGGCTTCGGTAAGCCGTCTGACTACCGATATTCTGACAAAATGCAAGGATAAAGATGGACCGCATAGGTCCAAAACTGTAGACTATGCTTCCGTTAAGCTAGTCGCAAGTTTACCGGTACTCTGTGAGGTGCTTTCACAGTCCCTGATGCTCACTACTTCAGATTCTCAGGCCTCTGAGACCCATTCGGAGTCCGGTATGTCGTGAGATGCTTATTCGACTGTGGAACCTGCAGATGTCTCTACCTTGGATGGGTCTGGAGCCGCTGTGCAGGCACCAGCTTCTGAGGGTGTATTCAGGCCTACAGAGTATATTCAGGCCTACAGATTTGTTTTTTTAAACCAACACCATCTTCATCAAGGCCTAAAATTTGACCCACGCCTTTAAACATTACCAAACCACATGGTTAGGCCCATATGCCTAAAAAACAAATGCTTAGAATGGCTGAAGACCTTTTTACTTTTTAGTGGAAGCCAGCTTTCCCCCTCTAAGAGACCTAGAACTGATTTTCCTTCTGATTCTTCTGATCAGGATTCTGAAATTTTTTTCTTTTGATTACCAGGATTTGCCTTTGTCTACCTATGAGGATTCTGATGCAGAGAATTCCATTCATTCCCTCTGCTTCCCCTCCAGAAGATTTTTCTTTTGGAGAAACCTTGCACACTCTTAGGAACATTTCCCCTGGGAAAGCCAGGATTACTCTGACTCCAAAAAGATTTTTAGGGCATTCTTTCTCCTCCCTCAACACAGGCCTTTAGCTATCCCTCCTGTTTTGGAAATTGTAGATGCCTTCTTGGAATCGTGCCTGACCCCTGACACTTTACCTCCAGCTCCCAGAAAACCTGACCGGTATTAGAGTACCTGACTCTCAAGTTCCTCCAAGAATCCTACTGCAGATCCAGAGACCATTTTCCCAAGGACCAAAGGCATTAAGGCTACTGCTGCCAAAAACCCTACCCCCTCTGATAGAGATTCCAGGGCATTGGAAAGTTGGGGTAAGAAGGTATACACTTCTGCTACTTTGGCCATTAGGGCCTTAAATTGCCAGTTTCATATGTTAAAGTATCGGCAGCATATTATGGGACTAATTAAACAAAAAATGATTCCCGACTCTGCTGAACATAAAGAATTACAGGATTTAATGCATTCTGCTGAACAAGTTGGTAAACATACTTTGCAATGTGGTTTTGACTCTTTAGAAGCATCTTGCAGGGCTGCTGTCACTGGGTCTGTACTTGGCTTGAGGAGCAAAACTTGCCAGATCATGTTAAAGCTAAATTACTGGATGCTCCCCTTAAACCAAGACCGCCTGTTTGGCAACAATGCAGAAGTCCTCAAAAAGATGGAGGAAAAAGCTAAATCCATGCAAACTGTTAAAGATTTCCTGCAAGTACAGCCTCCCAGATTTAGTAGGCATTGGCTTTCAAAGAATTGGACCTTTCCGGTCTCTTCCAGGCCTTCAGTCCAAACCCAGGAACAGCAGACCACCTGGGTTTGTCTCAGGCTACACACAGGCTTAAGCAGTGGGGGGCTCCAACTTAAAGCTGGAAGTAGTAAGACACCCTTATGGAAAAATGTCACACTGACTTAATCTTAACCCTTCCAAGTCCTGCTCCAACTGCCTGCTCCATTAGGAGGAAAGCTCACCCTGCATGCAAAAAAATGGGAACTCGTTACCCAGGACAAATGGGTTTTAAATAGTTTTCAAAGGATACAGATTCCACTTCCACACCTTACCAACCCAAACTGTTGGCCAGACCTACCTCCAAATCAGTGGGCAGAGGCTCAACAGCAGGTTCTCTCAGTATCAAAGCTATTCAACCTGTCCCAGCAGAAGAAAGGGGACAATGATTTTACTCTACTTTTCCTGGTACCCAGAAAAGACTGCTCCTGGTGTCCTATCCTGGACTTTATTCTATTGAGCACCTTTTTGGTAATCTCAAAATTCAAAATGTGAACATTTCAACAGCTGTTTCTTATGCTAGGCAAAGATGCCTGGTTGGCAACCTTAACCTTTAAAGGAAGCTTACCTGCACATTCCAATAAGGGAATCTTGCAGGGAATACCTATGCTTCAGAGCAGGCTCCATGCACTATCAGTTCTCTGCACTTCCCTTTGGCTTATCTACTGCGCCCAGGGTATTCACAAAGTGTCTAGTTCCAGCCATTACATTTTGCAGGCAGAGAAATATTCAAATATACCCATACCTGGACAATTGTCTAATAAAGGCAGATAACCAGGGCATGCTATTAAATATCTGGCATTTGTAAAGAAACTTCTAACCATAAACTAAAAAATCTCATCTGGTACCCTGCCAACAGATTGTATTCCTGGGAGCAAGCTGGAACACAACTTCCCAGATGGCTTACCTCACATCAGCGAAACAAGTTTTTGACTGCCTACTTCAAACTGCTGGCCACAAAGACCCAGCTGTCTGCAAGTAATATTTTGCAAGCCTTGGGGTTCATGGCCTGTTGCATTCTACTAGTTCCATATGCAAGACTGCATATGAAGAAACTACAATGGTATCAACATTCTCAGGACCTGAAATCAATTATTCCCATCATTCCTTGTATAAAGACAAGAGTTCCTTTGGTGGGCAGATGCCTGCCACCTCAAGAAGGGGCTTCCTTTCATTCTGCCCCCTGCCATCCAAACCCTGACTACAGATGCATCAGACTATGCATGGAGGGGGCTCACTTGGCAGGGCAGTGCATTCAGGGCAAATGGAACCAGAGTCAGATGCACCTGCATATCAAACAAAAAAGTGTTAGCTGTACAGAATTCCCTGACCGCCTTCAAGGACCACATCCTTCCAGGACAATTACTGGTAAAGACAGAACACCACAGTTGTGGTACATAAACGAGCAGGGGGGAACCCACTCATACCCTCTCTGCAGAGTAGCTATGGCTCTGTTGAACACAGCCTTGAGCTACCAAGTGCACCTACAAGCTCAATTTCTGCCAGGCAAGCTAAATTCACTGGCAGACGACCTAAGCAGAAATCTCATGGACCCATGAATGGGAACTGGAACCAAAAGTATTCAACCTTGAACAAATGGGGGGACTCTAGATGGACCTGTTTGCCTCCCCCAGAACTACAAATTGGACAAATTCTGCACAAGGACTCCTCAGTCAAGCTTTGAAAGTGGATGCCCTGTCTTTCACCTGGGAAAGCCTCTTGGTTTATGCCTTTACCCCCTCTGCCTCTCCTGTCAAAGGTTCTGCTAAAGATGAAACAGGACAAACCAAGGACAATTCTTATTGCAGCAGACTGGTCTCGCCAGCACTGGTACACCCTCTTGTGCAGCATGATACTGCTGGATCCATGGCACCTACCTCAGGCACCTTCCCTACTGTCCCAGCAGGTGGGCCAGTTTCTACACCCTCCGCTTCAAACCCTTGATCTCGCAGCCTGGCTAATTCCTTGCACTCTCCAATAGCATCCCTCAGTAAGCAGGTGCTAGAGGTCATTCTGAAAGCAGATACATAGTGCTAGAAAAGCCTATGCTGAAAAGTGGAAAAGATACTGTTCCTGTAGCCAGACCCAGGGTGTGGGCACTATGGTGCTCAGTTTATCTTTTATTCAGTACTTAACAGAAATGCTCTGCAAAGGCCTATCCTTGTCTATCAAAATTCATGCCTCTACAATTTCAGCACATTATAATACTGAACCACCCCTCTTTCACCCCCTGTTAAAGCATTTTCTCAGAGGGGCTAAAAATTTGACCCCCCCCCCCAGACAAGCCCCTACTCCAGCCCGGGACCTTAACTTTGTATTGGGAAAGCTCACTCTCCCCCCTTTTGAACCAGCTGCAACCACAGAGTTGAAATTCCTTTCTTGGAAAAAGCCTTCTTTCTAGCCATCACTTCAGCAAGAAGAGTGTCTGAATTACAGGCCCTCATGGCAATGGAGCCCTTCATCATCTTCCATGCAGACAGGGTTTTCCTCAGGACCAATCCTTCCTTTATGCCCAAGGTGGTGTCTAGTGTGGCCCTAAATCAGTCCATTCATTTTTCCTAATGTGCACAGACCACTTCAGATTTTGAGGCTAAGCCTCAAAATCTGAACAGCTGCTAGTTGGCTTTGCTGCAGGGGCGGAGGAGAAGGCCTTTTCAAGCAAACCATTTCTAAATGGATAGTCCATTGCATTCATTTCTGCTATAAGCACCAAGAAAAACCTCATAGATGAGATCACATTCCACCAGGGCTGCATCTACCTCTACAGCCTTTCTCAGTGGGGTCCCTACCAGGGGCATCCTAGAAACTGCTACCTGGAGCTCATTTCATACCTTCACCAAGCATTACCACATGCCTATTTTTCTCTAAATCCAGAGCTGGTTTTGCCACTGCAGTATTCCAGGGCTTAATAGCTGGTCCTAATGCTCTAACTTCCTCCTCCCTTCCTTAGCTTTGGGAATCTACCCAAATGTAATGACTGCAACAGTGAAACACAACATAGTACAGTTGTGTATACTTACCATAAGTGTAGATGTTTGTGTGTATTCACTGTTGCAGTCCTGGTTACCGTCCCTCCAGCCCCCTGACTTCTCTTGGATCTACCTTTCCTTCTTTGGTGTGTTTGAGCTTTATGGTGTATTTGCCTTTTGTTGGAGGTGTAACAACATATTGCTTCTCATTATGGGGGCACCTGACATCTGGGGCAAGAAATACTGATGTAATGGTGTCTGTTCATGTTTTATACCTCTGACGTCATGGAAGGAGGGACAGCATCCGATGCAGTAATCCAAGACTCTGATATTCAGGCTGGCTGAGGGCTACATGCAGGCGGATATGCCAAATGTAATGACTGCAACAGTGAATACCATAAATGTAGATGTTAAGAGTGCAAGTGTACACAACTGTACTTTCCTCAGCTTTGGGAATCGACCCAAGTGTGATGACTGCAACAGTGAAACACGAACATAGTACAGTTGTGTACACTTACCATAAATGTAGATGTTGTGTGTTCACTGTTGCAGTCCTGGTTTCCCTCCCTCCAGCCCTGTTTTTCTCTATCCTTTCTACTTGTTCTCTATGGCCATTTTTTTATGGCGGGATGTTTACTTTTTACTGGTGGTGGTCCACACCATATACTAGCTTTCCTGTTTGGGGGGGCTCCTGACATATGGGGCAAGAAAACCTGATATAATGGTGTCAGCTGTTTTATACCCGTGATGTCATGGAAGAAGTGACAGCATCTGGCGCAGAAATCCCAAGACTCTGGTATTCGGGCCGACTGTAGGCAGATGACCCAAGTGTGATGACTGTAACAGTGAATGCACTCTAACATCTACATTTATGGTAGGTGTACAAAACAGTACTTTAGCATGAGTGGAGGTCGGCCGCTCCCTGAGTTTTCCTTTCTGAATTGAATTATCCTGAAGTCTTCTAAAGCTAAGTACCCTGTTGGGGATCCTTTTTTCTTGCTCTAACCGATGTTAGAAAAAGTTAACAATTATCTTGCTTGTGGAAAGCAAATACCACACCGAGATTTCCAATCTTATTGAGTCATCTGTTTAGGCCCAGACCATGACTTACCTCACTGTTTTGTGCTTTAAATGCCCAAACTATTTGTCGTTGGGCCCTTATTGTCGCTAAGTACTTTTCTTTATCTCCGTATTCCGAAATGGATTCAGTCAGCCATATGACTACCGATCTTCCAAAAAAGTAAGGATAAAGACAGACTGCACAGGTCCAAAACTAAAATGATGCTTCCGTTAAGCTAGTTACCTTCCGTTAAGCCAGTTGCCTGTTCACTGGTTCTCAGTGAGGTGCTTTCGCAGCCCCTGATGCCCACTTCATTGGATTTGCAAGCCTCTACTGAGACTGGTTCAAAGTCCGGTATGCTGTGAGATTCTTCGATTATGGAACCTGCAGATGTCTCTACCTTGGATGGGTCCGGAGCTGCTGAGCAGGCACTGGCTTCTGAGGAAGTTCTTCGCACTACCAGTATTCAACGCACAGACTTCTTTCGCATCTTCAGTTCTGTCTAAAGCTACAGAGTTTCTAAGGCTGAGTATGTGCTACACCTAGAAAAACAATGAGACAAACTCATGCACCTGCTTCCTTGCCACATCATCAAATGTTTAAAATGGCACAAGACCGTGTGCTGATTAGGGGAAAGTCTGCTTTCCCCTGCTAAGACAGACCTGTCTCCAGCAGCTTTAACAGAGTCTGACTCTGAGGTATCTGATTAAGAAGACATGCCTTTGTCTGCTTATGAGAATTCAGATGCAGTGAAATTCATTCCCTTTGCTTCTCTAGAGGATTTTTCTTTTGGTGAAGCCTTACATTCTTTGAGCATTTCCACTGAGTATGCAAAGACTATCCTCTGTCCAAAAAGACTCAATTTCTAGATTTGCCATAACATAGGCCTTTAGGAATACCCCCCCCCCCAGTCCTGGATGATATCTCTATGGAATCCATTTCAACTCCTGATACCTTACCCCCCCCCCCGTGCTCCTAGGAAACTAGACAGGTACAACAGAGTTCCTCACTCAAATTCCTTTTCAAAAATCCTACTGCTGACCCAGAGGTAATCTTCCAGGGGCCTAAAGCTGTCAAAGCAACTACAGCTAAGAATCCCACCCCTTTGGACAGGGATTCCAGAGCTTTAGACAGATGGGGTAAGAACGTGTACACCTGCAACTCTTGCCATTAGGGCTTTGAATTGCCAGTTTCACATGCTGAAGTACCAACAACATATTATGGAACTTATTTTGCAAAAAATAGCTACCTTTACAGACTCTGCGGCAAATAAATAATTACACTAGCTTATGCATTCTGCAAGCCAAGTCAGCAAGAATAGTTTGCAATGTGGCTTTGATGCCCTAGAAGCATCTTACATGGCAGCAGTCATTGGTTCTGTACTGAGAAGGCATGCTTGGCTTAAGGAGCAGACCTTGCCAGACCATGTCAAAATCCAAATTACCAGCTGCAACTTTGAATAAGGGCAGTCTGGCTCCAAAGCAAGAGGTTCTTAAAAAGATGGAAGAAAAAGCTAAATCTATGCATAAGATTTCTTGCAAGTACAACCTCCGAGATTCTGTAGGCATTGCCCCTCAAAATATTGTTCCTTTCCAGCCATCTCAAACTAGACCCAGGGGAAACAGATCCCCCCAGCCTACAGTCTCTGGGTATGCAGAGATCTAAGCAGTGGAGTGCCTCCACTTCAAAAATGAGTGCTAAGCCACCCCCTTACAGAAATAATTCACAATAACTTCTCAACTCCACTCCCCACCTCTGTCCAACTTCTTGTGCCCCTAGGAGGAAAACTTGCCCATCATGCAAAAAATGGACTTCCATCACCAAAGACCGATGGGTCCTCAACATTGTATCCCAGGGGTACAAATTTTAATTCCACTGACTGCCAACCCCAAAAGGGTTCCCAGACCTTCCTCCAAACCAGTGGGCAGAGACACATAACCAAGTTAAATCCCTGCTGTCTAAGGGCAATTCAGCCTGTTACTGCAGAACAGATGGGTCAAGGGTTCTATTCCAGACTTTTCCTGGTACCCAGAAAAGTGGGCACTTGGTGCCCAATCCTAGAGCTTTCCATTCTAAACACCTTTTCTGGTGGCACTAAAATTCCAAATGCTCACCCTGCAGCAGCTTCTTCCTTTGCTGGCCAGAAATGCCTGGTTAGCCACCCTAGACTTGAAGCCTATATGCACATCCCTATCAGGGACTCTTGCAGGAAATATCTATGCTTCAGGGCAGGATCTATGCATTATTAGTTCTCTGTACTTCCCTTTGGCTTATCCACTGCTCCCAGAGTGTTCACAAAATGTCTTGCTCCAGCCATTGCCTACTGCAGACAGAAAACTTAAAATTGTATCTGTACTTGGATGACTGCCCGATTCAGGCAGTCAGGAAATACTGTTGCAGCACCTGACATTTGTAAAGAACCTTCTAACCTCCCTGGGGTACACCAACTAAAAGAATCAAAACTAGACCCCAATCAAGAGTATTCCTGGGAGCAAGCTTGGACATAACATCCCATATGGCATTCCTTGCTCCAGGAAAATGAGCCTGACAGACAGATTACTTCACTCACATGGCTACCAGAACCTGGATATTCGCCAGGAAAATCCTGCAGGCCCTAGGGTTCGTGGCCTCCTATATCCTACTAATTCCATATACCAGACTGCATGTGAGGAAACTTCAGTGGTACTTAAGTCTGGTGCTAACATTCTCAGGACCTGAAAACTGTCATTTCTATCATACCTTGTCTGACAGTTTCTTTGGTGGGCAGCAGCATGCAACCACAAGGGACTGCCCTTTGCTCAACCCCATGCTGCCCAGACCCTAACCACAGAATCCTCAAACTATGCTTGGGGGGCACACCTGGACGACAAGTGCATTCAGGGACACTGGAGCCCAAGTCAGATTCATCTGCACATCAACCAAAAAGAGATGCTAGCTGTTCAGCATGCTCTAACAGCTTTCAGATTCCTGCTCTCACCACGACCCTTGCTAATAAAAACAGACATCACCAAGCAGGGGGAACCCTCTTTTTCCCACTCTGCAGGCTAGCCATGGCCCTCTGGAACACTGCCTTGGACATGCAGGACCATCTGCAAGCTCAGTTCATGCCAGGCAAACAAAACTCACTGGCAGATGACTTGAGAAGTCTCTTAGACCTGCACAACTGGCAATTGGAGCCCAGCACCTTCAGCCTTCTGGTTCAGAAATGGGGACCCCAGAAGTGGATCTGTTTGCCTCCCCCTACAAGCACCAGATTGGCAAATTCTGCACCAGGACGCCTCACAGCAGAGCCTGGAAAGTGGATGCCCTATCCTGCCAGTGGGTAAACCTCTCAATCTGTGGATTTCCCCCTCTGCCCCTTATCTCAAGAATATTGCTCAAGATAAGACAGGACAGACCAAGGGCAGTTCTGATTGCCCTGGACTGGCCATGCCAGCACTGGTACCCACTCCTGTGCAGCCTCACTGGTACCATCCTGGCACCTTCCCCAGAGCCTGCCCCTGCTTACGCAGCAGGGGGGACAGATCTTGCAACTGCAAACCCTAAATCTTGCAGCCTGGCTTATTCCTCGAATTCTCCCCCCAGTGACCAGCCTAAGCAAGCAGGTGCTGGATGTCATTCTTGAAGCCAGAAGAGACTGTACAAGGAAATCCTATGCTGATAAGTGGAAAAGGTATTTCTCCTGGAGTAAATATAAAGGAGAGGACACAATTCTGCCTTCCCTACCTCTAATCCTGGATTACTTAGTGGATCTACTCCAGAGGCCTTTCCTTCTCCATTAAGATTCATGCCTCTGCTTTCTCGGCTCATTACAACTCTGAGCCACCCCTATTCTCTCACCCTGTCATCAAACAGTTCCTGAGAGGGGTAAACAACTTAAGGCCACCAAGGAGCACCCACACCTGCTTGGGACCTTAACTTTATACTGGAAAAGCTCACACTACCCCCTTTTGAACCTGCAACATCAGCAGACTTAAAAATTCCTCTCTTGGAAAACAGCATTGCTCCCGGCCATCACTTCAGTGAGAAGAGTGCCTGAGCTTCAAGCACTTATGGCAGTGGAGCCCTTCATTATTTTTCATGCTGACAGGGTCTCCCTCAGAACTAATCCTTTATGCCCAAAGTGGTGTCCAGTGTGGCTCTCAACCAATCTATCCATTTGCCAACTTTTTTTCCTAATCCTCAGAATAAAGGGGAAAGGATCCTACACTCCTTGGACGTACACAGCTCAGATTATACCTGGATAGGACTAAGCCTTTCAGGAAATCTGACCAGTTTTTACTCCGTTTTGCACCAGGGGCAGAGGGCAAGGCCATTTCAAAACAAACCAATTCCAAATGGATAGCACACTATCCATTTCTGCTACAAACACCATGGGGGAACTAACCCCTCAGGGGGTCAGAACACATTGCACTAGGGCAACTTCTACCTCTACAGCATTCCTCAGGAGAGTCCCTGCCAGGGACTCCCTGGAGTTCTGTACACACATTCACCAAGCATTACTACCTGCCTATATTTTCCAAATACAGGGCGGGTTTTGCAACTCCAGTCCTGTAGGGCATTCTAGCCAGCCCAAACTCTTCTTGACTACCTCCACCCTTTCTACAGCTTTGGGAATCAACCAGAGTGTGAAGACTGCAACAGTGAAACGCTAAGAACGTAGTACAATTGTGTTTGTGTCTTTTGGCTTTTCCCGGTTAGGAGTCGCCACAGCGGAACTCCGGTCTGCTAATGATTGGCAGTGGATTTTTACGTACCGGGTTACCAGCCCTGACGCACAACCTTCACGTATACCTCCACACAGAAGACGCTCTAGCTCAGAATCGAATAGGACAACATCTTGCTATGAGGCGACAACGTTACCGCAGCACCACCGTACAGTTGTGTACACTTACCATAAATGTAGATGTTAGTGTAGTTAACTGTTGCAGTCCTGGTTACCCTCCCTACAGCTCTCCTGCTCTCTTGCCTGTGTCCTACTTACCCCTTGCAGAGGTATTGGTATTTACTTTTTGCTGGTGTTTTTTTCCACCATAGCTTAGCTCCCTCTTGGGGGGGGCTCCTGATCTTTGGGGCAAGAAAAACAAATGGTTTCTGCTGCCTCATACCCCCTGATGACCTGATGTCAGACCCGGAGTGACAGCAACCGACGCAGAAATACTAAGTCTCTGGTATTCGGGCTGACTGAGGACTGCCTGCAGGCAGATAACACAAGTGTGATGACTGCAACAGATATCTACATTTATGGTAAGTGTATACAACTGTACTTTGTCTGAATTTAGATTATGTAGCATTTTTGAAGGATTTGTTATAGCTTTGAATACTTTATCATCCACATAGTAGTTGGGTAGATTTAGCTGGTGTAGTAGAATCACTTCTATCTTTCCACTCACCGTCATATTTGAGATGGGCTGTGTCTTAACCACAGAAGCTCTTAAGCTGGATGTTATTTACTGACTTGACTTTCAACTTAGTAAGCATCTGCCTAGCTGACCAAACGGAATTAAAAGGTGACCATCTGTTCAATGTATTTGTGGTAGAAAGACCCTTCAGGCTTATTTATGCACACCCCCCACCCCTTGCAAGCATACTGATTGCTAGATCTTGGAGATGGAGCAGAAGTTTTTAAAATCTTTGACTAGTTTCAACTGAATGGGCCTAGACTCCTACATGATTTTACTAGCACTGAGTCTGGGTTCCTTGGTGTCGCTCTCGTACATTGGGCACAGTAATCTATTCGTGGGTTCTGTTCAAGCAGCTTTATGATGCAAAAACATCAGGATAGAAGTTTACTGATGTTAACTTTAACTTGTATACAAGCTACTGCAATCATACAGGCTCATGGTCTGGCTACACTTTCAAAATGGCACTAGGAATAGTATGTGCCTGGTATTTATATGCATGTTGAGCCCTTGATATGTTTCTTAAAGGTACAGCATATAAACTCTGATTTACATCCCTCTGAGAAATAGATCATGCAACATTGTGAATCTATTTGCTATACAGATAACACAAGAAGCTCTTATGCAATTATACAAGACTAGGTACATATATACAGTTATGTCCATGTTGCTGTGTATTTTACACTGCGCTTGGAAATTCGACCATATCGTGTGACAAAACTGGGAATTGCGTTTAGCAGCTGGAGCCGTCTCTGTAGAATGTTCAAACTTGGGAGTATTTGGAACATTCTCAGGAATGGAAGTAAAGGTTGAAACACTCTGGGATGGTATCAATGTTTGGTTTGCTCTGAAGTCTAGTCTGCATCACAGGAACAATGCTGCTATGATTCTGATACAGGAAGATGTCTTCATTTTCTCCCATACTCTGCTCCCTCCGATTCCACAAGGTAGGAGCTCTGCTCTGTACATATACTTGTACCTTGACCAATCTGGTCAAAACCTTTTGCTGTTTGTATCTCACTCCCCTTCCCTCAATGGATGAAGAAATCTGCTTGATTTATCATAACTGGACTTCTGGATAGAATGCTTCTTGAGTAATTGAGCCTTAATGGTTCTGTTGACTTTAGGCTTCAAACTGGAACCAATAGGCAGAATCGTTCTGGTCTGCCTGGTTAGTCTTTGAGCAGGTGAGCAAAGTATGTCGTCACAGGGTACGTTTCTGAGATTAAGTAAATTCAAAAGACATCAGTATTGTCATGCTTTGACCTTTCAAGTAATTGCACTGCAAGTTCAGCTAGCTCATTTGACTCTGGATATTCAGGACTGCTAGTAACCTGTACAAAGTCCCACTCTTGCAAATTTCTGAAATAACTGACTTTTAAATTGAGTGCCATTGTCAAACAACTTCATGTGACTACAATGGACTGAGAAGTAGCAACTTGGTAAGCAACAGTAGTGGATGTTGGATTAGGTAGCAAGTCTCATAAACCAATTCAAATAAGTCTACCAATACTAAGTAATGTTGATTTGTCCCACTCTGTGGCTACTTTTGACCAAGGTAGTTCAGGCACTTGACTTAGCTGAAGTGGTTCACTTTGCAAATGCGATCTAGTACTATTGCATTACTAAACAAGAAGAAATTACTTTATCAATGTCTTTCAGCATTGAAGGCCAAAATACTAGTTCTCTCGCTAGTGGGTGTGAACCCTGGGTGACCATGATGCAAAATCTGGATATATTTGTTTAAGGAAGCAGGAACAACAATTTTTAGGACCTTTGAAAATAATGCCATTTTCCATCAACATTTCATCTCTGTAAGGAAAATAGGTTTGCACTTCAGAGGGTACACTAGATGCTTTGGCCACCCAACAATGTGATTTTAGCTTTTGCAGAATTGGAACACTCTTTGTATGATCTCTCACCTCAAGTCTAGTGGTATAGAAATTAAGCACGGTCATAAAGTTAAAATAAAAATTTTCTGCATCAAGCTGATACATTTTATTTCTGGGCGATCTGAATATGGTATCAGCCAGATAAAGTAGTTTGCCTTTTGGATAGACCATTTTGAAGTTGTACTTTTGCAGTTTGAGCATAATTCTTTGTAATCTCGCTGAAGTTAAATGCATAGGCTTTAAAGTAGCAACTGGAGGTTGATCAATTTCAATCTGAATAGCTTGACCATAGATGGTCATGAAACTTGGAACATGCAAGTACTATTGCTAAATGTTTTTTCTCAATTTGAGCATACTGCATTTCAGTTTGGGTAAGTGCTCTAGATGCATAGGCCATTAGTCTGCCCTTCTGAAGAATAACTGCAAAGACCACATTTTGTAGCATCATAGGGGAGTGGTTTATTTGCATCATAGTACCTTAATGTAGGTGGGGTGGCAATTTTCTGCTTAACATCTTCAAATGCCTTCTGGTGCTGTTCTAGCCATGACCGTGCAATATTTTTGCTAGTCAGCTCTCTTAAAGGTGCTGGAGTCTTGAATAAACTTGCCTAAATAGTTGACCATGCCTAGGAAACACTAGAGCTTGAATATTATCTAGTGCTGACATCTCAAGAATAGCTGCTTGCTTGGTTGTGTGGTTTCAAGCCAGTACTGGTAAATGACCTACATATGCAACTTCTGGTAGTCTGAATTTGCACTCCAGAGAACTGAGCTTCGTGTACTTCTAGAACTCTCTAGGTTTGTCATGATCTGCTTCACCATTGCCTCCAACCAGTAAATCATTACTAGTATGGCACAAGGATAACAAAAAAAAAAAAAAAAATTGCCCCATTGCATGCTGGAAGATTTCACTTGCAGAATTTATTCCAAATGGCATGCTTGGGAATCTTATCTGCCAAATGGGGTACTAAAACTGGTTAGTAATGAGGATTTGTGATCAAGCATCACTTGCCAAAATGAATTTTTTTGCATCCAAGACAAAGTGGCGTTTGTTATTGGAGATGTGACCTCTTCAACTGTATGCATTGGATGATGTGATCTCTTCAGTGCTTTGTTCAGATCTTTTGGATCAATACATATTCTCATTTCATCTGAGCCTTTTTTGTGAGCTGCTACCATAGACTGCACCCATTCAGTTGGTTTTGTAACTGGACAAATTATGCCTTGCTGTACCATTTTATCCAGCTAAGCCTTAACTTTGTCCTGTATAGCTATTGGAACTCTTCTTGCTGGTGTGACTACTGGAATGAACCTTTGGGTCCAACTTCATGGCATACACAACTGGAAGTTTGTCCAACTTGTCATCTAAAACATCAGCATACTCAGAAAATGGCTTCAGAAAAATTGGAACTAGAATATGCACTTAACTTTTCTGGTAAAAGAAAGCAGATTCAGTTTGTCTGACTGTACTGGTCTTCAAGACTACATAGAATAACTAGCTGTAGCAGTTCTTGGCCAAATAACATGAAAGTATCACAGAACCTTTGGTTTGAATTCCTTCACCTCCATAAGCAACAAGTTTCGCATTACTGGCTGCATAGAGTTAATTAGTTCTCAGTTTAGCAAATGTCTAACATTACGCTTTGAACCATTGTGTACTTTAAGCTCTCAGATTTACCATTGATCTGGACTGTACAAAATGCTTTGCTCTTTGTCAAATTCATGGCATAAACTCTACTGGAACACCATCTCCATAAAAAGTGGACTGCTGCAATGCTACTTGATCAGTTTGCTTTTTTGTGTGACCCTTAATGGTGTGGTTTGCTTGATTTGCAAAACTTTTGAAAATGGTTCCATTTTTTACACTTGTGACCAAATGCTAACCATTTCTCTGTTTTAGACTCATGATTGGCACCACAGTTATGACAGTTACCAGTCAAGCTAGACTTGGGTTTTGCTGATTCATGTTTGTGCTGCACTTTAACTGAACTGGTCTTAGAACTTGCTGGAAAACTGGTTTTCCTGGTGAACCAGCAGGGGTTGAGGCTGCCATGTGCTTAGACCTACTTTGCTCTGGAGCCTACTGAAACCATGCTCTTGTCACTTGCATGCATACCTGTGTGTGTTTTTTTAACTTCATGGATTTGATAAATCTCCATGGCTTTAATTGATGTTAAATCACTCAATCTTTCTCACAGCAGCACTATTAATACCACACACAAGCCTGTGTCTTAACTTATCTTTTAAGTCACCAAGCTGACACATTTTAGCTTTTTCTCAGGTCACTTCTATAAGCTGCAAAAGTTTCCCCTAGTTTCTGATGTTTCGTGTAAAGCAAATGCCACTCTACTGTATAATTGTCTGGTGGTTACACAATTTTCTGAATTTGCACTTCACTCTTGTCTTCCCTTGATTCAGCCTGTACAACAGTATGATTACTTTCACCTTCTCCCTCATATATGGCAGGTGCATACCTTTCAATGCTGTCTGACCCAGCTAGCTTTAGCAAAATGAATGCACTGCTGTGTGCATCTTTATCTGGATAATCTGTTATAAAAAAATATTGTACTCTTGCTCAAATGGTCTCCAGTTTTCTGATCAAACTAGGCTATCTGCCCTAGGGCCTATACAAGCCTAGCCATAACAATTCCATGGATATTTCTTCCCTGGACCCCTGTCTAGCAAGGTGACTGAAGTGATCCCTGGGGTGAATTTCCTATCTCCCATCCAATTGTCAGTTCATTTTGAAGAGGGCCAAGGAGGTGCTCTGCTTGACATGTATGGGCAGTCTATTCTAGAGTATGGGGAGTGTCTGGGTCAAACCTATCCCTCCAGCATGTTTTGTTCATTGTGATGACAAGGTTTAGATCCCTGGAACGTGTGGCTCTGAGGGATTGGGATTTCTTTAGGTGGAGCATGTCCAACAGCTCAGGGTTTGACATGGCCTTCTATGTTAAACAGAGATCACCTCTGAGTAGATTATATGCCAGAGTATAGCTGAAGTTTTTTTTAGACTGTCAGCATAGGGCATCTGCTTTAGGCCTGTGATTCTTTTAGCGTGTTATTTCTGTGGCCTTTATAGCTGTTGCAGATGTCTTGAGGTACATACCAAATGGGGTGTTGTACTCTCTAATGGGTCTATTGAGGGATGAGTACAGTGGGACAATGAACTCCTTTTTTCTGGATGAAAAGCCCTTAGTGATGGTGTGCCACATAGGATTTTCTGACTGTTGTGGTGATGTGGTTATTGAAGGTGAGACCACTGTCAACCCGTGTCCCTAAGTCTCCTCACACTTTCGGTGTTTAGTGTCCTGCCACCTATGTGGCAATTCATGGGTACATATTTTTCCCCCAAAAGGGATAACTATACATTCTTGGCATTAAGCTCGAGCCCATGGCTCTGGCACCAAGCACCTGTTTCTGTAAGGCCCTTGTGTAGAATAGCCACATCATTTGGGGATTCAATATGGCTCCCAGTTTGCAGTCATCTGCAAACTTTGTTAGCCAGAGTCCCTTAGTGTTGGCCTGTACGTCAGAGAAATAGATACCAAATGAGAGTGATCGCGGGACTGAACCCTTAAGTACTCCACTTGGCTGGAGCTGGATTTGGAGTCTGCTACTTTTACAGTCTGGGTTTGGTCAGTAAACCAGTTGGCAACCCAGCAAGTGAAGTAGGGATTTATGCCCATCTTAGTAAGTTTTTATATGATTCCAGAGTGGGGGGATGGTGTCAAAGGCCTTGGTGATGTCCAGAGTGGCTGTGTGGACTGCTTTACCCTCGTCCACGGCTCTGGAGACAGATTCGAAGAAGTCAGTCAGGTTCAGGAGACAAGATCAGCCTGCCACAAACCCAAATTGGGTGGGGTCCAGTGTTTGAAGGTTGCCAATGTCTTTAAGTTCCATGCCGATGTGTTCCATGCCCTTGCAGATCAGGCTCGTCCGACTGGGATGGTAGTTCCTGAGATCCAAGGTGGATTCCCCCTTGTGGAATGGGATAATTAGCTGCATGCCACTCGGTGGGCATGAAGCCTGAGGTGAGGCTATGATTACACATGACATTTAGGTGAGGTGCCAGTTCATTTTGTAGTTCATGTAGTAGCCTGGGATGTCATCTGGTCCCATGGATGCTGTATTCTTAGCTTTGGAGAGTGTGGTTTCTACCTCTGTGGCTGTGATTACTGGAATTTGGCAATCTTTTGATATTGAGATTGGCCCTTTAGGGGTGAGAGGGGTGGTGAAGTTGGCACTAAATCTGCCAAGATATTTGCAATATCCTTAGAATCAGTATATTTAATGCCATTCTGTTGTAGCTCAGAGTATATCTGAGCATTGCCATTTAGATTCTTGACATAATATAGAATGCCTTGTGGTTGTCTGGAATCTTTGGCAATTTTATTTTCGTAACTAGCTTTGGAGGATTTTGAGGGATCTCAGCTTCTTACTGAGGCTGGTAAGGGAATTTTTTGCATCCTGGGATGATTTTCCCCTCTTCTGCAACAGTTTTTCTTTTGTTGTGTAGTTTATGGCAGGGGACCCCTAGATTGGCTTCCTTTTTTTGGAGGAGTGTGTCTTGGTTCTGTTTTGGGATGGCATGATTCATGCATGAGTGGATGTGCTTGTACAGTGCCTTGGTGCTGGATTCAGCAGTCGAACTTTCAGCTCCTGTCTACATGCGTGTCATGAAGTTTGTCACTTCAGACCTGAGTAGCATGAAGTTGGCTTTGGAGAAGTTTTTTACGAAGGTTTCCTTACTGGGTGTGGGATGTGGATGTCAAGGGTGATTTGCTTAGGGTCAGACCTGACCACTGAGGGGGTAACCACTGGTGTGGAGCATCTATCTCCCATGTTGGTAATGACCAAGTCTAGGATATTAGAGCCCCTGGTGGGACAATGGATTAGTTGATCCAGGGCGTTGGAATTTATGAATTTCAAGAACCGTTGGCAAAAGGTGTTGGTACCAGAGTAGTTTTCACAGTTAATGGCAGGGTAGTTGAAATCACCCAGTATGTGTGTTTGTATCTTAATATTTTCCAGTATGTTTAGAAAGGAGTAGTGAGACTCTTTGGGCAGGGTGGGGGATCTGTAGCAAGCTACAGTTTGGATTGCAGTCTTACCTAGTGTTAATTGCACCTGGAGAATTTCAGATGCATTGTGTTGGGCAACTAGCCTGGAAGTGTGAATATCCTTGTTGAATATGGACACTCATCCTCCTTTAGTGTTTTGGTCTTTGGTGGCTGAAAAGTGTGGTAAGAGTTGTAGCCTGGAATTGCAGAGGTGCTCTCTGGAGCCTTGAAGCAGGTCTCAGTTACTGCACAGATATTGATATTCACCATTTTTAGGAGTGCCTCGAGAGACTGCATTTTGAGATTTAGACTTCTAGCATTGAGTAGCATTACCTTCAGCTTTTGCATGCTTGTATCTGTTACGGTGGTGGTTTTGTCCTTTGAACCTTGCCTAAAAAAGGCACTATAGGGGTGGCAAGAGCTTTAGCCAGTAACCTGAATCCCAGAGGTGACAGGTGCAGACCATCTCTGGTAAAGCATCATGGTTTGTCGATCATGTCATCCCAGGCAGATACTAGATCTCCTTTGAATGATACCAGAAGCTTAGCCAATTGTTGAAGTCAATCATTTTGTCCATGTACTGTGGTATTCTGGGTGAAGGCAGGATGCTACTCAGGGCTAGGGTCATACCTGCCTGGGCCACATGATCCAAGAACTCTTCCATGTCTCTTTTCATGTAGTCCAGGGAGGTATGTCTCAAGTCATTCACTCCAACATGGGCAATTATTGTTGTATTTGTACTTGTGGCGTGACGTGAGTGCATGTGTTATGTGGTGGATCCTGGCACCCGACAAGACAGCTGACTATTTTCTCCTTGTTCAGCCTGGTGAGTGGGACATTAGTCATAGGTGACTGTCAGGCACACTGAAGTGTTGGGTACGTTTTCTTGCCTTAGGAGCTGTTGGGTGGTGCACTGGTGTTATGAGCTATGTGTCACTTTGGTTGTGACTTTGTGTTTCAGCTTCAGAGGTCCTTGTTGCTTGGACAAGTTAATGTTAAGGGCCTCTGCATATGTGGGTTTAGTGTTGCTATGTGTGGTTGTTGGTGTGGGTTTTGAAGGGCTATGTGTTTCTTGAGGTGTAATACAGGTGTTAACCTTCTCTTGACTGTCTGGCTTTTGAAATCAGTTTGCCATATTAACACATACCAATTAAGGGTTTTACAAATAAGCACACACACATGTACATTTATGCAAGTATTTGTAACCATGCCCAATAGCACAAGGCTCTGTATAACTGAACTTTATGAAATAAGTCTGACACTGTAATACTCTCAATTACTGTACTGCAAGAAACCACATCAGTTTAAGAAACCTTTCAAATAACTGCATGTTGTAAATTAACTGGCTGAGTGAATAACATTTTGAAGTAATTGCACTTTGCAAATAAACTGTACACAGCACACTGAAATTTCCCCCAAATTGTGATACCTTGCTAGGCAATTCTCTACAGTGGAAGAAACTCTCTAATGGTGGCACTCTGCAAATACACACCCAGCACAAACTTCGAAATGGCTATGCTTGGACTGCACTTCATGAAGTAGTTGCACTTTGCACACACACTCTTTGGAATACATACAGTAATAAGTGCACACTAAACACTTTTACACACTTTCAAGTACTTTGAGTAACTGTCCTTGATAAAATACGAAGTTGTAGTTATGCAAAAACACATGCGGTCGTCTTGCTATATTTGCATTCATTTTGCTAGTTTAACCTCTTCATGCCCATTGTTTTTTTCTTGTGCTCATTTTACTCCTAACAAGCTTGCTTTGCTTTTCTGATCATTTTATCAAATATCTTAATCTTAAACATTTTGCTTAGTTAATAAACCTTTTGTGCCTCCTGCTTGTTTAATATGGTTTGTATCCTTGTAATGCTCCATTTTAGCTTTATAATTCTAATTACCTTTGATTTTTTTTCTGGCTCTTTTTTGTGCTCATTTGTGTCTGCACCTCTACTCCAAATATCATTCTCTGGAATCCCAGATGTTGTTCGTGTTTCACTGTTGCAGTCATTACATTTGGGTAATCTGCTGGCAGGTTTCCCTCAGTCGGCCTGAATATCAGTCTTGGGTCCTGCGTCGGTTGCTGTCTCCTCTTCCATGATGTCGGGGGTATAAAACATGCAGCTGACGCAATTTTCTTTAGTCTTTCATGCCGCGTGGTGCCCAAAGCAGAAGCAGTTTGCAAGTGCAGGTCGGCAGACTCCTGAAATTCGAGTTTCAGAACCGAAGTCTTCAATTAAAGCTAAGTACCCCATTGGGGAAACTTTTACTGACATCAGTATGGAGCAAGAAAAAGTTAATAATTGCATTACTTATGGGAAACAAATACCTCATAAGGATTTCCATTTGTACTGTATTCCTTGCCTAGGCCCAGATCATAACATGCCTTGCTGTCAGTTTTGTGCTAAATTTAACCAACGCACTAAGCGTCTGTATTTCTTAGCTTCAAAATATTTTGAAAACAGATTTAACTACCCTGAAATGTCATCGGATAGCAATCTGACTATCTGAGTTCACAAAAAAATGCAAAGAAAAGCACAGACAGTCTAGGTCCAAAACCGACAAAGCTTTTCCTAAGCCAGTCGCTGGGTCACCGGTACTCGGGTGCTTTCGCAGCCCCTGATACCTGCTACTTCTGAGTTGCAGGCCTCTACCGAGACCCATGTGGAGTCTGGCATGCCGTTAGATTCTCAAAGTATTGTACCCGCAGATGTCTCTCCCTCGGATGGGTCCGGAGCCATTGAGCAGGCACCGGCTTCTGAGGGTGTTTTCAGGCCTCAGCATTTCTATATAAAACTTATGCCAGCTTCAAAAACAGACAAAAGCAACTTCTAATTCTTAAACTGACTCATGAGCCACATGCTCAGGCATCTATGCCAAAAAATGGATGATCAAAATGGCTGAAGACTTGTTTACCTTGATCAGGGTTTCCCAACCCCCCCCCCCCTTTTGATAAGAGGCCTAAGCAAGACACTGAATATAAATCTTCAGATCAGGTTTCTATTTCTTCTGATTCCTCTTCTAATCAGGAATTTTCTATACCCCCCCCCCCCCCATGAGGATTCAGATGCAGAGGAATCCATCCCAACTGCATCTTCTGAAGATTATTCTTTTGGAGAAACCTTGCATCCTTTGAGGCAACATTTTCATTGGGAGAGTCAAGATTTCTCAATCAAAAAGAGGCTTAGGGATTTCCTTCTCCCTCAGCATAGGCTTTTGGCCATACCTCCTGTATTAGACATTGTGTTTTCGGAATCAAGCATGGCTCCATATTCCCTACTTCCAGCTCCTAGCAAGCCAGACAAATATTGCAGGGTTCCCTGACTCCCACAAATGTTTATTCAAAAACCCTGCTGTTGACCCTGAAACCATCTCACAGGGTCCCAAAGGTGTAAAGGCCTCAACAGCTGAGAATCCTACCCCCTCTGATAGATTCCAGGGTGCTAGATAGATGGGGAAAGAAAGTTTATACATCTGCAACCTTGGCAATTAGGGCCTTAAACTGACAGTTTCATATGCTTAAATATCAACAGCATGTTATGGGATTATTGAAACAGAAAATGATATTGGTTTCTGAATGTGCGGAAAATAAAGAATTACAGGAATTATTGCATGCAGCAAAACAAGTTGGAAAGCATACTTTGCAATGTGGTTTTGATTCCTTGGAGGTCTCCTGCAGGGCTGCAGTTACTGGATCTGTGATTAGAAGGCAGGCCTGGCTCAAGGAGCAAAATCTGCCCGATCATGTTAAAGCTAAATTGTTGGATGCACTTTTACAGCATGATACTCTGTTTGATAATGGGGCAGAAGAGGTTTTAAAGGAAGTGGAAGACAAAGCTAAGTCTATGCAAACTGTAAAATACTTCTTAGAAGTGCAGCCACCAAGATTCAGTAGACACTGGCCTTCAAAAAATTGGGCCTTTCCTGTGGCCGACAGCCTCACTGGGCAAATCCAGGTGCTCAAAAGGCTCCAGATATCAATCACAGGGTTCTTACAGGTCAAAGCAATGGGGTGTCTCTACCTCCAAATCTGGAGGAAACAAAGCACAACCGCTACAGTAAACTGTCTCAATGACTTCCCTCTGCCATCAAGCACTTATCTTTTGGCAGCCCCCTTTGGGGGAAAACTAGCACTTCATGCTCAAAATTGGCAGTTAATAACCCAGGACAAGTGGGTATTAAACATAATATCCCAGGGATACAGATTTCATTTCCATACCTTGCCAGTTCCAAATGGTTTGCTAGATCTGCCACAAAATCAATGGGCAGAGGCACAAGTTACGTCCCTTATGGATATGGGGGCTATTCAGCCAGTACCAGAACTAGAAAAAGGACAAGGGGTTTTACTCAAGCCTGTTGTTGGTACCCAGAAAAGACTATGGCACCTATTACTGGATTTATCGAATTTGGACAAACCCCAAATTCAAAATGCTGACTTTGCAACAGCTTCTTTCCATGCTGGGCAAGAACGCTTGGCTAGTGACTCTAGACTTAAGCGGCATACCTGCATATTCCAATAAGGGAATCGTGCAGATGATACCTCCACTTCAAGACTGGTTTTATGCATTATCAATTCTCTGCACTATCCTTTGGCTGATCTACTGCGCCCAGGGTCTTTACAAAGTGCCTGGCACCAGTAATTGCATTTTGCAGGCAAAGAAGCATACAAATCTATCCATACTTGGATGACTCTCTCATTCAAGCAGAAAACAAGGACATTCTTCTTCAACATCTGGCGTTTTGTAAAAAGGCTTCTAACATGCCTAGGGTCCACAAACAAAAATAAATCGCAACTGGTACCCCCTCAAAAGATTACATTCCTGTGTGCAAGCTTGAATACAACTGCCCAGATGGCTTACCTTATGCCAGACAAAGGCAACTGACTATTAACTGGGTTTTTGTTGCCATCTGTTGGAAGTAATCTGCAAGACAATTCTGCAGGCTTTGGGGTTCATGGCATCCTGCATTCTAATTCCATATGCAAGACCTGCATATGAGGAAACTACAGTGGTGTCTAAAATGTTTATGGAATCAACATTGTCAGTCTGGAAACTGATTCTCCTCATCCCCTGCCTACAACAGGAGTTTCTTTGGTGGGCAGAGACATGTCACCAGAACTTGGGACGGTCTTTCACTCTACCTCCTGCCAACCAAACCCTAACTACAGATGCATCAGACTATGCTTGGAGGGGCCCACCTGGTGGGGAGATGCATTCAGGGCATATGCAGCCCAAAACAAATGCATCTGCATGTCAACCAGAAAGAGATGTTAGCTGTTCAGAATGCGTTGACAGCCTTCAAGGACTTCATCCAGGACAGCTACTGATAAAGACGGACAACACCACGGTTATGTGGTACATAAACAAGCAAGGGGGTACATATTCCTACCCCCTTTGCAGACTAGCCATGGCATTGTGGGACACTGCCTTGACTTACCAAGTACATCTTCAAGCTCAATTCCTGCCAGGAAAACAAAATACTCTGGCAGACGACCCAAGCAGAAATCTTATGGACCCTCACAAGTGGAAACTGGATCCACAAGTCTTCAACATAACAGAGAAATGGAGGAGCCTGGACATAGATCTATTTGCCCCCCAGAATTATCAACTGGACAAATTCTGCACAGGGACTTACCACAGACAAGCATGGACAGTGGATGCTCTATTCTTCAGTTGGAAAAACCTAGCAGTCTATGCCTTTCCTCCTCTGACTCTCCTTACCAAGGTCCTACAGGAAAAAACAAAAATATCCCAATTGCCCCCGGACTGGCCTCGCCAGCACTAGTATCCAATTCTAAGGAATATGTCTCAACTCCCTCCATGGTACTTGCCTCAACTACCTCATCTACTGTCTCAGCAGAACAATCAAATTCTGCACGATCAAACTCTGAACCTATCATGTAATTATTCAAACACCTCTCAGTAAATCTGTGATGGATGTCATTTTGGAAGCCCGAAGGCCTAGTACTAGAAAATCTTATGCTGATAAATGGAAGAGATTCTGTGCTTGGAACCAAGCACAAGAAACTGACGCAGCAAAGCCAAATATTCCTCAGATTTTGCAATACTTGACTGAGATGCTTGACAAGGGCCTGTCTTTTTCATCAGTAAAAATCCATGTCTCTGCATCTCGGCTCATTACAACACAGCCTCCCATCTTTTCTCATCCTCTGCTAAAACAGTATCTTAGAGGGGCCAACATTTAAGGCCTCCCAGATCATCACCAATTCCTGCATGGGATCTCAATTTTGTGTTGGAAAAGCTTAACCTGCCTCCATTTGAACCAGTAGCTACTGCAGATATAAAGTTTTTAGCTTGGAAAACAGGTTTTCTTCTGGCAATCACTTCAGCAAGAAAGGTTTCAGAACTGCAGGCCCTCATGGCTGTGGAGCCTTTTATTATATATTACCCAGACAGGGTGTCCCTCATGACCAATCCTTCCTTTATGTCTAAGGTGGTATCCAGTGTGGCTCGACCAAACTATTCACCTGCCAACTTTTTACCCAAATCCGCAGAACAAGGGAGAGCAGATTCTGCATTCCTTGGACGTACACAGACAACTAAGATTCTACTTAGGACCAAATCTCTAAGAAAATCTGAGCAGCTACTGGTGGCATTTGCTGCAGGATCAGAGAGAGAGGCGGTTTCAAAGCAGACTATTTCAAAGTGGATATGTCACTGCATTCGTTTCTGCCATTTGCATGGTAAACCGGTGCCCAAGGGAATCTGGTCACTGGCCACCAGGGCTGCATCTACCTCAGTAGCTTTTCTCAGAGGGGTGCCAACCAAAGATATTCTAGAAGCTGCTACTTGGAGCTTTGTTCATACTTTTACAAAGCATTATCATTTGCCTCTCTTCTCCAGGTGCAGGGCAGGCTTTGCCGCTGCAGTTATGCAGGGCCTTATAGCTGCTCCTAATGCTATTTAGTTCCAGCCTCCCATCGATAGCTTTAGGATTCTACCCAAATGTAATGACTGCAACAGTGAAAGACTAAACATAGTACAGTTGTGTACACTTACCATAAATGTGGATATTAGAGCGTATTCACTGTTGCAGTCCAGGTTACCCACCCAACATCCCCCTTTTTTCTAGAACCTCTTTCCTTCACTATATTCTGCAGCCTTTATGGTGTATTTGCTTTTAGATGAAGGTAAAGTTTGTTACAATTGCATTGTTTTTTATTATATATATATATATATATATATATATATATATATATATATATATATATATATATATATAATTTTTTTTGGCTCCCATTTGGGGGGCACCTGACATCTGGGGCAAGAAAAACTAAAGAAAATGGTGTCTGCTGCATGTTTTATACCCCTGACATCAGGGAAGAGGAGACAGCAACTGATGCAGGAGCCAAGACTTTGATATTCAGGCATGACTGCAATAGTGAATACACTCTTAACATCTACATTTATGGTAAGTGTACACAACTGTACTTCCTGACACCATGTCGCTTTCCTACTTTGGATACAATAGAAGAGTCGTCGTCGGTTCTGTTCAAGCAGCTTTATTGTATGCAAACACATTACAATAGTTTATAGACTAACTTAAATAACTTGTATACAAAGTACTACAATCATACGTACTCTTTGGCTGCACTCAAAATGGCACTGGGAATAGCACATGCCCAGTATTTGTGCATGTTCAGTACTTGATATGCTTTTTTTTTTTTTTTTTAAGGCACAGCACATGCACTCTGATCTACTCTTTAGGATACATGCATATCTGGTTTAATCAGCGCTTTACATAAGTTTGGGTGAGGACTATTTTTGGCTTCATTTGTGTTCCTTTGATACATGCCTTTGCTGTCTAAACAGAGGCTTCTATAAAAAGCCTTTATTTCCACATCCTACTTATATGAGCTCACTTAATGAGCAAGGTAGTAATACATCTAGTCTGAATTTCCTGTAGAACTTCATATAATGTTTGAATTGCTGCATTGAAGGATTTTTAAGCAAGCTTCATAAATGTATCCTGCTTTTGTTTCTCATTGCCTTCATACTTCTCTCAGCTTTGGCTTCTCCCAAGGAATTTTCTGTCTTCAGACACTTTTTTTTTTTTTACAGGCTGAGACTTTGGTGGTATGGAGGTAGTTGATCTGTGAGCATGAATACTCCATTTAAATGGATGAGAGCTGAATTGCTACAACAGTTTCGAAGGATATCCTACAGCTACTTGCTGAAAGTGATTGACAGGATGACTTCATCCTGGTGCCTGAATGCCATAGTTTAATTTTGCCTTTTTGCAGTTGATTTGACAGTAGTAGTCTTCTTGCCAAATGGAGAATGATTGTTTGAATTAAGCAGGCTTTGAAACTTCAATGGAAAGGACTAGGTCATAAAACTTGAGTTCAGATAAAGGATACTGTTCCCGATTGTCTATTAAGGACTACTGCTCCCTGGATTCCATGAGATCAGTCATGTGCCAATACAACAGGTTACTATCAGTTACAGATGGGTGATGTTGCTATCATTTTCTTTGACTTAGTCCCTACAGCTACTGGGGGGGTTGGACATGTCCTCTGCACCTGTTGGAGTGCCCTTGCTAGGCAAGGGAGAATTCTTCATTCCTGGAAGAAGGAACATGGAAAAGGACTGTCTAGTCGGGTTGGGATACTTGCCCTTATGGATGTTTTGTCTGTCAAAAGGTCTGCTGCCAAAAAGAAGCAGAAAGTTGAGTCTTCCTGGCTTGCTTTGGACTGGAATGATTCTATTGGGCTTGGCTCGGGTTTAGTTCAGTCTGTTGAACCTTCCAGTTCTGCTGTTTCTGGTAAAAGAAAAAAGGGATTATTTTATTTAGGAGTTTGAACCACAAAATGAGCAGGAAGGGACAGTTGCTATTTTTCTCCCTTCTTTGGTTACTAATTCTAAAGTGTGACTTCTGACAGTCCCTTTGGCTTCTTTGGAAACTTTCCAAACTGCAACTCGGGGGGGGGGGAACGAAGGCTCAAGGACACAGTTTCAAAAATGAAAAAAATGTAAAAACAGGTTTATTTCTTTGCAACTAAACAGTATGATACAAATATAAATGGTTAAATGCTTTTCGTCTTAATTTAGTAGACTTCTTCAGACCTACAACAGTAGCACAAGTGCTCACTTAATACAGAAACATGGTGGTTTCAAAAAACATTAACCAATGGTATTGCTAAAGTAATTAAGCTTGGACGTATGACGTCAGCAACAAGTCAAATACTGCAACAGTGAAAAACAAACGTAAAGCTGCTTTTGTGCACAAATAGACACATTCAATTGTTACATTTAGGTGGACAGAGTGTAACTCTTAAAATACGTGATGATAAAAAAAAAACTGGAAAATATATATACATGTTGTAATGAGTTACAAGAGCACTCCAAGTGGACTAAAAGAACAGAATGCTGAACTCAAAATAAAATAAGAGACCAATTCCAACTTTAACTAGTGTTGATCAACTCAACTGTAATGCTTTCACAAATCAACAAGGGTGTGAAGCAAGCTTAAATGTAAGAAGACATATTTTTTAAAAGATGTAAAAACATGAAGTGAAAAACCTGCATTCTTTTACACCACTACAAATAGAGCTGTTTAAAAGACTTTAGACCATTAGGCTCTCTAATTTCAGAATATAGGCAATGGAAGTGACTTAATTGAAACTTGTGGGGGGGGGTGTTATAAGAGTTTAGATGCAGTTGCCAAATCAACTCTTGTCTTTCCAAAATTAGATAAGGACCCCCTTTTAGATTAACAGAAACCTGACAAAATCACTCAAGTGAAAGTGGTGTGTTGGGTGTTCAGCACAATGCCTTGCCAATGTGTTAGAAGGTGACTGTTCTAATATGGTATGTGTGCTCATAAATCCTCTGTTTTCTGTCCGTCTTACCAACATAATATGCTGGACAGGCTACACAACTAGCCAGCTAGACAACGGATTTAGAGTTCGTTAAATCTACCCTTAGTTTTTACCTTAAAGGAACTTGCTGTGAATTCTGTCCCTGTTGCTATATATCTGCAATAGTTTTCACATTTAAATGTACCACCAGATCTACTACAGGTCTGGGGTTCCATTTCTAAGATCTGTTTCAAGTTCCTGTTCTTCCTGTAAGCAAAATATGGTGAATTACCCAACTTCTCTCACACGTCTGGTTCTATCATGAAGATGCTCCCAAGTTTTAAATATAACCTCAATTGCTTTGACTTCTAAACAAAATGAGGTGACAAAACTACTTGAAATCTTTCAAGTGGCTACACCTACTGTTTGTGTATCATCATGATTTTTATTGGTGGTTACTTCCAAGTTCACATCCTCTTCCGAGATGACTTGCCTAATAGTAGGTCCAAGAAGTGGTTTGTAAAACCCTTCTCTCCTTTTCTTTACAACTTCATTTACTAAATCAAGGACCAATGTGTCTGGGTAACCTCTCTTTCGATTCATCAAGGAAAGTCACTTCATCAGTCACCATCCTTGCTGCACGGGCAAGTTGTACTTTAAGTACAGATCTCTTCTGATGTATAGGATGGCAACTTCTGTAGTGAAGCTTGGTGTTAGAATATATGGATTTACAGTTGTTCCTGGCTACATAGTGCTGTTCTCTTTAAACTCAATATCTAAATACGTAATGGAATTCTCATGATGTGTGGGTGAACTTGAAAAAACATTTGCTGCTGTTAAGATGTTGCACAAAACTCTGGGCTTTGGATACAGTACCCTTAAACAGTTTAAAAATGTCATCCAAAAATCTTGTGTACATCTTTATTCTGTCAGACCACTCATCTGAAAGAATGTTTTTATGTTCCCAGCTAGCCAGCACCAAGTTAGCATAGCTCCCCCCCACTTGGTGACCCCATAGCCACACCAATTTGTTTGTAAATCGTATTGTCGAACATTACAAAGTTGTTAGTCAAAATAATTTCCATGATTTCTTGAAATAACCTAATTTTTCTACTGTGCACTAATAGTCTCCCGACTACCCCCTTAATACCTTCCTCATAGGGAATAGAGAAATAAGTCAACCACGTCTACTGTTAAAAACATAAGATTCATCATATTCAATGTTGTTAATGGACATTAGAAATGCCCATGAGTCTCTGCAAACTTGTTCTTTTTCAACATACTTCAAGATAGAATCAGTGTACTTCGCACTTGTGTGTGTGAGACCCCTGGGAGTTGACTAAGGCTCTCATAGGTGGATTTTGTTGGTCTTTGTGCAATTTCAGCAACCCAAATAATGTTGGTATTTTAGGACCAAGTGTAGACAAGTAATTGAATATGTCCATGTCTTCGATGAATAAGTCATTTAAGATACTATGAACCTTTTTATAGGCCCCATTCATCTCATTGACACTGGATTTAGCATAAATACCACTGTCCAAGACCAGATGCATTCTTGAATTGTAGTCACTTAAATTCATAACTACTTGTCCACCTCCCTTGTCTGGTTTTAAAAAAAATGGATAGGGAGATGTTTGGTTAAACTCAGGATATCCCTCTCTCCAGCATCCATGGTTAGTGTACCAACACTATTCTTGTTTTTTTGCAAGTGCCCAAGGTCAAACTCACATAAATGTTCAAAAACACCCAACAGTGGGTGCATTGGTGGGTTGAAGGTACAGGACACACTCGGGCTGTTTAAGAGAACTGTTCTCACCAAACATCAAGTTTAAATTGAGTTTACGGGTGAAACGTTTTGGATCAATTAATGCATCAGGAAGTCTAAACTGGTAATCTGGAACAAAAGTTAGACCCCTTCTAAAAGCTTTGCAAATCCTAGGGTCAATGTCATAGTCAGAGAAATTATAAATTTTAAAATCACCTTTTCTATTAAACAGAATGGTAGGTTTAATGGTTATTTGTTCCACTTGGTTACTTCTTGGCTCCTTTCACCTTCATGTTGTACTTGGGTTGATGGTTTTGGCCGTTGTTGGAAAAAGACTGGTCATATATGTTGTTTGAAACACCAATTTGAGCCCTATTACCTTGACTCTGGGGAGAGCTGTAGTTCCCTTCCCTTCCCCTTACTTCATCAATAGGGACAGTATTACTTTGGTTAGAGAGATGTTCTGTTACACACTGATTAAAGTTTGTAACCTAAGCCCTACTCTCCTGACTTCTTAAAGCCTCTCCCGATTGATCTTAAAAATTCCTAGACTGGGATGGGGGCGGTTTAGGGTAAGCAACACCGTTCTTATAGTCATTAATGTCTTTCTTTAGTTTTTTAAGCTTGATTTTAGTGTTTTTCAATATCTGTTTGATAGAGCTGAACACCCTTTTGTATTCAAACTTGATATATCAGGAAATCTGGGTGTTCCTTTATTTCCTTATCTAAGCTTGAAATCTCTGTTGCCAAACAATCAATAGTAGAGCTGTAATGTTTGGACATTAAACCCATTAATTCTAGACCATGTTTATCAAATAAATTGGTAAGGTCATTGAAAAAAGGTGTACCTGCTTCCAACCCCAACTGGTATTGCCACGAGCGAGGACCTTTTGGCACACCTTCCAACATTCTTCAAAATAGCGTATATCCATTTGAAGCTTTTTAGCCTTTAATGATTTTTTATCAAAGTCTCTTGAGACACCAGTGGTGTGTTACCTCCAGCCAGTCGCTCCTGTATATTATTTTGCACTTCTATATTCAAAGATGGTGTCTCATTTAACCAGCTACTGAAATCTGGGAGCCCAATAAGCCCAGAGGATAAATTGTTCGATCCACCACTGTAACGTGCACCAAGTTGTACTGAAGCCAAATGATTTCCCCTTGCACCTTCATTCCTTTCATCAATTCGGCTCAATCCACTTGTTTCACCGTTAAGTGTTGACTGCTTGTCTCTGCAAGCATTAGGGGTTTCATGTAGTAAAGACGAACCTCCTTTGTTCAAGGCGGCTAAAATAACAGTCAGGTTGCTGACATCCGATGCATTACCGAGTGTAACGGCGGTCTGCTCATTGACTGCTCAGGAAAGCTGGAGATCATGCCAGTGGCCATAGACTAACAAATGTAATCCAAACAAATCCAAACTGCAACTCTGGAAACAAACGAAGGCTCAAGGACACAGTCTCCAAAACGAAAAAATGTGAAAACCGGTTTATTTCTTTGCAACTAAACTGTATGATACAAAAATAAACAGTTAAGCGCTTTCTTCAGACCTACAACAGTAGCACAAGTGCTCACTTTAATACAGACCACATGGTGGTTTAAAAAAAAAAAAAAAGTACCAACATTATTTGGGTTGCCGAAATTGCACAAAGACCAACAAAATCCACCTATGAGAGCCTTGGTCAACTCCGGGGGTCTAGCATGCAAGTGCAAAGTACATTGTATCTTGAAGTATGTCAAAGAACGTTTGCAGAGACCCATGGGCATTTCTAACGTCCATTAACAACATTTAACACAATGAATCTTTAATGTTCTTAACAGTAGACGTGGTTGACTTATATTTCTCTATTCCCCATGAGGAAGGTATTGAGGGGGTAGTCGAGAGACTATTAATGCATGGGGCCAACAGTAGATAAATTAGGTTGTTTTCAAGAAATTATGCAAGTTATTTTGACTAACAATTTTGTAATGTTCGATCATACGATTTACAAATGACAAATTGGTGTGGCTATGGGTTCACCATGTGGAGGGAACTATGCTAACTTGGTGCTGGCTAGCTGGGAACATAAAAACATTATTTCGGATAATGAGTGGTCTGACAGAATAAAGATGTACACAAGATTTGTGGATGACATTTTATACTGTTTTGGGGTACTGTATCCGAAGCCCAGAGTTTTGTGCAACATCTTAACAGCAGCACCAGTTTTTTTTCAAGTTCATCCACACACATGAGAATTCCATTACGTATTTAGACATTGAGTTAAAAAAGAACATAGAACAGCGCTATGTAGCCAGGATCTACTGTAAACCCACATATTCTAACACCATGCTTCACTACACAAGTTGCCATCCTATACATAAGAAAAGATCTGTACTTAAAGGACAACTTGTCCGTGCAGCAAGGATGGTGACTGAAGTGACTTTCCTTGAAGAATGTGAGGTTACCCAGACAACATTGATCCTTGATTTAGTAAATGAAGTCGTAAACAAAAGGAGAGTTTTACAAACCATTTCTTAGACCTACTATTTGGTCAGTCACCTCGGAAGAGGATGTGAACTTCAAATCACGATGGTACACAAACAGTAGATGTAGCCACTAGAAAGATTTCAAGTAGTTTTGTCACCTCATTTTGTTTGGAAGTCAAAGCAATTGAGGTTATATTTAAAAGAAATTGGAGCATCCTCATGATGGAACCAGACGTGTTGGAGAAGTTGGGTAATTCACCATCTTTTATTTACAGGAAGAACAGGAACTTGAAACAGATCTTAGGAATGGAACCCCAGACCTGTAGTAGATCTGGTGGTATATTTAAATGTGAAAACTGTAATTATTGCAGATATATAGCAAGGGGGACAGAACTCACAGCAGGTTCCTTTAAGGTAAAAACTAAGGGTAGATTTAACTGTAACTCTAAATCCGTTGTCTACCTGGCTAGTTGTGTAGCCTGTCCAGCATATTATGTTGGTAAGACAGAAAACTAAGAGAGGATTTATGAGCACCCATACCATATTAGAAAAAAGTCACCTAACTCATTGGCAAGGCATTGTGCTGAACACCCAACACACCACTTTCACTTCAGAGTGATTTGTCAGGTTTCTGTTAATCTAAAAGGGGGTCTTTATCTAATTTTGGAAAGAGTTGATTTGGCAACTGCGTCTCATCTCTTATAACCCCCCAGGTTTGAATGAAGTCACTTCCATTGCCTGTGTTCTGAAATTAAAGAACCTAATGAGCTAGATAAGTCTCGTCTGTCTTTAAACAGTTCTATTTGTAGTAGAGTAAAATAATGCAGGTTTTTCACTTCATTTTAAATCTTTTAAAAAATGTCTCATCTTGCATCTAAGCTTGCTTCACCCTTGTTGGTGATTTGTGAAAGCATTACAGTTGAGTTGATTAACACTGGTTAAAGTTGGAATTGCAGTCTCTTATTTAGAGTGCAACGTTCTGTTCTTTTAGTTCACTTGGAGCACTTGTAACTCATTACAATGTGTGTATATACATTTATATATATATTTTCCATAGTTTTTTCACATATTTTGAGTTACTCTGTCCACCTAAATGTAGCGATTTAATGTCTTTATTCGTGCACAAAAGCAGCAATACATTTTTGTTTAGTTTTTCACTGTTGCTGTATTTGATTTGTTGCTGATGTCATGTGTCCAAGCTTAATTACTTATGCAATACCATTGGTTAATGTTTTTTGAAACCACCATGTGGTCTGTATTAAAGTGAGCACTTGTGTTACTGGTTGTAGGTCTGAAGTAGTCTTCTAAATTGAGATGAAAAGTGCTTAACCGTTTATTTTTGTATCATACTGTTTAGTTGCATAGAAATAAACCTGTTTTTACATTTTTTTTTTCATTGTGGAGACTGTCATTGAGCCTTTGTTTGTTTCCTGAGTTGCACTTTCCAAACTGAGTTTGTTTCAGTGGAAACAAAATGGCATTCCACAGTCTCGATACTTACTGCTACTAGAATTTCCTGAACCTGTGCCAGTTTTTCCTTTCTTCTAGCATTGGCTAATGTATTGTAACTTGCCTGAGAGCCAATCTACTGCCCCTAAGAAAGCTGATTGTATAAAGCTCCATTGTTTATATTCTATTTTCTGATCAGACCCAGCAGTGATTTCTCTAAACTGAGCTGCTACCAAACATCTGGTTAATGCTGATCCCTCTTAACAAGGATGGGAAAACTTTTGAAAGTTTTGAGTGTATTCTTCTACAACACAGAATTTTGAACTGCCAAGCTCCTATGTTTTTGCTTGCCCGTGTTGAGAATGAGGAACATTTGTCATATTTCCCCTTTATCAGAGTTAGGAAAATGTACTTTTGTCTCAACTGGCTACCCACTCTGAAATGTGCTTATGAAATGATGCTACTTCCAGAGCTGCTGCCTCAAACTTTTATGAGGAGGTTTTGAGTATTCAAAGCTTTCCTGAGGATGTTAAAGCTGAAATTTGTAATTCTCCCTTGGCCAGAGGTAATTTTTCCAATATCTCCTCAGATCTTTAACGTGTGATGAGATGCAAGCTGTTTGGAATTTTTTTTAAGTATTCCTTCAAGGTTTTCAAGGGGGGGAGGGGGGGGAATGCTAACTACAACTTTTACAAAGCACGCAGTAAGCAGACATTTACAAAAAGCGATGACAGGTGGCCTCCAGGAAGAAAGAAGGGAACCCCTCCAGAATAAAGGATGGGTTAACAAATCTGACTGTCTTCAAAATTTCATCCCCTTCCCACAGTGTCATCTGTATTCCTTCCCAAACATGCAAACCTCTTTGCAACTAGTTTTGGAAAAATGGGTTCTGAAAGTAATTCATAATGGATACAAATAGCAATTGGAAAGTAAGGGATTCCTCCTACTCTGCCATATCAACATTTTCCCTCCTGTCTTTCAGCATGTACTGACTGGGGGAGTAGAAGTGGTCTTTCCTCCTCAGAAAGGAAAAATATTTTATTAAATATTTGTGATAAAGAAAAAATTCATGTAGAGATTTTGCAGTGGTGCCAAACTTCAAAATGTTCTCAACATGTATCTTACTCCCTATTTAAGTTTTCTGGTGGTAATAAATTTAAAAATGCTTTAAGTAATCATATCTGTCATGCTTTCAGGCATTTTCTGAAGGGTTCTTGAATCGCACTTTCAATTCTCTCTACTGTCCTTTCTAAATACTCTTGGAGCAGGGCATAAGTGTTAATCTCCAGCAGTAGCCTCATGCAGACTCTTATGTTCACTTTTTCCTTATTTAGACGAGTTATCTCTGCAAAGTCTTAACTTTCGGGAATCTCCCATGGATGAAAGATCTCTTAGCATTTCAGGGGAATGGTCAAAAGTCTTTACTTGCAAGATTTTCCTGCATTGTCTTTTGGATACCTCAGTTCAGAGCTTTTCTTACACGGGGGGAAAAAAATCCGTCTACATATGTTTCTGATCTTGTCCATTCAGATAACCATCTCAGCAAGGTAATGTCTTTGGGGGGGTGTAGAGACTAGGCTTCATGACGGCTGATTCTCATGATTTCTGTAGCAAGACTCCCATGAGAAAAATTTAAGGTTGCCTAAAATCTGTATGGACCCAACATAAACATCCATTGACATTCCAGATTCTAGTTTTATAGTTTGTGAGAAGGGAGTTTCATCTGAACCCAGGTCATTTTCCCTTCCGTCTCCAGCAGTGTCACACCCCCAAATTTTGTTTTGGGGAGCAGTGTCTGTGGGGATAGAAGTACAGTTTCTTATCTGAAAAGATAGAGTACAAACATAAAATGTTTGCAGGTTTAAATGCCCTCAATTCTCTCCTCTACCCCCGTTTATGTACCAGATCACACTTGACAGTCTTGGGGACCAAAGAGATTCTACCCTCTGTGCAGACTCTCCATGGTAATCTGAGATGCAGCTTTTCAGCATAATCTCTACAGGCATTTTCATACGGTCGGTAAAACTTTGCAGCAGCTGAGCAGACTTTCATGAGTGGAAACAGTCAATGGGTCTTACAAGAATTGATCTAGCTATGGGGAACTCCTTGTATTGGTCTGCCTCCAGTCATAAGAAGCAGCAAAATTCTGTTTCAGGGCTCCATGTAAGAAGGCCTAAAAAGTGGATGTTTATTTTCCTTGGACAGAAATGCTTCTGTGTGCTTTTCTACCTTTTCCATCAATACTCATGGTCCTTCTGAAGAGTCAGGAGGACTCTATAAATATTTAGTTGACTCATTTCTATTGGAAATGTTTAACTGCCATTAGCACAAGCTTCCTCACAGGCTGGATCTAATTACACACAGATGTGTTGGTTGCAGTTTGAAGTTGAGATGCATCTAACTACCTGGGTGAGGGTCTTTATGCATTTTAAGCATCTATTTTCTGAGATGTGCAGCAGGTAGTAAAGGGGGCAAGAATGCCTGCTACTAGAAAATCTTGTATTGGCAAATGGATTTTTTTTTCTAGTCTGTGCCAAAACCGAAATGAGAACCCTTCCAAAGCTAGTGGTTCTACATTGTGTTACTATCCTCTGGCCAGTCTTACTCCAGCTAGGTTTACTGGCCTTTTCAGCTTGTCTACTCATTCAGTGCACTGTCATGTAGAAGTGTTTTTGAAAGGGTTTTACCTACCAAACCTAGAATACAGGTGTATCCTCCTTGGGATCTTGGCTTGGAAAAAAAATGCAACTGTTATACATTTCAGACTTGAGGTTCTTAACCGGGAAAGCAATGTTGCTGATTGACTTCTAGAAGAGAGATGTTGCAAGTTCTTAAGGTTAGTTACCCTCATTTTATCAGTGACTAGTTGTCCTTAAGAACTGATCTTTTTCATATATGGCTAAAGTGGTATCCCAATCTGGCTCTTGGTCTTTCGGGAACCTAAAAACAAGGAAAAAGGATGCTCCATACCTTGGATGTGCATAGTCAAGTCAGGGTTTTATCTTTACCACTAAATCCTTTAGGAACTCTGACAAGATGTTTTTCTTGTGAACATGAGAAAAGACTACCTGTGTCAAAGCAGACAGTTTATTGTTCCTTTTTGTTATACCCACTCCAACAAGGCAATTCCAAGGTAGGTGGAGGCTTATTCTGCCAGGACCTTAGTCTTGTCTTTCTTTTTGGAAAGAGTTGGATGGTAGAAGTGTTTTAGAAGTTGCAGTATGTTTCTCTAATACCTTTTATAAAGCAGTATAAACTCTGTTCCTTTTACATGTCTGGGACAGATTTAGCAAGGGCTAAGGCTCCAAGACGCTCCTTCCACCAGTCAGTGTAAGATGTGGTGATCTAGCTAAGGCTACTGCAGCAGTGATCAAATGAACATAACGTAAATATCTAAGCTCGTCATAACAGGATGTTTGAAAGATCATGACTGCAATAGCCATTTCCTCCCGCACCCTTATTTTTGTGTTTTTGAGGGTGAGGACATGTACTTGGTTCCCTATCTTTTTTCCTTTTCAGTGTGCTATCCTTTTTCTATTTGCATGAAAGCTCTGAATGGCTTGTCACCCAAACCACTCTTCTACAGCTAAGCTTAAGTTGAGCAATTGGGTGTGTGGAATATGAATATTTGAAACTGTCCGACTTGTATATCCTTAGGAGGATATAACCCATACAGTTAAGGCTACTGCAGCAGTGATCTTTTGAACATCTATTATGGTAAGTTTACAATTCAGTTCTTGGTATATTGCTTAACCAGGTCAAAGCTCCCATGCAAGTATAGCAGTCATTGTAATTTTATGCTCTAGGGTTAAGGAAAATGTTAAAAGGTGTAATCTTTGGCCTGAAATAAGATGGTACACATTTGGCTTTATTGTTATCTTCTTGAGCTAGTGTTTGATCCCTGCAAGATCAAATTTCTGTAGCAGACCTTTGGAAGCTGTATCCCCTTCACTCCAAGAAAAGACCAAACCATTGTCTACTTTTACATAACGCACACAACTGAGCAGTTTGTTCTTTTTTGACTGCATTGAAATGTTTATTTTCCCAGTAGTCCTGTAGCAATAAAATTGGAGAATTAGGGGCCACTACTTTTGCACAGAACAGACACTGCCATGTGTTGACATGTGCAGTGGACTGATTTGTACTTTTAGCTTATCCATATGCAGCAGTCTGTCATTAGTCTGCACAGTGCTGATGAGATTTCCTACTTTACCAACTTAACCACCTAGAGTTGTATTTCTGTTCCTATTCAAAGTTGCTAGCCAGTAATGGCCCATTTGTGGGTTCAGTGAATGAAATAGGTCTAGCCTGTTGCTACATAGAGCATGTTTTTCTTGCACATACTGATGCAAGGAATACCTGATGTTCCTCATGTTAATCACTGATGTAGTAGCCTTGGCTGTATGGGTTATATCTTGCTAAATCTATAACAGCCAGCCCCCAAACTTCTATGCACCCAGACTGTTGGGCAGCTCCAGCTGACTAAGACTAGTTTGGACACTTAAGCTTTTCAGAGTTTTACTGCTGCTAAAGAGAGCACTCCTCTGAGGCTTTCGAGGATCAACAGAGCTTCTGCTGTTCCTTTGTGTAGGTAAGTTGCCCCGAGGGAGGTAGAGTAGAACTGGCCAAGGACTCTGGAGTAGGGAACAAGGAGTGTCCCGGAAATTCCCACCACCTTCATGCAGTGTGCTGACTCCCCTGATCCCAATCCCAGCTGGGTTGCATGAGGAGAAAATTGGGAGTAGAAGGCTCCCTAGTCCAATGGGCTGGGAAAGCCAGAATTCCCAACTCTGTTTGAGCCTTTAAAAAGGACCACATTATCCTGTCCATATCAGAATGAAGGATGCTGTTGGATTGGGAGGAGAGAGAGAGACTAGCTTGAAGACCCATGTTAGGACCTTGAGGACCTTCTCTGGTAGTCCAGGGAATGGCTCCTTTGAGGAGGGGGATAAATAAGCTATCCACTCCTGGAAGTTTGGCGGGAAGATCCTTGATAAGACCAGATACAGGTGTCTGATCCAGTCGTATCAGAACCAAAGAAGCAGAAAGGGCTGAAGGCAGAGCTCTGGAATCCCTCATCCAGCAGGATTGGCTCTGTGGCTAAGAAAACATTTTTTTTTCTAAGTTTTACTTTTGTGGTGCTGGCATTTTAAATTGCTTTTTTACTATAAAGAAACAACAAAGGTAAAAAGTTATTCAGCAACAACAAGAACAAAAAACAGCGAGTCCCAGCTCTACTTTCCGTATCTTGAAATTTATTCAGCTCAATCAAATTTCTCTAGCGCCTCGGCCACAGCCTTTACAGAGTAAAACATTGTAGCTTCTAAAAAATCACAATATATGCAACATAAAACAATTAATTCAATTAGATAATCAAGGCTTTGCCAATTGCATTCTCTATTTAAACCATAGGGAGATAAAGTGCCATATTTCATGATTAAAATAGACTCTTTCTGTCTTAATACATTCTTTTGATATTCCATATTATTATAATGAAGAGATACATGTTCCCATATAGTAACTTTCATACAATCAACACTACCATCATGTACAGAATTGAAATGTTCTGCAACAGGACTATTACATTTTTTTTCACATCTCTAATATGCTCTTTAATCCTGTCCGCTAGCATTCTCTTAGTTTCACCACTATAGTACTTACTGCATGAGCAAAAAATGACATATATTATTCCTTTACTCAAACAGGAGTATTTGGCTCTAGTAGTAAATTTTTTTTTATTAATCTTATCCACCTCAGTAACTATATGCTTACAAATGGAACAGTTACCACAGGGAAAAGTTCCTACAACATTGGTATTAATTAACATATTAATCTTAGGTTCCTTATAAATACTATGTACTAAGAAATCTTGAAGGCTTTTGCCTTTTTTATACGATATAACCAACTTGGTATCTTTTAATGAAACTATTTCTTTTTTAATGAAATTCCAATACTGTTTAACCAATCCATTAACAGTACAGGAAAAATTAGTATGCTTCGTAACAAAAAACATCTCTTCATTTGATTTGTTTTTATTATAGCTATTATACCCACTATCAAATTTCTTTATAACATTATTATTTTTAAATACCTTGTTAAAACTATTCTTAACATCTATTAAATTATATCCTCTAGTTATAAACATTTCAGCTGCCTTAAGAGCTTCATTATAAGCTAATTTAATATCAGTATTTAATCTTTTAATTCTAATAAATTCTCCATAAGGAATAGCTGTTAAGGTATGAGAAGGGTGGCAACTATTGCCACACATTTTCCAACTAATTTCATTAAATTTTCTATAAATACCAGTGTGTATTGAATGGCAATTTATACCCTCAAGAGTAATGTCTAAGAAATTTACTTGAGAACCCATTTGTATATCACTAAAATTAATACCATATTTGTTATTTAATTCATCAATGAATTGTCTAGATAAATTAAAACCGCCATTACAGATGAAAATTAGACCGTCAATAAATCTATAGTATTTTATAACATATTTTTTAAAAAAATGTCTGTACAGAAATTCATTTTCAAACATTCCCATAAATTCACATAAGCCAGGGCAAAAGCAGCTCCCATGGCTGTTCCCATCAGTTGTTTATACAATACGCCATTAAATTCAAAGATATTGTTAGACAGAATTCAACGAATTCTAATATATAATAAGTTTTGGGACTCACCCAAAAAAAATTTAATAGCTTCCAAACCCAAAGTATGAGAAATATTCGTATAAAGACTCACTACATCAACAGTAATAAAATGCATTCCTTCTATCCAGTATATATCTTTAATTTTTTGAAGGAAATCGTAGGAGTCCTTGATATACGAAGGTAACAGCAGAACCTTTTTAAGCAAAATTTCACGTTGCAAAGTGCATAAATTATAAGTAAAAAAAAACATAAGCTGACACAATAGGACGACCAGGTGGTCTATCCAAATTTTTATGGACCTTAGGCAAACAGAAAAATTTTGCTACCTTATTATTTTTAATTATTATTTTACGATCAACATCCGTTTTGGTAAAGTAGTTTAACCTAATGCCTTTATGTAACAAAGCATTAAAGTCAACTTCTGCCTTCAAATATGAAATATTTATTTTAAGATATACAGCTTTGTTATCAAGGTGTTTCATGCACATATTATAGTAGTCATAAGAATTCAGTACAACCAATTTACCCCCCTTATCTGACTGTTTAAAAACTATGTTATTATTCTTAACTGCAATTTGTTCCATTCCGTTTTTGTTAAATTGTAACAATGTTTCTGTCTCATAAAATCTTCTAATTCTTTATCCAACATTATATTCAACATAGATTCAAACTTTTGTATATTGGGATTTTTACAAGGAGGTAAAAAAGAACTACTAGTCTTTAACATACTTGTATCTAATATACTATAAGCATTGCTCACATCCTCATCATCCGAGAGACAAGAATAAAAGCTCTCGTCGCTTTCAATATCACTATTAGATATTTGTGCAGTAAGACAGTTAACATCATTACTAGAACAATGGTTTAGTCTGAAAAAATATTCCCTTAAATTCATCTTGCGACACAACTGAAATAGTTCTATCTTCAACTCATGTTTTTTAGGAAAAAAGTAGGCACAAATTTAAGCCCTTTTTCCAAAATGGAAAGTTCTATATTATCAAAGTTGTAATTAGACAAATTAACCACATAACTACTAGTTAAAGTGTCACTGTTTAGGTTATGTCCATCTACCTTTTTTACATCGTCCAAGTCTCTATGGCATTCTGAGTTGGTCCATCCCCTTTTCTTTGGATTGGCATGGTGTCCATTAGGTTCCGAGTATGTCTTCCGAAATGCTTCTGAGTTTGCAGCTCCTGGTAGATCTGAGAAGTTCTCCCTGTCGTCTACTTCCAATGACTATGCCCCACTCTCACCAGACAGAAAGCTTTTATTTTTAAATTGCTCTGAAACTGGATTTCCTCTGAAAGGACACATTCTTTTTCCTAATCCTCTGGTTATTAGAGAACACAAACGCCCTCTTGTGTTCATAGTCTCTTATATCTCTGGTTAGTTTGTATTTCTTTCGATCTACCAGATCTTTTTCATAATTGGTCAGTTTCATATTAATGCTCACAAGGAAATTTTCTAATGTGGAACTGGAAGTAATATTGACTAGTTGTTCACAAACTTGTTTAGTTTCAATAACAAGTTTATCTTTCTTTATGTTGTCTTTCAATTAAAATAGAGACCCATTCAGCACTACAACGGTGTGCAGCTGCTATCCACCGTTCATGGAATTTAAGTTCCATCTCATCCGTGAGATCAAACGGTGTAGATGGATTCTTGATTGACCTCAAACCTCGTGGTGTGATGTCTAATTCGGTATATCTTTCTAAACTGCCAATATTATAAAATATAGATGTCTCTTTAAAAATTAACTTTTCAAGTCACAAATCTTGTGCATCAGGATTATCAGAGATATCAGTTTTCTTGCCTACCATGGCAAACGGATTAACAGTGGTTCTCTTTCGGGAATTCTCCCATTTTCTCATAATGCCCATACCAGAGCCTCCTGGAACTTCAGGAATCACATTCTTCATGCCAGATGGAACAGTATCACCATCATTAGTTTGTGAACCATTGTTACGATTATTAGTGTCACCATTACGATGAAACATTTCCATACCCATTTCTCTGAAAATGCGCGGAAAGGAGCACATGGACTCACTAGTCATAATAAAGAAACAACAAAGGTAAAAAGTTATTCAGCAACAACAAGAACAAAAAACAGCGAGTCCCAGCTCTACTTTCCGTATCTTGAAATTTATTCAGCTCAATCAAATTTCTCTAGCGCCTCGGCCACAGCCTTTACAGAGTAAAACATTGTAGCTTCTAAAAAATCACAATATATACAACATAAAACAATTAATTCAATTAGATAATCAACTAATTAAAATATATACATTAAATATTTAAAGTCACAGTACTAAATAAGGCTTTGCCAATTGCATTCTCTATTTAAACCATAGGGAGATAAAGTGCCATATTTCATGATTAAAATACTCTTTCTGTTTTGATACATTCTTTTGATATTCCATATTATTATAATGAAGAGATACATGTTCCAATATAGTAACTTACATACAATCAACACTACCATCATGTACAGAATTGAAATGTTCTGCAATAGGACTATTAAATTTTTTATTTTTCACATCTCTAATATGCTCTTTAATCCTGTCCGCTAGCATTCTCTTAGTTTCACCAATATAGTACTTACTGCACAAGCAAAAAATGACATATATTATTCCTTTACTCAAACAGGAGTATTTGGCTCTAGTAGTAAAATTTTTTTTATTAATCTTACCCACCTCAGTAACTATATGCTTACAAATGGAACAGTTACCACAGGGAAAAGTTCCTACAACATTGGTATTAATTAACATATTAATCTTAGGTTCCTTATAAATACTATGTACTAAGAAATCTTGAAGGCTTTTGCCTTTTTTATACGATATAACCAACTTGGTATCTTTTAATGAAACAATTTCTTTTTTAATGAAATTCCAATACTGTTTAACCAATCCATTAACATTGCTTTTTTACTATGTTTCTGTCAGTAACTTTTGTAAACTGGTATTTACCTGCATTTGCTGCTCCTCTTTTCAGGCGAGTGTAAACTTTTTTCAGCTTGACTATGGAACAGACTACTGATGTCACGGTCATTCTTCTCCCACCCACAAAGAGATAAGCAAACGGTCTTTGCTACCATGGCAGGTTAGCAATTTTCCTCTGCCAGTGGTGCAAGACTCTGCAGTGGCTTTGCACTTTGGATCACTCCTATTTTGCCCCACATACTTCTGATGTAGCACCTATAGCCACTGTAGACAGGGGTTAGCCACATCCTCTGGCTGTTTTGAGTTCCCTCATTGGGCAAGGGAGAGACCCTGCTGTCGGTCCTGGGAAAAGGAACTGGAAAGGTTTCCCTGTTGTCTCAAAATGCTGCACCCTGTTTGCTGAGGAAGCTGCTGCTATTAATATGGTTGGCCCCATTTTTCCTTTCGAAAAGAAACAGAGTCATGTATCTGCTCCTAAACTTTCTCTGGATATGAATAGTTTAATGGGTCTGGCTCATGGTTTAAATCTAGGCTGTTGATCTTTATAATGCAGTTTCTGGTAAATTTTCTTGAAGAGGTTTAAGATTCTGAATCTGAACAGGAACATGCAAGGACAGATGTGTTTTTTTTTTTTGCCCCCTCATGTCTCTGATTCAGACACTGAGGAATGTCTCTATCTGATTGTCCCTTTGGCATTTTTTCTGAGACTGTTTCTAGAATGTACCAATGTTCTCAGTTGAACACTGAAGTTTCTCAGCCCCTCAGGGAAAAAAAATTAAGTTGTTACAGAATTTCCAGATCTTACACCCTTTTTCCTGTGTCTAGTTTAAAGGTTGCATGTATTGCTGCACGCAATTTTCCTGATAGACCGCTGTCCCTAAAAACAAAGAATGTACAAAGTTCCCAAGTTTTACATTTTTATACACCTGTCCCAAACCTGACCAGCAACTATAGCTGTAGTTGATCCCACTGCCACTAAGAGTACATAGTTGAGTCCAATTCTACTCTTTCTGATAAAGATGGGGAAAACTGATAGGTATGGGTGGGCAGTGTGTATGCAACTTTTTGATTTTCAGAGTTTTGAATTGTCAGGCTCATATGTTCTAATAGTGAAAATATAAGGAATGTTTTATCTGTAGATCTAATGTCCTTTTTATTCCTCAACAAATGGGTTAAAGATTCAACAAAGCCGCATACTGTAGACTTTGGATCCAACTCTCAAGCTCCTCCCTCTACTCGTATTGCAGTAATCCATCCTTAATACCTCCAGATCTTTACTGCCATCATGCTCAGATGCAGGGTCCTCCTTTGAGTGATTACATTGGTAATTTCTAAGTTTTTTTTTAATTCTCTGACTAAATATTTTTCCTTTTTCTCAATGTCCCTCTTACTGTTACATAGTGTTGAAAAACACCTGCATTTTGCTTTTTATGATAGGTTTGTATTCTCTTGTTACCTATTAACTCAGGGTAAGTCTTTATTGCCATTGCTGGTAATTTTCTCCTTTACTTCTAAAACTTAGGAAAGATCTATTTTTATCATGCTTTATTTTTTCTTAGCAAGTCTCTCTATTGTAAGACTATTGATGTCTACTCTGTCATGGCTGACAAACTGGCAGGATCCAAAAACGCCACTTGTGGGCATAAAATCCCTGACTTAGATCCCCATAAGGACTGCATTTATTGTGTCTGAACTGACCATGGATACTAATTGCAATATTTGTGCTGCTTTTAATTCCAGGAAGTTGGCTGACAGATGTAGCAAACATTTAAAAGGAATTTTCCCTGCTTCATCTACTTCTGGGGTCAAACCCCTGGCAAAACTACTACATCTGTTCCTTTGGACCATAGGAGAACCATTCCACCAAAATCCCCTAGGACTGTATCAGAAGAACCACTGAAAATTTGAAAGTCTTCTGATCCAAAGGCTCAATCTTGGAGTCTGAAATCATCTGATCACAAAGCTTCAGGTCCAATCCTATCAGCCACTTGTACAGCTCTGACCTCAGATTCCAGGCCTTGGGGTGAACTCATTGGTATTTCCTGCTGGGCATGGAAGGAGATGGATACCATTGAACCTATTCTAAGATGACCTGACAATTTCTTAGCTCCTCCTAATGATAGACCCCACTGAAGCAAATGAGTCCCAGTAGATGCTGTGGTGGCAGTTACTAAAGAGCTAGCAGAACAGAACTCTTCTGTCCATCCACCAGTCTAAGGCACTGGACAGATTTGTAAAATGAGTTCTTGCCTCAGCAACCTTTGCCTTGAGGTTTAACTACCTTGGCTAACAAACTATCAAATTCTGAGTCCATGTCTGCAGAAGATTTCAAAAGATTATCCTCTTGCCATTCTGTCAACTTCCAATGCTTTCATGAGGTTAATCTCATGCAGCTGAAGGCATCTCACAGGCTGCTGGCTCAGACATTGCCATAAGGATACATGCCTGGATGTGACTGCAACTTTATGGAGCCTTTCATCAATGCTCCCTGTTGATGGTACATCCTTATTTAGTCCATTGGTATATAAAAAAAAAAAAAAAAAAAAAGCTTACCCGCGGTGAGCAAAAGAAGACTGCACTTTGGGAATCACATTTTCTAACCCTCGGTGAAAATCTTCTAGGAATCAGAGGCGATAATGTATCGGCAAATCTTGGATGTTTCCAAGAACTATGCAGGAACAGCTCCAGAGTGGAGGTACTTCCAATGGTTGACATCTTCCCAGAGACAGAGGAGGCCTGCAAAATCAGGGTTTGCATGATTTTTCTGGACAGTCCATTCCAGTACTCCTGAAATGCTGCTGGGGGGTGGTTGCCCTTGCACCCAGATCCCTAGGCAAATGTAACAGAAGGTTCATGGGTGCCAAGAATAATATCCAGAGGTTATTTCACAACTCCCTGAGAGAGAAAAAGCTTCCTGATGGTCTACCCAATCAGAGGAAGGTCGCAGCACAAGAAATTCAAAAGCTGCTAGACTGTTATCCAGGAAGTCCCTACAGACCAAAAAGGGTTTGGCACTTGGGCTTCTTTTTAGTGCCCAAAAAAGACATGGGACCTCAGACCAATTTTGTATCTGAGCAAATTGAATCTGTACATGATCGTCAAAGTTCTGAATGGTCACTGTACAGTTCATTCTATTTTTTTCACAGGGATGACTGGATGTGCTTTGTAGATCTTCAGTTTATGTATTATTGCATCAAAATTGACAGATGTTCCAGAAGACATTTATGCTTTCAGCTAGGAGCCAGTCACTACCAATTTGGAGCCCTGCCCTTTGGACTCATCACAGCCCCCAGAGTGTTATCCAAATGTATGGTAGTAGTGGCAGCTCACTTGAGACTCTAAGGATTCAGTGTTTCCATATCTTGATGACTAGCTCCTCGCCTCATGCATCTTCAACAATCTAGGGATTTATTCCCAGTGACTGATAAATTTGGAGCAGTCAGTTGTGCCAAATGAAAGTTGACACCAGTTCAGAGCCTGATTTTAATTGGTGCACATCTGAACACCATGCAAATTGCATCCTTACCAACTCATCACATATGCACTCAAGTCCATCAGATCCTTTCCCAGCTAGTCATTCTTTTAGCACTGGGAGCATCTATATTACTTCCCTTGACGACGTGATACTGTATGCATGTTCTTCAGTGGCATCTACCTGTTTAATGATCTCTTCCATGAGAACCCCTTGTCCTTTCCAGTCAAGTTTACATGGATTTGCAAACACCACATCCATTGGTGGATCCAGTCATATGACAGCAGTCATGTTCCAGTTTTTTTTTTTTTTGATGCTGACATCAGTTATTTTCATAAAACAGTTTTTTTTTTTTACTGAAACTGAATTAAATATGTTTTTAAAAGAAAAACAGAATATTTACAATTTAACTGGAGAAGAGCGGTCAGTATTAAATATGACTGGTTTTCAAATCTGCTGACAAGGGAAACAAACTAGTTGTGATGCATATATCTCAGTATTTGAAGATGTGCCATGAACATTTGGAAGACAATTCAACTTATTCAAAGGTAGACACAAGTCATTATTTGGGAGCCTTAGTTTAATTTAAATATTTACTTAAAGGTGTTAGGTCATTTAACTGCTGACTGTTCAAAAGAAGCTAACTATGAACAGTCATAGTATTGCCACATTCTAGTGTTTACCTAAAATTCACAAAAATATACAGGCCCCTCTGGGGCACCCTATTGTTTTAGGTAGACATTATTTCACTTGCAATTTGGGACAATTGCTGCAGTTCCTGTTGCTACCCAGGGTAGTTTTATTACCTGCTTATGTTAAAGAAAGATATTTTTGATTCCTTTAAGCATGTTAAGGACAGTACAATGGACTAATTCTAGATGTGAAAAGTTTATATACTAACATTAAACACTGCCATGGCCTTGAGGCAATTGTATTCTTCATGGGGGAGTCACCCACTAAAGAATATATTGTAGATTTAGTGCATTTTTGTTTGAAGGATAATTATTTTGAGTTTGATAGCCAGGTTTATCAGAAATGTGGAACACTGATGGGGGCAGCTTTTGCCACCTTGTATGCTAATTTAACCATGGGCTTATTTGAAGTTGAGTGTTTATAGGAAAATATTTTTTTTTGTCTGTTAAATGTTACTTTAGATTTATTGATTTAATTTTTTATGTGAAGGAGGGGAACAGGAAGTGCAGAATTTTTTGGATGAATTACAAGTAAACAGATTTAATTTTACATTTGATGGCATCCAAATAGGGAAGGAAGGTGTCCTTTTTGGATTGCGGATTTGTTACTTAAGGAAGATGGTATACTAACCACAATAGTACATAGGAAATTTCAGGGGGACATGTATTTGAAAGCAACAAGTTGTCATACTGGGCATACGATCGATGCCCTACATTATGGTGCATGCATATGGCTTTATAGACTATGCAGTGATCAACAAGATTTTTTTAAGGGAGCTAGGTTATACTTTTGAAATGTTTAAAAAGTATGGGTATGGTGAAGATAGAATTGCTAAGGCAGGGTCTACATTCAATAAAGAATATATAGGAAACAGCAAAAGAAAATGGAAGGGAGTTTCCAAATTAAATAATATTGAATCTGGTTGTGAAAAATATTGTAACCACATAGGTAGGTACTAGGCTATTGTCCCTAGGGCCTATACAAGCCTAGCCAAAAAGGTACCCTGGCTTTCGCCACCCAAGAAAATTATTTTCCTGTTCCCCTGTCAAGCAGAACCACAGAAGTGATCCCTGGGGTGAATTTCCTATTACCCATCCAGTCATCAAGATTTTTCTTGAGTGCTAATGAGGAGCTCTGTTTGACATAGGTAGTCTGTTCCAGAGTATGGGAAGTCTCTGGGACAGGAATCTATCCCTCCAGCATGTATTGTGGTGACAAGGTTTAGGTCCCTAGAGCGTGTAGCTCAGAGGGATTGGGATTTCTTTAAGTGGAGCATGTCCAACAGCTCTGGGTTTGACATAGCTTTGTATGTTAGACAGACATCACATCTGAGTAGGCGATATGCGACGGAGTAAAGCTGGAATTTTTTGAGATGGTCTGCGTAAGGCATCTGTTTGAGGCCAGTTATCCTCTTTGTGAGGTATTTTTGCGGCCTTTCCAGTTGTTGATGTCTTGTGAGGTACATACCAAAAGGGGCGTTGTACTCTATAATGGGTCTAATGACCTCTTTTTTTCTGGATGAGAAACCTTTTGTGATGGTGTGCCATGTAGATGGATTTCCTGACCACTGTGGCAATGTTATTATCAAAGGAGAGACTACTGTCCACCTGTGTCCCAAGGTCTCATCACATTTTCGGTGTTAAGTAGACTACTGGCTATGTTCATGGGTACAGAGTTTTTACCAAAGGGGATGACAATGCACTTTTTGGCATTGAGCTTGAGACCATGTCTTTGACACCAGGCATCTGTCTCAGTGAGGCCCTTTTGTAGGATGTCCACATCGTTAGAAGTTTCAATTATGGCTCCTAGTTTGCAGTCATCTACAAATTTAGTTGGCCAAAGATGACCTGTGTTAGCCTGTACTTCAGAGAAGTAGATACAAAACAGGAGAGGACCCAGGACTGAACCCTGTGGTACTCCACTTGTCACTGGTCTGAGGTCTGATTTGGAGTTTGCTACTTTCACAGTGTGGGTTCTGTCAGTAAGCCAGTTGGCAACCCATCTTGTGACATAGGGATTTATACCTAGTTTAGTAAGTTTATCTATAATTCCAGAGTGGGGGATGGTGTTAAATGCCTTGGCGAGATGTAGATAGGCTGTGAGAACCACCTTACCCTCATCTATGGCTTTGGTGACTACTTCAAAGAAGTCTATCAGGTTTAGGAGACATGATCTGCCTTTTACAAACCCAAACTGTGTGGGATCCAGAGTTTGGAGATCTCCAATGTCTTTGAGTTCTATAATGATACGTTCCATGGCCTTGCAGACTATGCTCATCAGGCTAATGGGGTGGTAGTTCCCGGGGTCTGTTGTGGCCCCCCCTTTGTGGAGTGAGAACTGTTGCGGTGCACCATTCAATGGGCACAAAGCCTGAGGTGAGGCTATGATTGAACATGGTACTTAGGGTGGGGTGCCACTTCATTCTGTAGTTCATGTAGAAGGCAGCCTGGGATGCTGTCAGGTTCCATGGATGCTGTGTTCTTGGCTTTGGAGAGTGAGGTTTTTCCTGTGCAGCCGTGATTACAGGAACTTTGCATTCTTCCGGTATAAAGATGGGCCCTTTAGGGGGTGAGGGGGGGGGGGTAAAGTTAGCACTGAACCTATCTGCCAGGATGTTATTAATAGCAGTTGGTTCTGTATATTTAGTGTCATTGTGCTGCAACTCAGAGCACATCTGAGCGTTGCCATTGAGATTCTTGACATAGCTATAGAATGCTTTGTGGTTGTCTTTAGAATCAGTGGCAAATTTGTTTTCATAACTAGCTTTGGAGGATTTTATGAGGGATCTCAGCTTCTTACTGAGGCTGACCAGGGAGTTCCTCCAATCGTGGGATTTTACTCTTTTTTTTTTGCAACAGTTTCTTTCTTCTGTTGATTGGCTTCCTTTTTTTGGATGATAGCATCTTGGTTCTATTAGGGATAGCACGATCCATGCACTCGTGTAAGTGCTTATAAAGTGCATTTGTGTAGGATTCAGCAGTCGTACCTCTATTGTCCATCTGCATGGGTGTTGTGAAGTTTGCCACTTCTGTCTTAAGTGTGAAGTTGGCTCTGGAGAAATTTTTTATGGTTGTTTTCCTAATGGGGGGTAGGATCGGGATGTGGATGTCTAGGGTGATTGGCTTGTGGTCGGATCTGACCACCAAGGAGCTGACCTCTGGTGCGGAACACTGGTTACCCATGTTGGTGATGACCAGGTCTAGGATATTGCTGCCCTGGGTGGGGGTGTGGATAAGTTGATCCAAGGCGTTGGAATTGATGATTTCCAGAAAACATTGAACAAAAGAGTTGGTACATGAGTAGTTTTCCCAGTTAATGGTAGGGTGGTTGAAATCACCCATTATTAGTGTTGGGTTGTACCTTAATATTTTCCAGTGTATCAAGAAGAAGAGTGGGAATCCTGGGTCACAGTGGGGGGTCTGTAGCAAGCTACAATCTGGATTGCGGTTTTGCCCAGAGTTAGTTGAACTTGGATAATCTCGGATGCATTATGCTGAGCAACTAGCTTGGAGGTGTGGATATCCTTAATGAATATGGACACGCCTCCACCATCTGGTTTTGGTGGCCAAAAGGTGTGGTATGAATTATAGCCTGGTTAATGCAGGGGTGCTCTCTGGAGCTTTGAACCAGGTCTCTGTCACTGCACAGATGTCGGTGTTCTCCATTTTAAGGAGTGCCTCTCGTGAGTGCATTTTGAGGTTTAGACTTCTAGCATTGAGTAGCATTACCCTCAGATTTTGCTTGCTTGTACCTGTTACGGTGGTGAATATTCAGTAATAGGTTTTATGAGAGTACAAATGCAGTGACTACTTTTATCATATTTAAAGGTTGGAAGTTCATGGATGCCTAATAAACTTGTTTCTTCATATAGAGTGGGTATAATAAGAGCTTTTTGGTGAAATCTAGGTTTTGCAGACCCGAGGAGGTCTTGCATGAGTCATTAAGAGTAAAATGGGGACAGTAAGATGTGGCAAATGCAAGGGATGCAAACTTATTTTGCCTTATTTTGGACTCTTAAATGGTCGGAGATTTGAGGTTTGTGAGAATTATAGGTGTGACTGAGGGCATTATTTATGCCCTCAGATGTCCTTGCAATAAGTTTTATGGGGTGAGTTCAAAAGAGCTTTTAAGTCAAGGCTATTGTAACATGTTTGATATATTAAATAAAAAAACAAAGTTCAGTGGCACAACATTTTTTGGAAGCACACTGTAGTTCTGTTCATGGTTTACAAGTCACAACTTTAGGAAAAGTTGTTCTTTTTTTTTGGGGGGGGGGCATTAGCAAGAATAAACTTTATAAAGAAGCAGTGTATATATTAAAGTTTGATACTTTGTTTCCAAAGGGTATGAATGTTGATTTTAATTGGCATATATTACTTTAAATGCCTTTTACGTGTTTTATGGCATCAGTTGATGACTTTGTTTAATTGCCTATTTAGTAGTGTATATAAAACAAGTGTGTGAAGTGATTGTGTATGCCGAGACGTCGGAAGGGAATACATTTTATTAATTGGGTTCCAGGTCTCTGTTGTATTTTCTGCTGTTTTTGTTGCATCTAGGTTGACACTTTTTTTTTTAACTGCCCCCACTGGTTGCAGTGACTACGGACATCCCCCACTTGGGGTGGGGGTCATTTATTGGGAAGAATGCTCCAAGGCATGTGGTCCCTCCCAAGAAACCAATTTGTATGCCAGTGTACTGGAGATGAGAGCAGTCCTTTTAGTGTTGCAGGCATTCCACGATCCTCTTCCTCGAGGGATTATTGCAGTTCAGGCCAACAATGTCTGTTACATCAACAAACAAGGAGGGGCATGATCTTGCCCTCTTTGCCACACTCATAACCTCTCTACAGTTACCACAAACTGCTTTCTAGTCAAAGATAAAACCCAGGTTAAATAAGATGCTTCTAAGTTGGATTATTTTACTATTTCTCATTTTACTAGCCTTTATCACCAATTAAATCTACTTCCTTCAAATACTTAGGATAGTCCTAACAAAGAATATCAACATCTACTCAGCCTGTTTTTCTCCATAATACGCTATCTCTACAAACCCCATCTGGTCTAGTTTTCTATAAATATTTTAAAACTAAGCATCCAAATGTATGATCAAGTATCAAACCAAGACCAAAATGCAAGTAGCCACACTTCCCACAGTAAACTCAGTTCAAGAAATGAATGGAGATGTTCATTTCCCCCCAACTATGGTCCCACTGTTCATAAAAATCATCACTTGTAACAGCAAAATAAATTGGTCAGCTAATACATATTGGCAAAAAAATAGAACCCAAACTTACCTTGTCAAACATGAACCTAAGTATGTGTGATAAAATCCATGACATGCTTATTTTTACCACAGACTCCTGGTGTAGTCATGGCTACTGAAACTTGGTTTAAAAAGAAAAAAAAAAAAGCAGCTCACCACTCGGACATTACAGGCAAACCATGCATATAGGTGGTGTAGTGGTCATTTATATATTTTCATAACTGTTACCTTTCACAGGAAATGACCAAATTTAACCATGCTGAGCTACAAACACTCCTAAAAATCAACAATAGGAAAACTATATGTTCAACACCAATTTATATACCGGTTGGTAATGTTGATGCTGCTGAAAGCATCTTGTATTGGATATCCCAACAAATTAACCATAATACTTGAGACTTGAATATAGACTGACAATTCATAAGTTCCACTAACCACCTACTGAATCCATAAACTTGTACAACTTCAGACAATAAAATCTACCTGAATCAATAAAACTTCAGGGAGACGCCCAACATTAGGTTGGACTCTTACAAACTGACAAAAGTAGGCTTCCACTCACCATAAGTTACTACATACCAATATGTTAGAACTCGCAATAATCTAGGTATTCATATCTATAATCGGATATGGAATACAACCAATTTCAGCAGAGAGTTTCAGTGAAACACTAAAGATATAACTGGAATGTACTTCTAGGTACTCTGCTGTAGAACACTTTAAGGTCTGTAAGAAAACATTAGTAATCTAGCACAAGTACATAGTAAGAAATAAAAAAAATAAGGGATAAAAGCTGGCATAAAAGTAGAACGCAAATGCCCTCCAGTGCTTTATACATCAAGGGAACCTTGCAAAACTCCATGTCAGACATATTATACAAACTTACAACATGAACATATAAACCCCCCAAAACTTTGGTCCTCACTAAATGCACTACTCCACCCTGCCATGATCTGTCCCAGTCTAAAATGACACTATCCCCACACAGTTCAATTCCTACTTTTATACAATCCAACGTTCTCTCTCTTGGACACTTACACATCTGCCCCCCCCCCACCCCCCTGCTATCTCTGCCAATGAAGACCACCCACAGGTCTTCAATTTTAGTCCAGTGCCAGCTTCGCTCGTAAGGAAGTTGCTCCTTAAACTAAAATCTACTTCTGTATCTGTAGACTAACTGCTGTCAGACTACCCACAAATGTCTGCAGAAGTTGTAGCCTTCCCTGTGTCCATACTAATAGGATGATAGCAGAAAGATGTCCTATTACTTGAAAAATATTGTCATACCACTCTACAAAGGCAGCACATCAACTGAGTTTAACTACAGAATGATGGTGATTCTCTCCAAAATATTAGAAAAATGTATCCATATGCAGCTGATGCAATACCTACCTTCAAATAACCTGCTCTCAGAAATAAAACATGGCTTTAGGACCCAGCACAGTGCCACTACTGCATTTTACAAATCTTAACGCACATAGAAATGGTCTGCTTGTGTCTACCATGTTCTTAGACTTGTCAAAGACATTTGATACTGTTTCACACCTACAAACTGCTCATTTGACTCTTAATAGTGCTTTCACAGTACTCCTCATTGTGGTTCCTTTGTTTATCTGGAAGCAACAAGCCATTAAATGGCAACAAATCTACTCAACCTGTTAATACAGCTGTATCTCTGCTCTGTCCTGGGTTCTCTACTCATTAATATATCCGTTAATGATCTCCACTCAACATGCTAGTTTAGGTCTGGATGTAGATGACTCAAGTAAGCCACAAGACACTATTCAAAAATCTTTAGAAACCTGGCTCAAAGAATCAAACCTCTTACTCAACCCTGAGAAACCAAGTTAATATGTTTCAACTTAAAAGCAATATTTTTTTTTTACCATAAAGTCTGCAAACAATACTGTCATTGAAACTGTAACTCTCACAGTAAGCTTCTAGGCATCCTCCTAGATTGGTCTCAACTATAACCACCATATACAGCGCACCAGAAACTAGGCTGACTTTATAGGATCAATGGATTCCTTGGATACTGCAAGAAACATTAGACATTTCCTTACTGGTGACTCTTGTACACCACTCATTTCTTGAACATAAACAGTACTCAAAGAAACTTCCCCCTGCTATAATAAAATAGCAAAATTTGCCACCCGTCTCCCTCATAGGACCCACCATTGTCTTAGCTAAAAGCAATTAAACTGGCTTGAAATGCCCAACTGTTTAACATAGTCACAATTGACTACAGCTCACAAACGCCATCATCCAGAAAAATGTCCTACACTACAGAACGTATTACTACCCTGCTGTCCAGCAAGGGACCTCTGTTCTAGTAACAAATTCTTATTACTTACAAATGCATCAAATGTTGCAGGAGAGACTCTACTCTCACTGCATTGCTAACTGTGGAATAATATCCCCATGCAAGTAAAACTCGCCGGCAAACTCTCTTAAACTGCTGCTTAAACAACTCGACTAATTGACAAACCAAACCCAAAATATAGAAGTACAACAAATCCATCTTATTTGACCAAATTCATCCAGTTTTATTGACCAGTTAAGTGCTTTTGTCCCGTTTACTGTTGGACTTCATCAGAACTGACATAAATTTAAAACTCATATGGTTCATTCTAAAAAAATCATCTGACTGAACCAGTAGTAATCTATACACATTCTTCGTGTTTCACTGTTGCAGTCATTACATTTGGGTAATCTGCTGGCAGGTTGCCCTGAATTCCAAAGTCTTGGGTCCTGCGTCGGTTGCTGTCTCTTCTTCCATGACGTCAGGGGTATAAAACAGGCAGCCGACGCCACTTTCTTCAGTCTTTCTTGCAGCGCGGTGCCCGAAGCAGAAGCAGTTCGCAAGTGCTAGTTGGCCGACTCCTGAAATTTTTGAATTTGAGTTTCAGAACCGAAGTCTTCACTAAAACTAAGTACCCCATTGGGGAAAATTTTCTTGCTCCATACCTATGTCAGTAAAAGTTAATAATTGCATTACTTGTGGGAAGCAAATACCTCATTAAGGATTTCCATTTGTACTGTATTCCTTGCCTAGGCCCTGATCATAATGTGCCTAGCTGTTGGTTTTGTGCTAGATTTAACCAACGCACTATTAAGCGTCAGTAAATCTTTGATTCAAAATATTTTGGAAACAGATTTAACTATCCTGAAATGTCGTCGGATAGCAATCCAACTACTGGAGTTCACAAAAAAATGCAAAGAGAAGGACAGACAGACCGTCGAGGTCCAAAACCGATTAAGCTTCTCCTAAGCCAGTCGCCGGTACTCAGTGAGGTGCTTTCGCAGCCCCTGATACCTGCTACATTTGAGTCGCAGGCCTCTACCGAGACCCACGTGGAGTCCAGCATGCCACGATATTCTCAAAGTATTGTACACACAGATGTCTCTCCCTTGGATGGGTCCGGAGCCGCTGAGCAGGCACCGGCTTCTGAGGGTGTCTTCAGGCCTCAGCATTTCTATATAAACCGACGCTGGCTTCAAAATCAAAGACAAAAGCAACTTCTAAAGCTAAAAAAACGACGCATGAGCCAGGTGCTCAGGCCTCTATGCCCAAAAAGCAGATGATCAAAATGGTTGAAGACCTAATTATCTTGATCAGGGGTTCCCAACCCCCTCCTGATAAGAGGCCTAGGCAAGACACTGATTATGAATCTTCAGATCAGGTTTCTATTTCTTCTGATCAGGAATTTTCTATACCTCCCTATGAGGATTCTGATGCAGAGGAATCTATCCCATCTGCATCTCCTCCTTTGGAGAAACCTTGCATACTTTGAGGGAGCATTTTCACTGGGAGAGTCAAGATTTCTCAGAATCAAGAGGCTTAGGTATTTCCCTCTTCTCCCTCAGCATTGGCCTTTAGCCATACATCCTGTTTTAGACATTGTGGATGATGTGTTTTTGGAGTCGAGCTTGACTCCAGACTCCTTACCTCTGGCTCCTAGCAAGCCAGACAGGTTCCTGACTCAAACACATTTTTATTTAAAAACCCTGCTGCTGACCCTTAAACTGTTTCACAGGGTCCAAAAGGTGTAAAGGCCTACAGCAAAAAATCCTACCCCCTCTGATAGAGATTCCAGAGCACTGGATAGATGGGGAAAGAAGGTTATACATCTGAACCTTGGCAATTAGGGCTTTAAATTGCCAGTTTCATATGCTTAAATATCAACAGCATGTTATGGGATTAGTGAAACAGAAGATTGTTGATTTCTGAATGTGTAGAAAATAATTACAGGAATTATTGCATGCAGCAGAACAAGTGGGAAAGCATACTTTGCAATGTGGTTTTGATTCCCTAGAGGCCTCCTGTAGGGCCGCAGTTACTGGATCTGTGATTAGAAGGCATGCCTGGCTAAAAGAGCAAAATTTGCCTGATCATGTTAAAGCTAAATTGCTGGATGCACCTTTACAGCATGATACTCTGTTTGGGTTTAAGGCAGAAGAGGTTTTAAAGAAAATTGAAGACAAAGCTAAGTCTATGCAAACTGTAAAAGACTTCTTACAAGTGCAGCCACCAAGATTCAGTAGCCACTGGCCTACAAAAAATTGGTCCTTTCCTGTGTCCGACAGAGCTCCACGAGGCAAATCCAGATGCCCTAAATGTTCTAGATACCAGTCACAGGATTCTTACAGGTCAAAGCAATGAGGTGCCTCTACCTCCAAATCTGGAGGAAATAAAATGCAACCCTACAGTAAACAGTCTCAATGACTTCCCTCTGCCATCACCAAGCACTTATCTTTTGGCAGCTCTCTTAGGGGGAAAATTAGCACTTTATGCTCAAAATTGGCATTTAATAACCCAGGACAAGTGGGTATTAAACATGGTATCCAAGGGATACAGATTCCACTTCCACACTCTGCCAATTCCAAACGGTTGGCCAGATCTGCCAAAAGAAAATCAATGGGCAGAAGCAAGTTACATCCCCCATGGATATGGGGGCTATTCAGCCAGTGCCAGAACAGGAAAAAGGACAAGGGTTTTACTCAAGACTGTTCTTGGTACCCAGCAAAGACTAGGCCTAGTGCCCAATACTGGATTTATCAATTTTGAACACATTCCTAGACATTCCAAAATTCAAAATGCTGACTTTGCAACAGTTTCTGCCCATGCTGGGCAAGAACACTTGGCTAGTGACTAGACTTGAGGCATATCTCAATAAGGGAATCGTGCAGAAGATACCTCCATTTCAAGGCTGGCTTTATGCATTACCAATTCTCTGCACTGCCCTTTGGCTTATCTACTGCGCCCAGGGTTTTTACAAAGTGCCTGGCACCAGTAATTGCATTTTGTAGACAGAAGTATAGAAATCTATCCTTACTTGGACAACTGTCTCATTCAAGCAGAGAACAAGGACATTCTTCAGCATCTGGCGTTTGTGAAAAGGCTTCTAACATGCCTAGGGTACACAATAAATGAAAAAAAATCACAACTGGTATCCTCTCAAAAGATAACATTCCTGGGTGCAAGCTTGAATACAACTGCCCAGATGGCTTTCCTCATGCCAGATAAACAAAGGCAACTGACTGTTTACTTCAAACAGATGGCAACAAAAACCCAGTTATCTGCAAGACAAATTCTGCAGGCTTTGGGGTTCATGGCATCCTGCATTCTACTGATTCCATATGCATGACTGCATATGAGGAAACTACAGTGGTACCTAAAAAGTTTATGGAGTCAACATTGTCACAGTCTGGAAACAATGATTCCTCTCATTCACTGCCTACAACAGAGTTTCTTTGGTGGGCAGAGGCATGTCACCAAAACATGAGACGGTCTTTCACTCTACCCCCTGCCAGCCAAACCTTAACTACAGATGCCTCAGACTATACATGGGGGCCCACCTGGTGGGAAGATGCAGTCAGGGCATATGGACCCCAAAACAAATGCATCTGCATATCAACCAAAAAGATGTTGGCTGTTTAAAATGCCCTGACAGCCTTCAAAAACTTACTTCATCCGGAACAACTACTGATAAAGATGGACAGCACCACAGTTATGTGGTACATAAACAAGCAGGGGTCACACACTCATACTCCCTTTGCAGACTAGCCATGGCTCTGTGGGACACCGCCTTGACTTACCAAGTACATCTTCAAGCTCAATTCCTGCCAGGAAAGCAAAATACTCTGGCAGACAACTTAAGCAAAAACCTTATGGACCCTCACGAGTGGAAACTGGATCCACAAGTCTTCAGCATGATAAAGAAATGGGGCAGCCCGGCCATAGACCTAGTTGCCTCTTCTCGGAATTATCAGCTGGACAAATTCTGCACAGGGACTTATCACAGACAAGCATGGAAAGTGGATGTCCTAGCCTTCAGTTGGAAAAACCTATCAGTTTACGCCTTTCCTCCTCTGCCTCTTCTTCCCAAGGTCCGACAAGAAAAACCAAAAATGATACTAATTGCCCTGGACTGACCCTGCTAACACTGGTATCCAATCCTAAGGAATATGTTTCAATTCCCAGCTTGGTACTTGTCTCAAATACCTCACTATCTCAGCAAAGCAATTAGATCCTGCACAATCAGCTGCAAATACTGAACCTGGCAGCATGGCTGATCATGTAATTATTCAAACAACACCTCTCAGTAAATCTGTGATGAATGTCATTTTGGAATCCAGAAGGCCTAGTACTAGAAAATCTTATGCTAATAAATGGAAGAGATTCTGTGCTTGGAACCAAGCACAAGAAACTGATACAGCAGAGCCAAATATTCCTCAGATTTTACAATACTTGACTGAGATGCTTGACAAAGGCCTTCTTTTTATCAATAAAAATCCATGCCTCTGCCATCTCGGCTCATTACAACACAGAGCCACCAATCTTTTCTCACCCTTTGCTAAAACAGTATCTTAGAGGGGCCAAAAATTTAAGGCCTCCCAGAAGATCATCAATTCCTGCATGGGACCTCAATTTTGTGTTGGAAAAGCTCACCCTGTATCCATTTGAACCAGCTGCTACTGCAGATGTAAAGTTTTTATCATGGAAAACAGCTTTGCTCCTGGCAATTACTTCAGCAATAAAGGTTTCAGAGCTACAGGCCCTCATGGCTGTGGAGCCCTTTATCATATCATATTTTACCCAGTGTGTCCCTCGGGACCAATCCTTCCTTTATGCCTAAGGTGGTTTCCAGTGTGGCTCTTAACCAAACTATTCATCTGCCAACTTTTTATCCAAATCCGCAGAACAAGGGGGAGTGGATTCTGCATTCCTTGGATGTACACAGACAACTAAGATTCTACTTGAGCAGGACTAAAGCTCTAAGAAAAACTGAGCAGCTACTGGTGGCATTTGCTGCAGGATCAGAGGGAAAGGCTATTTCAAAGTGGATAAGCCACTGCATTCGTTCCTGCTACTTACATCATGGTAAACCGGTGCCCAAGGGCATTAGGTCTCATTCCACCAGGGCTGCAGCTGTATCAGCAGCTTTTCTCAGAGGGGTACCAACCAAAGACATTCTAGAACCTGCTACTTGGAGTTCTATTCATACTTTTACAAAGCATTATCATTTGCCTCTCTTCTCTAAGTCCAGGGCAGGCTTTGCCACTACAGTTCTGCAGGGCCTTATAGCTGCCCCTAATGCTGTTTAGCTCCAGCCTCCCATCCATAGCTTTGGGATTTTACCCAAATGTAATGACTGCAGACTGCAACAGTGAAACACGAAGAACATAATACAGTTGTGTACACTTACCATAAATGTAGATGTTCGAGTGTATTCACTGTTGCAGTCCAGGTTACCCACCTGCCATCCCCCTTTTATTCTGGAGTTTCTCTTTCCTTCACTATATTCTACAGCCTTTGCGGTGTACTTGCTTTTAGATGAAGGTAAAGTTTATGTTGCATGTATATAGAGTTTATATATATTTTTGCTCCCCATTTGGGGGGCACCTGACATCTGGGGCAAGAAAAACTAAAGAAAATGGCGTTGGCTGCCTGTTTTATACCCCTGATGACATGGAAGAAGAGACAACTGACGCAGGGCCCAAGACTTTGGAATTCAGGCCAGGCTGACTGAGGGCAACCTGCCAGCAGATTACCCAAATGTAATGACTACAACAGTGAATACACTTGAACATTTACATTTATGGTAAGTGTATACAACTGTACTTTATTGATCAAGTATATAAGTATGTTAAAATGTGATGCAATTAAAGTGGTTGATGTACCCTAAACAGTTAAAATGCTCCAGTTTCAAAATAGTTTATACTGCATGCTGCATTTATACCTGGCATTAAGTCCCAATTGTGATTTAATCTCACAAGCATTTAGATGTTCAGTTATTATTCTCCCTTTTGGATCTGGTGTAATGTTTTGAATTACCAAGAAACTAAATGCATGTTCATTGTAAAAAAAATATGCAAAGCATACACTTGTTTATACTTTTTAATGTCAGTCAAATCCTCCTCTTAACCAATCCTGGTCCTGTACATGCTCATCACAGGGTTAAAACTTTCACAGTACAAAACTGTCTACTCTCCTTAAACATACTATTCTCAATATCGTACAGAAATGACAAAACACTTTTTATACATAACTGATGTCTGTACAATCCATTAAATTGCACATCTGCCTTCTCTAACTTCCACCTCTTTAAAATCTTAGAATGTATATGTATAAATGTAACTACCATTTGTGAATAAATGTAAATAGAAATGTAATTGTGTGTTTGCCTAGAACTTGGTATAATGCAATGTAAGCAAATGAAGCTTTTCTCTCTGGGAATCTGCTGAAAATGGCTATTACCATTTGGACTTTCCTGGTAAACAAAGACAAATAGTTGCAACACACATCCTGGGGAAAACTAGCATGTTAGCGGACAAATTAAGCAGGTCCATTCTGATGCTTCTCAAGCAGTCTCTCAATCTGTGGCAGAAGAGACTTTTCATCATTCGGGCTAGCCTTGCTTCAACCTCTGTACCCCACAAGGGCAGCAGGTATTATGCCCTGAATCCCCCCTCAGGTGGAGTCATCAAGTGATGCTCTAGTAGACGTTTGGCCATCTAGCCTCCTTTATGCATATCCTCCACTTCTCTTGATTCCCAAATTTCTATAGAAAGCAACCCAATGAAGAACTCAAGACATCTTCATCCCCCCCCCCCTTACTGGCCTCTACAGGTATGGTTCCCCTACCTTTGGTCTTATCTTTATCCTCCATGGATACTGGACCCAACTCCAGATCTCCTGTCTCCTCTCTGGGATGAGTCATCCCACTATCCAAACCCTGAAACTGACTGCATGTTTTCTCCATTTCCAATAACTGTCAGCCCAGGCTTTCTTCCCTAATGTGCACCATTATATTATCCTCACGAAAAGATTCCATGAAGCAAAATTACAAGAGCAAGTGGAAGTCTCCCTTTAGGCACTTTTTTTCTGACCCATTTTCTGCTCTTGTTGAATTTTTGGCTATCCTTTTTATAGGACTTTTTCTCATCTGTCATGGCTTATTGGTAAATCAATTTTTGGCTATGGTGCAGGGTCCTGAGTTAGAGCCTTGCAAAGGCTCTTTATTTTGGGGTTGGCCTAATGGTTAAGGTGTTTGCCTTACAAACACAAGGTGCAGGGTTTGAGTCTCACAGGGGATAATTGGCTAGGCTTAAAATGGCTCGCAAGGGCAGTTAGCTTAGTACTATCCTATGATCCTATTAAACTGGAGGTGGTAGCCATTTTAAACTTTATTACAGAAGAAGAGTATTATTTGACTTCCAAATTATGTAAAGTATTTCTAAATGGAATTTTCCTCCTTAGGCCTCCAGTAAAGGATCTTTCACCTCCATGGGATCTGACTGTCATGCTGCAAAGGCAGACGCAAAAACCTTTGAACCTTCAGCAAAAAATTATCTAAAATTTTCATGGAAAACCACCTACTTCTGCAAAAAGAATTTCTGATCTCCAGGCTCTCTCGTCAGACTCCCTACATTTTCCATAAAGACAGAATTACTTTAGGTGAAAAAGGGTTTGTTCATAAAGTGGCTTCTGAGCTAATGTTAACCAAGCCATTCATTTACCATTTTTCTTTCCAAATTTTTCAAAGGAGAATACTTTACATCTAGATGTGCACTAACAATTACTTTTTATCTATGTAGAACAAAAATCAGATGAGCTATTTGTTTCCTTCTAATCAAAAAGACTGGGTAATCCAGCTTCTAAAGTTACATTAGCTAAATGGATTACAGATTGCATTTCTTGGATCTGTTCTCAACAAAGCATCTCCCTACCAAGACCACTCAACTAGCTCCATGGCCACTTCTGCTTTCTGGACAAGAACCTGTATTGATATTTGTGCAGCAGCCACTTGGGTTCAATGCTCATAACCTTTGTTACTCATTAAAATTTGGATCCAATATCCAGAAGCAGAACTGTCTTTGGCTCAGTGGTTCTATGGAATATCCTTCCATGAGGGCTACCCGAAATTGACATTGCTGGGGACCCTCTCCCATTTATTGAAGAATGTAAAGGACAATATCAGATTTAAGTTGTGCACTCCCTATATCAAGGCATTTGTGTTGTCCATTTTCATTCTTCAACTCCCCCCCCCCCCACCATCTTGCTTCCTAAAATCATCTGGAGGAACCTGTTGGATTATGTATCAGAACTTAAAATGCCCTTCTATTCCTATGTTGCAGTACTCATTACATGAGGGATTTTCTGCAATAAATGATTCTGACATCTGGCCAGTATACAAAAGCCTTTTACCACTGCTAGGTATGTGGGATGTTGCATGTAGGCTCAAGGCAGGTATCTGCCATAAAAGTGATGTTTGCATGTACTATCTTTAGAACCTCTCTGCTGCCAGTTCGTATGCCATCTTTGACCATTGGATCTGCTCACCCAAGTTGTCACTTGCTGTACAAGTGAGTTCAGATAAATAAGTGACCCATTTGGGTTTTCTTTTACTACTGCTATTTTCTGTTTGAGGTTACATGTCATCCAGGAAAGGCAAGTGCCATTGTGGAAGACACAAGATTCCCATGACCAGTGTCTCTTGTTTAGGCCCTAATCATGACCATAAGTCTTGCTCTATATGTTGGGCATTTGTTCCCAAAATTCTTTGTAGCCTCTTTCATTTTCTCAATATTTTCTTAAGAGAATCAGACTTGAGAGGTTATCATGTGACTTTTTGGAGGATACGTCAGGCCCTTTGGTTGAGCCTGCAAAGTAGGCCAGAAAGCTCAGGCCAGAAGCTTCCCCTGCACCTACCATTCCTGACATCTCTCTCATGGCCAGTGAAGGCCTGGAGGCCCATTCGGAATTTGGCTCAGATTTATCAGCAGGAACCAGAGTGAACACCATCAGTGAGTCAGCCACTGGCACATCTTTGGAGGCATTGCAAACATCCATTTTGGATGAACAGAGGAAAGCTAGGCTCATAATATTGGAAGACCCTTGAGATATTCCTCAGATCTTGGTTTGGGAGGAAGTGCCGATGACTGCTGTAGAATGCAGTCCTAAGTTGGTTCCCTTAACCTTCCAAAAGTCTGCTGTGCCCCTTAAAGGAAAAACATCTTCCTGCTACTTAGAAACCTCTGCCTGATTGGTAGGCTTTTACTCTGGAATTATTTAATGCCTTTATGGCTTTAAAGCCGCCCACTGGTGTTTCCCTTCCTAGCCCACCTTCTACTTTCCCTTGGAAAAGGTTTAGGAACAAGTTTTATCGGAGGATGAGTCTTTGGCATATTCTGCCCAAAGTCACCCCCCCCCTCCCAGAGTATGCATCACCTTAGGAGGAGTCCAGTGGAACAGAGTCCCCTGCTGAGGTCATCACCTTTGGGGAGACCATTGCTCATATGAGGGAGTTTTTTGAGTGGGACTGCTCACAATTTACTAATGTGCAGAGGAGATACTATGGTTTACTCCAGATAGATTCACACACTCCCTCTGCTTTACCTCCATTTTGGATGCTTTCAGCTCTGCTTCTAAGAGTCCAGACTCTCAACCTGCTGCCCCCAAATGGCCAGACATATTCTATAAAGTTCTAGAGGACTGAAAATTCCATTTACAAATGTCCTGCTGCAGACCTAGTCGTTGTTTCTGTAGCTCTGTTAAGACATCCAGACTTTTGCCTTACACTCCTCTTCTTTTAGAAGAGGAGTAAAACCATGGAAAGGCTGGGGAAAAATGTACACTTCAGCTACTCTTGCCTTTAGGGCAATTAACTATCAGACCCATATGAATAAATATGTTTTGGCCCTTCTTTATCAGGCCTGTCAGCTTCTAACTGATCTTCCAAACTCAAATTTTCAGTCTTGGCTTTTCTCTGGTTTTGGGACTTCCCAAGTGGTACACCACTACATTAGATGCAGTTATGCTGCTGCTGCTGAGGCATCTCCCAGGGCTGCTGCCTCTGGTTCTGTATTAAGGAGATACTCCCGTCCTGGTTAAAGCTCCAACCTTTTCCTGAAAACACCTAGGCCAAGCTAATGGATGCACCATTAGATAATGCCTTGTTTGATACTGCAGCTGCTACCTTGTTAAAGTCACTGCAGGGGAAAGGTAAAGAGTTGCTGGATTTAAAATTTATGTTAGTGTCTTCAGTCCCAAATTCTAAATAAACTACCCCATTAAGACTGCTTTTGTCAGGAAGTAATCTAACTCCCTCTTCCAGAGGTAAAAGGGATGTCAGGAGACATGCTTCTTCCACACCCTCTCAGCTGCCTTCTCAGAACCAGGCTTTTCCAGACAAGCCAGGTAGTCTAACTACCTAGCTCCTTCTGGTCTCATTCCCCTCACTCCAGCACATTACTGTTTCCCTTCCAGTCTTGGAATAAACCACTCAAGATTCATGGGTTCTGTTATCCATAAAAGGATATTTCATGGCTTGGAAAGCACTACCCCCCCTTTCATGGGAATTCCTCAACCACCTCAAGAACAACTTTTCTTCCCAGAGGTGCTCCAAGAGTTGATATTCCAGGGCACTATTCAAGATGTTTAACGCACACAGGGGAAGAGGTTTATACTCGAGAATGTTTCTGGTTTCCAGGAAAGATGGCCGATGGAGACCCATTCTGGACCTTTCGCACCTCACCACCTTCTTAAAGGTCCCAGCCTATCATATGCTTTCCCTCCAAAATCTGTTCCCGCTTGTTCTTCCACAGGCCTATTTGGCCACCCTGGATGTCAAGAATGCCTACCTACATATTCTCATTTGTCCCCTTTACAGAAAGTTTCTACATTTTTCTGTTGCTTCCTCACATTTTCAGTTCTGTGCTTTGCCCTTTGGTCTCTCTATGGTACCTAGGGTGGTTACAAAATGTTTAGCTCTTGTGAGTGCTTTCTGCACACTCCAGGGCATACAGTTCTTCCACTCCAGGGCATACAGTTCTTCCTCTATCTGGATGACCTATTGCTACAGGCATCGCTACCTGAGACCTTGATTCACAACCTCCTCTTCTGTAAATGTTTGGATTCATGGTCACTTTCCAAAAATCCATGCTCACCTGTTCACAGGACCACATCTTCCTTGGGTGCAGGATTCAGACAGATCTCATGTTGGCCTCTTTCTCCACAAAAATTTTCTCTCAAGTCTGTTACTTCCAAGACCTTCTGTCTCTGCAGTCTTTGACAGCCATGGAGTTTCTCAAGCTTCTAAGCTTCATTGCTTCTACTATTCCCATGCTACCCCTTGTCAGACTCCACATGAGAAAGTTTTTGGCATGGGAATTGGCAACTTGGTACCAAGTCACTTTAGAGGCAGTGTACATCTCCTCCAGTCAAAATGTTGTGGCAGACACTTTGAGCAGGTCCATGACTCAATCCCATGAATGGATACTTCACAGGCATGTGCTTCTGAACATTCTTCACAAGTGGGGTGGTACTCAAATCAATCTTTTTGCCTCCCCTTTGAACAGACAGCTTCCAAAGTTTTGTGCCAGAGTCTCGGGTCCTCTGGTATGGAAGGTGGATGCCCTGTCTCTCTTGGATGGGGATGTTTTTTTATGTATCCCCCCTTCCCTCTTATTCAGAAAGTCCTGCTTGAAGATTCAATAGAACGGACCAAAAATCTTGCTGGTGACTCCCTTTTGGTTCCCTCTTCTGCATTTAGCCAAAGGCAATCACCACAAGTTACCTTACAGGGTTGATCTCCTTACACAAGACAAGGGATTACTCATTCACCCTCAGTTGTCAACTCTGCAGCTCACACTGTGAGTGATAAACTTCTGATTCCTTTTGGGCACCTTTTCTCTGTTGACGTGCTTAGGGTGCTGCAGGAGGCCAGGAAACAGTACCAGGAAATCCTACTTTTCCAAATGGTTTTCCATTTGGTGTCTTTCTCATAACCTAGACCAACTAAATGTGGGCATTCCTTTGGTTCCAAGTTACTTGTGTGAACCTTTGAAGGCTGGGTTGGCTTATTATTTTGTGAAAGCTCACCTTTCAGCTATTTGTGCATGTCTGCCTCTGTCTCCTCCTTTGGTCTCCAGATTGGAGGTTAAACTTTTCCTTAAAGTCGCCCTTCCTATTAGACCTCCCAGGAAACCTGTTTCTCCTCCCTGGGATCTTAATTTTGTTTTTGAAAAGCTCACTTTGGCTTCATTTGAGCCTGCAGCAACAGCTGTCCTGCAATATTTGACTTGGAAGACTGTGCTTCTACTTGCTATTACTTCAACCAGAAGGGTCTCTGAACTTTAACCATTGATGACATTTCCCCCTTTCCTGATTTTTGTAGGGACAAGGTGTCTGTGCATACCAACCCTTTCTTTATGCCCAAGGTTGTCCATTAACTTGCCCACCTTTTTCCCCTCTTCACAGTCTTCCAGTGAGAGAATCATGTACACCTTGGATGTGTGCAGATGACTCAGATTTTATTTGGATAAAACTAAAGGTATAAGGAAATTGGTTCAGCTTTGTCTCTTCATCCTGGGACTCTAGGAAAGCCTGCTTCCAAGCAGACTATTTCTACTTGGATTTCTAAAGCAATTTTTTTATGCATTCCATGGTAAGAATATGTCTTCTCCTGTTAAGGCTCACTCTTCTAGGGCTTGTAGCTTCCTCTGGTGTTTTTTTTCAAAGGTTTGGATACCTCCTCTATTTTAGAAGCAGCTACTTGGACTTTTTTTGCATACCTTCACTAAACATTCCAAGTTGGATCTCATTTCCAGGTCCAGAGCAGGTTTTGCTAAAGTCATTCTTCATGGCTTTGTAGAGACCACCTCACCTCCTTCCTCCTCCATGAACTGTGGCACACTCCCTCATGTAATGAATATTAAAACATAGGAATGGAGATGTCATTCTCTTCCATGTTACAGTATTCTGCCCCCCCCCAGGTTCTTGTTCTTTCTTTGGATGTGTGTTTTCCTTGTTACCTTAGGCTGATCTTCCTGGGGAATTCAGTTCTGAGGATGGTACTTCTGGACATCACTTTTATGGCCAGTGCCTGCCTTGGGCCTATGTGCGGTGTCCCATGTGGTAAAAGGCTTTTGTATACTGGCTGGATGTCAGGATAATTTATGGCAGGGAATCCCCTCGTAATGAATACTGCAACATGGAAGAGGACGACATCTATGGTTATAGTGAGATTATACACAACTATTCTTTCTAGGTTTGAACTCTGTTCTTTCAGCTCTCTCTCTTCTAATTTATGGCTATTTTTATGGCCACAGACTATTTGAGGTATTGAAGAGGGATTAGGACATTATAGGTAGAGGGAGCAGCTCAGGCGTTTGCTGCATACTACAGACTTTGGATCCGAGTCAGATCCATAACCCATTTTTTGAAGAATGACTAGTTTCTTGAGGAAAGATCTGCTTTAACTTGGTTTCTTCTATTGCACAGGACACTTACTCATTCAGTGTGTGTGTGTGATTGCTCCTTCCAGGGATATGGCCACTGACACTTTTGAGGAGGCTTACGTGGCTGCATTTTCAGAACCTTCACGATGTTAAAAATGAGATGTTAAATTCACCCTTGGAAAGAGATTGTTTGACCCTTCTGCTGCAGAGGTGATCAAAAAGTGTGAAGAAGGCAAAGCTGATCCAGGGAGATTTTTCTGCCGTCCTCTTCCAGTTTTCCAAGGGACTTTCCAATTTTGGCAAAAAAGGCAGAATGAGCCTTAACAAAATACAGAAAAGTTTAGAAGAAATGGCAAGGGGGTTCCAAAAAGTCTTGAACCTCCCAAAACCAAGCGCAGTCCAACAAGTCTAACTCTTCAAGAGAATTTGTGACCACCTCCCACCCTGGCCCCCTTTTTCTTCTAGAATGTCTGAATCTCCATTGTTCTCTTTGGCAACATAGTTTCAGGAAAAAAGGTTGTAAAAATCCTTCAAATTCCTCGTCCTCCAGATCACACTCTTGTTTCCACTGGTGGTTCACTGTGTGCTGTTCCAAGGAGTGATAGAACCAGTTCTTCCCAGCTGAGGAAAGGTTTTTATTCAAGGATGTTCTTGGTGTCAAAGAAAATGCTTGGAGACCAGTTCTGGATCTTTTCCCTAAATCTGTTTGGGGTAGTGCCGAAATTCAAAATGATGTCACTTCACAACATATTACCGCTTTTTCAAGTTTTCTGGTAATTCTAGACTTAAGGTGCATATCACTTCCCTATTTATCCAGACCTCAGCCATTTCTTAAGGTTTGTGTGTGTCTGGCTTGTACCTGTTCTCTGCCTTCTCCAATAAACCAAGAATGTTCACAGAGTTTAGCTCCAGTTGCAACTCATTGCAGGCTACAGCTTATCCACGTTTCCATATCTAGACTACTTGCTTATCTTTGTAGAGTCCTTTTCAGAGCATCAGAAATCTTTGTTGGATAACAGATCTACACAAGCTGGGATACCAATAGAACATTTAAAAGTCTTGACTCTTCACACAGGATTGTGTTCCTGGGATGTCCACTAGACAACTCTGTTCCAAGACCCCCCCCCCCATAGGAAAAATAGATCTAGATCTAAAATTTTCCACTCAGACTTTGATTACTGGAAAGGAATACCTCGGGATTTTGGGTCTTGTGGCATCTATGAATCTCATGATGCCCCTGGCAAGACTCCACATGAGAAAGATAGTGGTATCTGAAATTTCTGTCCTTAAATGTAGGCTTCCCCATATCCCTCCCTGCTCCATAGCAGTCAGGCACCACAGATGACTCTGACTTTCCTTGGTAAGCAGTTTCAGGAGGGATAAAAGTGCAGGGGATGTGAGACACTAAGGCCAGACATACATAAATATTTAGGAGGTACTTTCCTGATCAAGGCCCTCAACTCTCAGAAAACCCTTTGGTCCCTGGAACCAAGAATGTTTGCAGAGAGTTTAGCTCCAGTTGCAAGACTTGGGATATAGCTGTCTTGCCCTACAGGTATCCTACACTGTCAGAGCAAAATTGACAGACAAGCTAAGCAAGATGAGCAGACCCTCACAAATGGAGACTAGATCACCAATCCTGGACCGAAACACTAAAGGTGGAGGCGTGTCCATATTCATTGAGGATATCCACACCTCCAAGCTAGTTGCTCAGCATAATGCATCCGAGATTATCCAAGTTCAACTAACTCTGGGCAAAACCGCAATCCAGATTGTAGCTTGCTACAGGACCCCCCCCCCCCATGCCCCAGGATTCCCACTCCTCTTTTCTTGATACACTGGAAAATATTAAGGTACAACCCAACACTCTAATAATGGGTGATTTCAACTACCCTACCATTAACTGGGAAAACCAGTCATGTACCAACTCTTTTGCTCAACGTTTTCTGAAAATCATCAATTCCAACGCTTTGGATCAACTTATCTACACCCCCACCAGAGGCAGTAATATCCTAGACTTGGTCATCACCAACATGGGTGACCGGTGTTCCACACCAGAGGTCAGCTCCTCGGTCAGATCCGACCACAAGCTAATCACCCTAGACATCCAAATCCCGCTCCCACCCCCCTTTAGGAAAACAACCGTAAATAATTTCTCCAAAGCCAACTTCACGCTTCTTAAGACAGAAGTGGCAAACTTCATGACACCCATGCAGATGGACAATAGAGGTATGACTGCTGAATCCTAAACAAATGCACTTTATAAGCACTTACACGAGTGCATGGATCATGCTATCCCTAACAGAACCAAGATGCTATCCTCCAAAAAAAGGAAGCCAATCTGGTGGTCTGCCATAAACAAACTCAGAAACACAGAAGAAAGAGACTGTTGCAAAAGAGTGTAAAATCCCACAATTGGAGGAACTCCCTGGTCAGCCTCAGTAAAAAGTTGAGATCCCTCATAAAATCCTCCAAAGCTAGTTATGAAAACAAAATTGCCACTGATTCTAAAGACAACCACAAAGCATTCTATAGCTATGTTAAAAATCTCAATGGCAACACTCAGATCTGCTCTGAGTTACAGCACAATGACACTAAATATACAAAACCAACTGATATTGCCAACATCCTGGCAGATAGGTTCAGTGATAACTTTACCCCCCTCTCACCCCCTAAAGGGCCCATCTTTATACCGGAAGAATGCAAAGTTCCTGTAATCACGGCTGCACAGGTAAAAACTTCACTCTCCAAAGCCAAGAACACAGCATCCATGGGACCTGACAACATCCCAGGCTGCCTTCTACATGAACTACAGAATGAACTGGCACCCCACCTAAGTACCATGTTCAGTCATAGCCTCACCTCAGGCTTTGTGCCCATTGAATGGCGCACCGTGACAGTTATCCCACTCCACAAGGGGGGGGGGCACAACAGACCCTGGGAACTACCGACCCATTAGCCTGACGAGTCTCGTCTGCAAGGCCATGGAACGTATCCTCATGGAACTCATAAACAAAGACATTGGAGATCTCCAAACCCTGGACCCCACACAGTTTGGGTTTGTAAAAGGCAGATCATGTCTCCTAAACCTGATAGACTTCTTTGAAGTAGTCACCAAGGCCATGGATGAGGGTAAGGTGGTTCACACAGCCTATCTAGATCTCGCCAAGGCGTTCGACACCATCCCCCACTCTGAAATTATAGATAAACTCACTAAACTAGGTATAAATCCCTATGTCACAAGATGGGTTGCCAACTGGCTTACTGAAAGAACTCACACTGTTAACGTAGCCGACTCCAAATCAGACTTCAGACCAGTGACAAGTGGAGTACACAGGGTTCAGTCCTGGGTCCTCTCCTGTTTGGTATCTACTTCTTTGAAGTACAGGCTAACACAGAAGATCTTTGGCTAACTAAATTTGCAGATAACTGCAAACTAGGAGTCATAATTGAAACTCCTAACGATGTGGACATCCTACAAAAGGGCCTCACTGAGACAGATGCCTGGTGTCAAAGACATGGTCTCAAGCGCAATGCCAAAAAGTGCATTGTCGTCCCCTTTGGTAAAAATTCTGTACCCATGAGCTACCACATAGGCGGTAGTCTACTTAACACTGAAAGTGTGATAGCAGACCTTGGGACACAGGTGGACAGTAGTCTCTCCTTTGATAATCACATCGCCAAAGTGGTCAGGAAATCCTTCTATGTGACACCTCATCACAAAAGGTTTCTCAACCAGAAAAAAAAGAGGTCATTGTTCCCCTCTACTCATCACTCATTAGACCCATTATAGAGTACAATGCCCCTTTTGGTATGTACCTCACAAGACATCTACAACAACTGGAAAGGCTGCAAAAATACCTCACAAAGAGGATTACTGGCCTCAAACAGATGCCTTACGCAGACCTTCTAAAAAAAAACTCCAGCTTTACTCCGTCGCATATCGCCTACTCAGAGATTATCTCTGCCTAACATATAAAGCTATGTCAAACCCAGAGCTGTTGGACATGCTCCACTTAAAGAAATCCTAATCCCTCCGAGCTACACGCTCTAGGGACCTAAATCTTGTCACCACAATAAACGGAACATGCTGGAGGGATAGATTCCTGTCCCAGAGACTTCCCATACTCTGGAACAGACTACCTATCTATGTCAAACAGAGCTCCTCATTAGCACTCTTCAAGAAAAATCTTGATGATTGGATGGGTAATAGGAAATTCACCCCGGGGATCACTTTTGTGAATCTGCTTGACAGGGGCACAGGAAAATAATTTTCTTGGGTGGCGAAAGCCAGGGTGCATTTTTGGCTTGGCTTGTATAGGCCCTAGGGCCAATAGCCTAGTACCTACCTATGAACCTCTTCCAGTGGTTCCAGGCAATACCACAGTCATGTGGTACAGCAGCATGCAAAGTGAAACCAGGTAATATCCCCTTTGCAGACTAGCCATGTTAGCTTGGGATATGGCTATCTTGCCCTACAGGTATCCTACACTGTCAGAGCAAAATTGACAGACAATCTTAGCAAGATGAGCAGACCCTCACAAATGGAGACTAGATCAGGGGTCTTGCAAGACTGATCCATCTGCAGGAGTTCCTCCAATATACCTCTCTGCCTCCTCTCTGAACAATCAACTGACAAGATTCTGTTCCAGGACTCCATGCAGGAAGACAGATGCCCTTTCCTTGAACAGTAGTGTCTGTGTATGCTTTTCCACCAATATTCAGGGTACTTCTGAAGATTCGGAAGGAATCCCCCAAGATCAATGTTGATGACTCCCTTCTGGCTCAGGCAACTATCGTTCTCCCTTTTGGAACAGCCAGAGACAATTACCATAAGCTTCCTCGTAGACTGAATGTACTTACACAAGAAAGGGGGTATTTGATACACCCTGACATTAACTTTAGTTGACTGCCTAGATGATTGAGACTTAATGCCTTTTAGTTGCCTGTTTGCTGGGGACATGTTGGCTACAAACTGAGGCAAAAAAGCCTGTTACTAGAGAATGATATATTAGCAATGGAAAAAGTTTTCTAGTTGGTGCCAACAACATAACCAGCACCCTTTCAGGGCTGCTAGTTTTTTTTTTTTTGATGAATTACTATCATATGGCCTTTGTTCTACCAAGGTTCATCTATCTTCCATTTCAGAATGGTTGCTGATGGATCCTCTTCTCTCAGTGCAATCTCATGTCAATATGTTTTTGAAAAGGGTTTTGCATAAGCAGCCTCCAAGAAAACTGGTGGCCCCTCGGAGTGTTAGAGAATTGATCTATATAAACTAACTAACTTGAGGTTCATAACATGGAAAATAGTTTTACGGATTTCTATGAACCCAGCAAGAAGGGTATTTGAGTTGCAAGCTGTTATGGTGTGTCAACCTGATCTCATTTTCCATGGGGACAAGGTTTCTTAGAGCACTAATCCTCCTCTTATGCCTAAAGTGGTATCCCAGTTTACTTAAAGCCAAACTGTCAATCTCCTTGCTTTCTTTCCTGAACCTAAAAATGAGGGAGAGAGAATACCCATACCTTGGATGTCCACAGAAAACTCTGGTACTATCTTCACAGAAATCTTTCGGATCAATTCATTTGTAATAAAGGTCAGGCAAGAAGGAATGTGTCCAAACAGACCATTTCCAAATGGCTGTCTAAGGCTATTAAATTTTCCTGTACTCAGAGTAACAAAATTGTTCCTGGCAGGTTCAAGGCCCACTGTGCCAGGGCCTTTGCTTAATCTGTGGGTTTCAGGAAAGGGTTTGATTTTAAAAGACTTGTGGAAGTTTTTGTGGTCCTCTCTATATACATTTACAAAGCATTATAAGGCTTGATTCCTTCTCTAGGTCCAGATCAGGCATTACTAGGACCATTCTCCAAGGGCTCTTGGGCTTGTCCTTTCAGGGCACAGCCTCCCTCTCCCTTTCTGTTGGCAGGAAAACTCGGAAGGACTTTGCACCCAAACTTGTTTTTTAGTCTGCTCAGCTTGAGCTGCGTACAGTTTGGGCCCATGGAAGGTTTCCTGAAGCTTTATAAGCTGGCCAGGTGTTGTATCCTTTGGCAGGATATAACCCATATGGATATGGCTACAGAAGTAGTCTGTGATCATTTGGGCATCTACTGTTCTCTTACACAGCTGTACTTTCCTGCAGTGTTGATTCAGAATCTTGAATGCTGCTGGGTACCCAGTGTGTTCTGACTTGTCATTTAAGTCAGTGCTGCAGTTCTGTGAATTTCTATTCATTCCACTTCACTGATGTTCCCAGTTTAGATACTGGTAGGTGAAAAATTCACTACGGTCTTCCTTACCTGTAGTGAAGAAAAATGTTTTAGTATAAAAACCCTGCCCAGTTTGCTTAGACAACATGGATGCCTGAAAGAAAATTGTCTGGTTTATGTTATAATTTGATAAGAAAGAACTGTTCTGCCATTTTGCCAAGATCTTTCTCAGGACCATTTCAGGTTCTCAATTCAAATGTATGAAATTAAACTTTGGTATTGCAGCGCTATACAAGCTTAGAATGCTCTTCTGTCTTTAGGAGCCGATCCCCATACAGGTGGGTACTTGTCTGAGGTTGCTAGTTCATTGTACTGCTGTGCCCTTCAAAGGATGCCCATAAAGTATTTTTTTTGTAATAGCATTTCAAGTGATTTAAATCTTTATCTGCTGCTTGCATTAGCCCTGCCATTTCTTCCCTCTTAGGGGTAAAAGCTGAGAGGAGCTGGAATTTGGGCAGTATAGATTTTATTTTTTTTTCTGTAGCCCTAACACCTTGTCTTTCGGCATCGGTGTGTACTCATGCATGAGTAGCCCAATGGTGTCTCCTTTGTAGGTGGATCACGTGCATGGACTTTTACACACCTTCTCCAGCAAGTTACACCATCTCAGACAACTGCTAAAGCAGCTGAGCACACCTGCCCCCCATCAAGTGCTGCATGCCCTTGTCAGGATCTAGCAGTATGCCAATTCCATCCCCTGTACAGCTTTAACTGAGCATCTGGGTTGCAGCCATGGTTCAACTATCTCCCAAGCTCGTTATGGTGTTCCTATCTCAGTAGAGCTTTGCATTCCAATGTGAAGTATTCTGACTTGTGTTTAACTCTTGAAAAGTATGTGCAAGATCTTAATATATCACATTACCTTTAATGTCTGTTTGTCATACATAGATATGTGCATTCCTTGTCCTTGGGTCAGGAGTGGCCTTAGGTCAACTGGTGCCCTAGGCAAAAAGGCTCCATGGTGCCCCCCACCACACCACCCGGTGACCCCATACTGGTCTACCTACACCAAATAAACACTGAAAAAGTGCCCCTTCTAGAGTGACACCCTAGGCAGCCGCCTAGTTGGCCTATGCCTAAGGCCGGCTATGCCTTGGGTAGAAAGTTCAGAGCACTTACTTGGATCTACTGTGACTACTGCAGGGTCAGACACTGGGTTTTTACAGATATCCTTGTGAGTGTCCTGCACCTTGTGTAATCTGTATGGCTGTTTGGTGGCTGGGAGTCTGGGTTTGGGAATGCTGCTTGATAAATGCATCCTCCAGGGCCAGGAAGATGCAAGTAATTGCCGCACATATGGGGGATTCTATTTGTAAGAGTGCTAGATTTTTCTGAGGCTTCTCTGCTTTTCCACTGGATGCATTCTTTCATGCAGGTTAAGATTTCCCCAAAGGAATTTTGTTCTTTGGGTGAATTAAAAGGTAAAGTGTCCTGTACATCAGAGTTGAAGCCAGGGAGGAGGAGGATGAGATCTGAAAGGCATTGTCCAGATTTCCCTTGTTTATATCCCGAGGCCTCAGCCTCTTCAGAAGGATCCCGGTTTCTTTTTCTAGTGAGGGAAGAAGGGCCTAGTAGTCTTTGGTGCGATGGAGCAGGTTGCATAGCCTGAAAGGCTTTCAGCAGGCACTAAGCCAACCAGTCTTTCTGGCCTACTTGGAAAGGGGAGAGCCCACATACATCTTCAGTGGGATTAGACGAGGTAAAGGAGATGGTGAAATGTGTCATTTGCACTGCTTTGAAGTGAGCATCTGCTTTCAGCAGGCACTAAGCCAACCAGTCCTTCTAGCCTACTTGGAAAGGGGAGAGCCCACATACATCTTCAGTGGGATTAGACAAGGTAAAGGAGATGGTGAAATGTCTCATTTGCACTGTTTTGAAGTGAGCATCTGCTTACAAGAGCCTGAGGGCCCAGTTCAGTAGGCTGGATGTCATGCAAAAATTCTGTATTACCATTCTCTCAAAAGCTTTTATATATTCTGCTCTTGCCCTTTAATAACTTTATTCTCTCCTTTCTGCCTGCTGGCCTGACTTCAGATGTTCCTGTCCCCATGTATGTGCCTGGCTTCTTAACTATGATAGCCTCCACAGGGGCATCATCAGAGGAATGGGATGAAGAGGAAGATATCTGGTGTAGCGCCTGCAATAGCACCTCATTGGGGCCAGCTGCTTTAGACCATTCTGGAGACTTGAGCCTTGGGATTGTCCGAGATCCTTGCTTGCTTTCTCTTAATTAGAAGTTTGGAAGAGGATGGACCAGCTGATAAGGCTGAGCATGCCAAGGCTTTGGAGTTTACACTAAGTACAAGTCTAGATTATCTGTCTTATTGCTGAGGATTTGGGCACAGACCCTTTGCAGACATCACAGTTGACATGTTCTGTACCAAGATAAAAAATCCACCCAGTGCACTTGTCTGTATGGGATCTGCCTACCGCACCTGCATTTTACCTTCTGTGCTTGGTATAGGCAGTGGGGGAAACTTGCTTCTCCACTGGATCTGTAAATAAGCAAAGGACTGCTAAACAATAATCTTTCTATATGGCCATACTGCTAAAATAAAGATCTGAAGAGTGCAGGTGTAAATCTCTCTATACCAGCCCATTGAACATGCTGTAAAGACAACTGTATGCCACACGGGGAAGGCTCCTGAAATACTAGAATGGCTGGAAGGACAAAACCCTTAGTCACGTATGCAAGGAGTACTTCAACTGGGATCTATTTGAACATCTGTTATCGTACATTACCAAGCCAGTTTTGCTTCATTATTATATATATCATGTACTTCTTTTAAAGCCTAGTTATTCCATTTATCTACCTGCAACCCCAGTGCTGTCAAATACTTATGCCCATTCTTCCTGTATCTTGTCCAGACAAGGCATCTTAAGCTTGCATGCTTTTTAAAAATGAGTAACACATTTTTTAATGATTGCCTTTGTTACATTTCTTGTGTTTGTATTTAACATTTTAAGATCCCAATTCACACTGAAGCAAGACTGTAACTTGTTAGTAGCTGTTTATCTATCCGGTATGTGAGTTTGAAGTAATCTTGTCTGTAAGAAGCTGTCAGTGCAACTCTACTGACACCACTTAAGAAGAACAGATATCAATATCTTCTAATGTATTTAATGTCCAATTTGCACAGGTCTTACATTGGCTGAATCCTATCCACCCATTTTCTGCAATCTTTGCCGCCCCTTCCCCCAAAAAAAACAAAAAAAAAAACCACACACGTTTAGTATCCACATACATTATCCTAACCATTCTTCAAATTGCTTCTGATGCTCTTTTGTTTATGCAATTGTCCTTTATGTAACTGCATTTCTACTTTATTTTAATAAATACGTATTATTCTAGAGCAGAAGCAACCAAGGAATCATTTAACCCCTCACGTATCATGTTATACAAATTTCTCCAAACCTCAGCCACTCCATCACTAATGCCGTTTTAATATTTTGTAAATATCCAACACAACCCCTACAGCTTTCTCATACCTTATCTTCTCTCTGTTCTGTGCAAGGACCTGTTCAATTTACCTTTCATTCCTTTCCATGATTACTAGCCATTAACTCTATCTTGCAGCTCCCCTACTCATGTTTAATTTAAATGCACCAAATCAGTCATTATCTTCACATGACCAAATCACTTGTCTACTCTATAGTCTGAAGTTCTACCTTATTCAGATGCATTTCTTGAAAGGAAAATATTTCAGGCTAAATTCTTCATATCCTCCAAGTATAACATTAGTAGAATTACTTTTTGTTGCATTAAAAATTTACTCTGCTGTGTTTTTTCTCTTACCATTTATCTTCCTCCTATATTCTTTGCAGCAAATTGTTCCCTTTTATTTGCTTCCTTTCTGGAAACTTGAAAAGCTTTTCTTGATTCCCAGCAATATTTTCCTTTCATTGCTTGCTTTTTTTTTCCAGTACCTGCTCACCAGTATCTGTTATAACAGTAGTAACCTCCCGTTTTTAGTTTGCTTTCACATCCTTTATTGCATGACCTTTGTCAGGTTAATATTACAGTTGGCACATTACAAAATGTCCACAAGCAACATTTAATCACTATACATCAGTCAAAACTGATGCAGTAGTTATGCCTGGTCATTGTAGAATCACATTTCTTTCCTGACAAAAAGCCTGGAAGGTTAGTTTACCAGTTCCACAGTCATTTTCCAAATTTCTTTATCTTGACAGCTGAAAGAACAATGCATAGGTGATTACTAGGCTAATGACACGAGCCTTTACATGCCTAGCCAATAATACACAGGATATGACTATTCTATCGTCCCCCAGATATGGGAGGGAGTAGTATCAGGGTAGTGGATCTTTGGGTGTTGGGACCCTGAGTCCATTTTTCAGACTGCCTCTGTTCATAAGGGACATGGCCAGTACCCTGGCACTGAATTTCAAGTTCCCCATCCATTTATCCAAATTATTTTTGAAGAGAGTGAGGGATGGGCTTTGTTACGAAGATGGGAAGTTTAATTCATAGATGAGGTAGCCTTTGGGATGTGAACCCATCTCCACCAAGTTCTATTAGTCACAAATAAGGTTCCGGTCCATGGAACATGTAACCCTTGCATAATTTTTTTTTTTTGCGAATGTGTAACATTTTCATCAAGGCTGGAACAGAGAATGCCTTGTAGGTCAGGCCTAAGTCACCTGTCAGTACTCTATGAGATAGAGTAGAGGGATATATAGGGCCTTTAGTCAGTGTACATAAGACGTGTTATACTCTTTGTATTTTTTTTTTTTAGTGAGAAACCTCTGGGGCCGCTCCAGTTAATATAGGTCTCTGGTTAGGTACATGCAGAAAGCATTGTACTGTATTATGGACCTAATGAGGGCAGAGTACAATGGCACTATGACTTCCGTTGATCATGATGCCATGCCCTTATAAGTTGCGCCACATAAAAGGGATTTTCTCAGTACTGTAGTTACCTGGTGATCAAAGTTTACTATGTGTTTCTTGGTCCTGCTCCATTGGATCTACTTTTAGGGGTGTGCTATCAGTATAATTTGTGGGGATAACTGATTTACTGAAGGATATTATTATGAATATTTTTAGCATTTAGTCTCAGAACATGGTTTTGGCACCAGTTGTCATTTTTTGGCCTGTTTGTAGGATGGCGACATTGTTTGGGGATTCAGTGATTGTCCCCAGCTTAGTCGTCAGCAAACTTGGAGAGCCAAAGACCCCCAACATTAGCCTTCACTTCAGAGAAGTATATACCAAACAGGCAGGGTGCCAACACTAAGCATTGTGGGATACTACTAGTAACAGGTTTCTTATAGTAAGTGGATTCACTTACCTTGATGTGTCCTATCAGTGAGCTAGTTGGGTATCTATTTGACAGTTTAGGATTTTATACCTAACTCAGTAAGTTTATCTATGATCCCAGCATAGGGGACTGTATTGAAAGCTTTGGCCGGGTCTACATAAGTGGTATGTGCCATTTTACCCTCATCCATGGCCCTTTCCTGAAGTCCACCAGATTGAGCAGGCAAGACCTCCCTTTGACAAAGCCAGATTGGGTCTGGTCCAGTGTTTGGAGATTTCTTATGTCATTATTGATCAGGTCCATAATTCTTTATATGGCCTTGCAGATAAGACTGGTCAAGCTTTTGGGTCTGTAGTTCCCTTGATCAGTTGATGGGCCCACCTTGTGCAGAGGGATGACTATTAGTCCTCCATTCCTCTGGGACAAAGCCCACCTGATGACTGTGGTTAAAGATGGTTTCTAGTGGCCCTGAAAGATTCTGTTTTAAGCTACTTAAACATCTTGATATTGTCTGGACCCATGGAGGCTGTGTGTTTGGCTTTAGTGAGCACAGTAAAGACCTTGTAATGATGGGTAGGGGAATGGTTGCAGCTATTTCTTTGGGTGTGGTAGGAGGTGATGGGGTAGAGAAATTCGGACTGAACTTGGCCAGCAGGTTTGTTATAGTTTCTGGCTTAAGTGCTGCTATTCATGAGTAACTCTGTACATTGCTGAACATTTCCCCTGATGTTACAAACAATTTAAAAAAGCTTTATGGTTATCTTTCACCCAGCAGGCTATCTTTGACTCAGTTTTCTTTGGCAGATTTGGCCGGCTGTCTAATTTGTTTGGACTAGTGAGTGTCTTTTTGCAGTGTCTTGTCTGTTCCTTCTTGGCTTTGTAGGGATTTTTTTTTCCTTTTGGTGAATAGCATATTTATGCTAGGGGTCCAGCAGGGTGGTTTATTTTTGCTGGTGACCATAGATTTGACTTGGACAGTACTGCCTCCTCTATGCAGCTATGAATGTAGTTGTGCGGTACTTGTGTACAACTCGGAGTAGGCCTCAGTGTCATCTGGGTTTTGGAGGGGCTTGGAAATTTTATAAGCTGTCACTTGGTTTGAGGTAAGTGGCCTTAGCAAAGTTCTTAACAGGTTTGGATTTTGATGGGGTTTCTAGGTTAGTTTTAATATTAATGTAGATTGTTTTGTGATCAGATATCCCCAGGGAGGAGTCACTGCATGGGAGGGAGCAGCATTCCCCCATGCTCATGAGTACTATGTCTAGGATGTTTGTACATCTAGTTGGGGAGCTAACTAGTTGCTCCAGGGTGTTTGCATTGATGAAGTCCAAAAGCCTGTGAGCAAGTGAATTATGGGCCAGTTTATGGAGGGGTAGTTGAAGTCCCCTATAAGTATGGAGTTGGGCTGAATGTTAAGAAATTCCAGTAAGTTTAGGTAGGAGATGTAGTTTTCTAAACTCATGGTATGGGATATGTAGCCAGCAAAGATATGATAGGGGGGTTGCACCTATGATTAGTTGGTTATGGAGCAGCTCAAGCAAGTCATGTTGTTGGATGAGTCTAGCAGTGTACTTGACATTTATGAAGATTAAAATACCTTCTGCCTTTGTTTCATCCTGAGCTGAGAGGAATCAAAATGTATGAAAAACATTGTAGTCTTTCATAGCCAGGGTGATTTCCATGGTTCTGAACCATGTGTCCATGACTGCGCATATGTCTGTCTTGCAGGGTGAGGAGTGCTTCCAGGAAGTGCACTTTTTTATTATTTAAACTCTTAGAGTTGAACAGCAGTACCTTTAGGTAGTTGAGAGTGATTTTTGGTATGTTGGAGGGTTTAACAACTTGGCACAGGCTAAAAAAGGCACTATGGGAAACGTTTTTGCAAGTATCCGGAAGCCAAGTTCAAACCATCTCTAGCAAAGCATCATGGTTTGTTGATGTCTCCCCTTGTTGACAGATATTGGATTGGCTTAGGACACCAGAAACTAAGCCATTTGTTGAAGTCTGTCATTTTTTGCTGGCACTGTAGCATCATCACTGATGAAGGTAGGATGCTACTCAAGGTTAGATTCATACCCACCTGGGACATACATTCAGAGAGCTTCATCATGTCTCTCTAGTTCAGTGCGGTGTGTCTTTGGTTATTTGCACCCACATGGACTATGTCCATGTCATACTGGCACTTGTGGTCTAAAGACCTAAGTGCATGTGTGATCTGGTGGATTCTGGCTCTAGACAGTCAAGCTCACTGTGATCTCCTTGTTTAGCCTGTTAAGGGGGGATATCGGTATGTCTTGCAATGGAATCCCCAATAACTAGGATGTTTGGTTAACTAGAGTGTTGACTTATGGACTTAGTTACTATGATTTTCAGAGTTGTGTTGTGCTGTCTTTTTTTTTTTTTTGGGTGTGCACAGGGCACTGAGAGATGCTTTTAGGAGGTTTTGTAGGTTTGGGTAGATTATATGTGAGTACCTCCACATATGTGGGTCTGTGTGTTTGTTCCTTTGTGCTGGTAGTAAAGCTGCAGCTTGGTTTGCATTTTTAACGTGTGCATGAGAGCTTTGCCTCCAATGACCCTGTATCTAGATATATCTGATTGTTTCTCTGTTTTAAAATTAAATGGTTGTCCATAGCCTAGTACCAACCTATGAACCTATCGGCCCTAGGGCCTATACAAGCCTAGCCATAACAATTCCCTGGCTATTTCTTCCCACAATATTTACTTCCCTGGACCCCTGTCTAGCAAGGTGACTGATGTGATCCCTGGGGGTGAATTTCCTATCTCCCATCCAATCGTCGGGGTTCCTTTTGAAGAGGCTAAGGAGGCGCTCTGCTTGACATGTATGGACAAGTCTATTCCAGCATTTAGGGAGTCTCTGGGTCAGGAACCTTATCCCTCCAGAATGTTTTGTTCATTGTGATGACAAGGTTTTAGATTCCTGGAGTGTGTGGCTCTGAGAGATTGGAATTTCTTTAAGTGGAGCATATCAAACAGCTCAGGGTTTGACAAGGCCTTGTATGTTAAGCAGAGATCACCTCTGAGTAGACGATATGCCACAGAGTATAGCTGGAGCTTTTTTAGATGGTCAGCATAGGGCATCTGCTTCAGGCCTGTGATTCTTTTAGTGAGGTATTTCTGTGGCCTTTCCAGCTGTTGCAGATGTCTTGTGAGGTACATAGCAAATGGGGCGTTGTACTCTATAATGGGTCTAATGAGGGATGAGTACAGTGGAACAATGACCTCCTTTTTTCCTGGATGAAAAGCCCTTAGTGATGAGGTGTGTCTCATAGAAGGATTTCCTGACTGTTGTGGCAATGTGGTTATAGAAGGTGAGACCACTGTCCACCTGTGTCCCCATGTCTGTCATCACACTTTCGGTGTTTAGGGTACTGCCACCTATGTGGTAATTCATGGGTACATGTTTTTTCCCCAAAGAGGATAACTATACATTTCTTGGCATTAAGCTTGAGCCCATGGTTCTGGCACCAAGCATCTGTTTCTGTTAGGCCCTTTTGTAGAATATCCACATCATTTGGGGATTCAATAATGGCTCCAAGTTTGCAGTCATACTTTGTTAGCCAAATTCCCTTAGTGTTGGCCTGTACTTGAGAGAAGTAGATGCCAAACAAGAGCGGTCCCAGGACTGAACCCTGAGGTACTCCACTTGTCTGGAGCTGAAATTGGAGTCTGCTACTTTTACAGTCTAGGTTCTGTCGATAAGCCAGTTGGCAACCCATCGAGTGACGTAGGGAGTTATGCCCAGCTTAGTAAGTTTATCTATGATTCCAGAGTGAGGGATGGTGTCGAAGGCCTTGGTGAAGTCTTGATAGGCTGCGTGGATCGCCTTGCCCTCGTCCACAGCTCTGGAGACTGATTCGAAGAAGTCAATCAGGTTCAGGAAACAAGTATGGCCCTTCACGAAACCAAACTGGGATGGGTTCCAGTGTTTGAAGGTTGCCAATGTCTTTGTTTATAAGTTCCATGATATGCGTTCCTTGCCCTTGCAGATCAGGCTTATCAGACTGATGGGACAGTAGTTCCTGAGATCCAAGGTGGATCCCCCCTTGTGGAGTGGGATAACTGTAGCTGTGCGCCACTCAGTGGGCATGAAGCCTGAGGTGAGGCTATGATTAAACATGACATTTAGGTGAGGTGCCAGTTCATTTTATATTTCATGTAGTACATAGCCTGGGATGTCATCTGGTCCCATGGATGCTGTATTCTTAGCTTTGGAGAGCGCAGTTTCTACCTCTGTGGCCGTGATTACCGGAATTTGGCAATCTTTTGGTATTAAGATGGGTCCTTTAGGGGGTGAAGTTGGAACTAAATTGATCTGCCAGGATATTGGCAACATCTTTGGGATCAGTATATTTAATGCCATTCTGTTGTAGCTCAGAGCATATTTGGGCATTGCCATTTAGATTCTTGACATAACTATAGAATGCCTTGTGGATGTCTTTGGAATCTTTGGCAATATTATTTTCATAACTAGCTTTGGAGGATTTTATGTGGGATCTCAGCTTCTTACTGAGGCTGGTAAGGAAGATGTTCTTTGTATTTCACTGTTGCAGTCATTACATTTGGGTTATCTGCCTGCAGGTAGCCCTCAGCCGGCCTGAATACCAGAGTCTTGGATTCCTGTGTCGGATGCTGTCTTTTCTTCCATGACATCAGGGGTATGAAACATGCAGCCGATGCCATTGCATCAGTCTATCTTGCCGCGTGGTGCCCGAAGCAGAAGCAGTTTGCAAGTGCTAGTCAGCTGACTCGTGAAATTTTCATTTTCGAGTTTCAGAACCAAAGTCTTCGAAAAAAGCTAAGTGCACCGTTGGGGATCCTTTTTCTTGCTCTTAACCAATGTCAGTAAAAGTTAACAATTGTCTTACCTGTGGAAAGCAAATACCTCAAAGATTTTCATTCGTACTGCATTCCTTGTTTAGGCCCAGACCACGATGCCCCTCGCTGTCAGTTTTGTGCCTTATTCAACCCCAAACTGTTGGTAGTTGGTCTATTTTTGCAGCAAATTAATTTGGTACTCTGTTTAACTGTCCAGAAATGGCTTCGGTAAGCCATCCGACTACCGATATTCTGACAAAAGGTAAAGGTAAAAACAGAGACAGACCGCATAGGTCTAAAACTGCCGACGACACTTCCATTAAGCTAGTCGCCAGTTCTCAGTGAGGCACTTTCGCAGCCCCTGATACCCGCTACTTCAGATTTGCAGGCCTCTAGTGAGACCCATTCGGAGTCTGGTATGCCGCAAGATGCTTCTTCGACTATGGAACCTGCGGATGTCTCTACCTTGAATGGGTCCGGAGCCGCTGTGCAGGCACCGGCTTCTGAGGGTGTATTCAGGCCTACATATGTACATTTTAAACTGATACCATCTTCTTCATCCAGGCCTAAAACTCGACTCACGCCTAGAAAATTGATGTCCAAACCGCATGGTCAGGCCCATATGCCTAAAAGCAAATGCTTAGAATGGCTGAAGACCTTATTACTTTAATTAGGGGAAGCCAGCCTTCCACCTCCAAGAGACCTAGAACTGATTTTCTTAATGATTCTTCTGATCAGGATTCTGAAATCTGTTTCTTCTGATTACCAGGATCTGCCCTCATCTATCTATGAGGATTCTGATGCAGAGAATTCCATTCCCTCTGCTTCCCCTCCAGAAGATTTTTCTTTTGGTGAAACCTTGCACACTCTCTTAGGGAGCATTTCTGCTGGAAAAGCCAGGATTACTCTGACTCCAAAAAGAGGCTTAGGGAATTCTTACTCCTCCCTCAACACAGGCCTTTCGCTATACCTCCTGTTCTGGACATTGTAGATGCCTTCTTGGAATTGAGCCTGTCCCCAGACACTTTTCCCCCAGCTCCCAGAAAACCTGACCGGTATTGCAGAGTACCTGACTCTCTCAAGTTCCTCTTCAAGAATCCTACTGCGGATCCAGAGACCATTTCCCAAGGACCAAAAGGGCATTAAGATTACTGTTGCCAAAAATCCTACCCCCTCTGATAGAGATTCTAGGGCCTTGGACAGATGGGGTAAGAAGGTATACACTTCTGATACTTTGGCCATTAGGGCCTTAAATTGCCAGTTTCATATGTTAAAGTATCAGCAGCATATTATGGGACTACTTAAACAGAAAATGATGTTGATTCCCGACTGTGCTGAACATAAAGAATTACAGGATTTAATGCAGTTTGCTGAACAAGTTGGTAAACATACTTTGCAATGTGGTTTTGACTCTCTAGAAGTTTCTTGCAGGGCTGCTGTCACTGAGTCTGTACTTAGAAGGCATGATTGGCTTAAGGAGCAAAACTTGCCAGATCACGTTAAAGCTAAATTACTGGATGCTCCCTTACATCAAGACTGCCTGTTTGTCAACAAAGCAGAAGTCCTCAAAAAGTTGGAGGAAAAACCTAAATCTGTAAACTGTTAAAGATTTCCTGCAAATACAGCCTCCCAGATTTAGTAGGCATTGGCCTTCAAAGAATTGGTCCTTTCCAGTCTCTTCCAGGCCTTCAGTCCAAACCCAGGAATAGCAGACCACCTAGGTTACAGTCTCAGGCTACACACAGGCCTAGGCAGTGGGGGGCTCCCACTTCCAAAACTGGAAGTAGTAAGACAACCCCCTATGGAAAAATGTCACAATGACTTAACCTTAACCCTTCCAAGCCTTGCCCAACTGCCTGCTCCCTTAGGAGGAAAGCTCGCCCTGCATGCAAAAAACTGGGAACTCATTACCCAGGATAAATGGGTTTTAAATATAGTTTTTCAAGGATACAGATTACACTTCCACACCTTACCAACCACAAACGGTTGGCCAGCCCTACCCCCAAATCAGTGGGCAGAGGCTCAACAGCAGGTTCTCTCTCTTCTAAGTGTCATGGCTATTCAACCTGTCCCAGCAGAAGAAAGGGGACAAGGTTTTTATTCAAGACTTTTCTTGGTACCCAGAAAAGATAGCTCCTGGCATCCTATCCTGGACCTCACTATTTCAAACACCTTTTTGGTAATCCCAAAATTCAAAATGCTAACACTTCAACAGCTGCTTCCTATGCTAGGCACAGATGCCTAGTTGGCAACCTTAGACTTAAAGGAAGCTTACCTGCACATTCCAGTAAGGGAATCTTGCAGGAAATACCTATGCTTCAGGGCAGGCTCCATGCACTGTCAGTTCTCTGCAGTTGCCTTTGGCTTATCTACTGCTCCCAGGGTATTCACAAAGTGTCTAGCTCCAGCCATTGCATTTTGCAGACAGAGAAATATTCAAATATACCCATACCTGGATGATTGTCTGATTCAGGCAGAAAGCCAGGACATGCTATTAAAATATCTGGCATTTGCAAAGAAACTTCTAACCTCACTGGGGTATGCCATAAATGAAAAGAAATCCAATCTAATACCCTGCCAACAGATTGTATTCCCAGGAGCAAGCTTGAACACAACTTCCCAGATGGCTTACCTCACACCAGAAAAACAAGTTCGACAACCTACTTCAAACTACTGGCCACTAAGACCCAGCTATCTGCAAGAAAAATTTTGCAAGCCCTGGGGTTCATGGCCTCTTGCATTCTACTAATTCCATATGCAAGACTGCATATGAGGAAACTATAATGGTATCTAAAAAGCCTATGGTGTCAACATTCTCAGGATCTGGAATCAATGATTCCTATAATTCCTTGTATAAAGACAAGAGTTCCTTTGGTGGGCAGAGGCCTGCCACCACAAGGGGCTCCCTTTCAATCTACCCCCTGCCACCCAAACCCTAACAACAGACTAATCAGACTATGCATGGGGGGCTCACTTGGCAGGGCAGTGCATTCAGGGCAGATGGAACCCAATTCAGATGCACTTGCATATCAACCAAAAATAAATGTTAGCTGTGCAGAATTCCCTGACAGTCTTCAAAGACCACATCCTTCCAGGACAATTATTGGTAAAGACAGACAACACCACAGTTATGTGGTGCATAAACAAGCAGGGGGAAACCCACTTGTACCCTCTCTGCAGACTAGCCATGGCTCTGTGGAACACAGCCTTGAACTACCAAGTGCACCTACAAGCTCAATTCCTGCCAGGCGAGCTAAATTCACTGGCAGATGACCTAAGCAGAAATCTCATGGACCCACACGAATGGAAACTGGAACCAAAAATATTCAACCTCTTGAGGAACAAATGGGGGACTCCAGAGATGGACCTGTTTGCCTCCCCCCAGAACTACCAATTGGACAAATTCTGCACAAGGACTCCACAGTCAAGTTTCAAAAGTAGATGCCCTGTCCTTTACATGGGAAGGCCTCTCTGTTTGTGCCTTTCCCCCTCTGCCTCTCCTCTCGAAGGTTCTGCTAAAGATCAAACAGGACAAACCAAGGACAATACTTATTGCACCAGACTGGCCCTGACAGCACTGGTACCCCCTCTTGTGCAGCATGATACTGCCTGGATCCATGGCACCTACCTCAGACACCTTCTCTGCTGTCCCAGCAGGCGGGCCAGATTTTGCACCCTCAGCTTCAAACCCTGAACCTTACAGCCTGGCTAATTTCTTGAGCTCTCCAATAGCATCCCTCAGTAAGCAGGTGTTGGATGTCATTCTGGAAGCAAGGAGACCTAGTACTAGAAAATCCAATGCTGAAAAGTGGAAAAGATACTGTTCCTGGAGCCAGACCCAGGGTATGGGCACTCTGGTGCCCAGCTTACCTCATATTCTTCAGTACTTAACAGAAATGCTCCACAAGGGCTTATCCTTCTCATTAATTAAAATTCATGCCTCTGCAATTTCAGCACATTGTAATACTGAACCACCCCTCTTCTTTCACCCCCTGTTAAAGCAATTCCTTAGAAGGGCTAAAAATTTAAGATCCCCCATACTCCAGCCTGGGACCTTATCTTTGTATTGGAAAAGCTCACTCTCCCTCCATTTGAACCAGCTGCAACTGCAGAGTTGAAATTCCTACCTTGGAGCACAGCCTTCCTTCTAGCCATCACTTCAGCAAGAAGAGTGTCTGAATTACAGGCCCTCATGGCAGTGGAGACCTTCATTATCTTCCATGCAGACAGGGTTTCTCTCAGGACCAATCCTTCCTTTATGCCCAAGGTGGTGTCTAGTGTGGCCCTTGATCAGTCCATTAATTTTCCTACCATTTTCCCGAATCCACAAAACAAAGGAGAACGAATTCTGCACTCTTTGGTCGTGCACAGACAACTTAGATTTTATTTGGACAGGACTAAGCCTCTCAGAAAAGTTGGCTTTGCTGCAGGGGCAGAGGGGAAGGCCATTTCAAAGCAAACTATTTTTAAATTTATATCCCATTGCATTCATTTCTGCTATAAGCACAATGGAAAACCCACCCCACAGGGGATAAGATCACATTCCACCAGGGCTGCATCTACCTCTACAGCCCTTCTCAGAGGGGTCCATACCAGGGACATCCTAGAAGTTGCTACCTGGAGCTCAGTACATACCTTCACCAAGCATTACCACATGCCTATTTTTTTTAAATCCAGAGCTGGTTTTGCCACTGCAGTTTTGCAGAGCTTAATAGCTGGCCCTAATGCTCTATAATTTCCTCCTTCCTTCCTTAGCTTTGGGAATCAACCCAAATGTAATGACTGTAACAGTGAATACACTCGAGCATCTACATTTATGGTAAGTGTACACAACTGTACCTTTTTTTGCATCGTGGAATTTTCCTCTCTTCTGCAACACTTTCTTTCTTCTGTTGTAGAGTGCGTTTATGACAGGGGACCACAAGATTAGCTTCCTTTTTTTGGAGGAGAGCATCTTGGTTCTATTTGGGATGGCACGATTCATGCACGAGTGGATGTGCTCATACAGTGCCTTTGTGTAGGATTTAGCAGTCGAACTTTCAGCTCCTGTCTGCATGGGTGTCATGAAGTTTGTCACTTCAGACTTGAGTAGCATGAACTTGGCTTGGGAGAAGTTTTTTACTGAGGTTTCCTTACTGAGGGGTGGGGATGGGATGTGGATGTCAAGGGTGATTTGCTTATGGTCAGACCTGACCAATGAGGGGATGACTACTGGTGAGGAGCATCCATCTCCCATGTTGGTAATGACCAGGTCTGGGATATTGGAGCCCCTGGTGGGACAATGGATTAGTTGATCAAGGGCATTGGAATTTATGAATTCCAAGAACCGTTGGGAAAAGGTGTTGGTACTTGAGTAGTTTTTCCCAGTTAATGGCAGGGTAGTTGAAATCACCCAGTATTAGTGTCTGGTTGTATCTTAATATTTTCCAGTATGTTTAGAAAGGTGTAGTGAGAATCTTGGTGCATGGTGGGGGATCTGTAGCAAGCTACAGTTTGTATTGCAGTCTTACCTAGTGTTAGTTGCACCTGGAGAATTTCGGATGCATTGTGTTGGGCAACTAGCCTGGAGGTGAGAATATCTTTGGTGAATATGGACACTCCTCCACCTTTAGTGTTTCGGTCTTTGTTTGGTGGCCGAGAAGTATGGTAAGAGTTGTAGCCTGATATTGCAGGGATGCTCTCTGGAGCCTTGAACTAGGTCTCGGTTACTGCACAGATATCGATGTACTTCATTTTTAGGAGTGCCTCGAATGTAAGACAGTTACTACACTGGCTCAGGATGCCTGTATCCACCAGGCCAGAGACAGGGAGGTGCCTATCCATTATACCAGATCTTTATTAGATGGGAAGGAGTAGGGGCGCCACTTAGTTCTGAGTGTGTTTTGCAGCATACTATAAGATGACCTGCAGTGATGCTGCCCCCTGCACAAACTGGTAGCTCTTTGAGCAGCTATGAACCATGGGAGACTATGGAGAGCGTTTCCTATAGAAAGAGGTTTGTAGGAGTAGCCATGTTTGCTTATCCCAACTCAGAAGGTTGAATCAGCCATCTGATCCCATCTGAATGCAGAATAAAACCCTCTTAATGTAAAACTAGTTCTGAGCTCAAGTGCAGTAACCAATGCTTTACAACGAAAGGCAGAACTCCTGCAGTATCAGGAATCATTGGAAATAAGTTCACAAACTTCTACAAACACAAAAAAAAACTTTGCAAAACTTAGAAATATTTTGGCAATCTCTGGAGAACTTTTGCAAACTCAACAGTTTTTGCAGTATCAGAGGAGGATAGGAAATATCAGAATATTGTTAACCTAAGAGTGGTACATTAACATACACATGGCTTTTCTTTAACAAGTGCAGGCTGAAAAACAGTGCAATTCAACAAAAATCAATAAATGCAGTACAGAACTGTTAAACAGCATTGAGATGGAGCAAGTGCAAACAAACTGTTTATCCACACTCTATAGTTAATTGTTACAATCTTCACTAATGTGTGACGTACAGGAACTGTGGAACTGGACTGACATATTTCCATTAAATGTAGTTGAATTTAATGTCAAGTACTTGTCTACAGTACTGCAGTAAAGAGTGACGAGTCATATAGATCAAAACCTAATGTCTTCAAAAGTCTCTCAGTGCCATAGCACTTGAATTGTTTGCTTACTTTTCATCTCGACCACATTCCTTCTTGGCAATGTAAGAAAAGTTTCACTTAAGTGAATGTTCAGTTCCCTTTGCCTTGCCATATGTTTTCATCACCTTCTGGCATGTACCTTTACTCTGTAGATTTTCAAAACTTCATGTGCCACCCCCTCCTGAATGTATGAATTAACATCTCTGTCCATGTCATTCCAAGTTAGGTTGTAAGAGACTTGACCACCATCAGTTTCAGTCCTAACACCATTTGCTTCCATATTAGCTAGCATCAACTTTCCTATTTCACATGTCATCAAAGTCTGTGATCACCCTCTTTTTCCATCACTTATATTCCAGTTTACTAAGCAACACAAGAATTTTACTGGTGTTCTGGTCATTTCCCCTGGTCTGGATAAATTAAAATTGAGGCTTCCCTGGAAGTAGGTCAATAATAGTGCTAAACCTGATCAATTAAATGAGTAAATAAATGCAGTGCCATTCCAGAATGGTCGAGTGCATTTCTTAAATGAGTTTCTTCACACCTGAATCTGTCAGAATTCACTGCTGTGAAAGCATGACGTCCTTATCGCAGCACGTAATGAGACTGTTGATTCTCTACTTTTGTATAAATGTATCGGGATTCCAGATGTCATACAGGCCTTAAGCCATCGAGTGCTGGCTTTTCCAATACGTTCAGTTGCAGAAAACGCATTCCTCTACAGCCAAAAAAAAAAAACTTTGTTTTGGCATATATTATGCAAAATATGTTGCCTTTTGTGGAGAGTTGAATGATGCCACAGAAATGCACAATATGAAGTCATTCAAAACCTGTAGGTGGCGGAGCATTTCAGTCAATGGACAAGTCTGAACTTTTTGCTTTGGTAATGCCACAGGGATACTGAAAGGAAGCTGGAAAAATGTCTTTACTGAGCACAGGTGCTAAAGTAGAACTATTTATCATCACCAACCACATTTTACTGTAACTGAGCCTCAGACATGAGCCTGTGAGGCTTCTTTGCCTTCAAAGATGATAGTTTTTTCCCCCTACTGTTTCCTTACCTTTACACAAAGCACAGTAATGGTTGCCAGTCCAGGTCATCTCAGTCCTAAAGATGTCATTTCATAATTGCCAGTAATACTCCTGGCATTGCTGCCGATCTATGAGCAGCAGACCTTTGCTAAGTCCATACAATTAGTTCAGCTTGCCATTTCTTTACAAATGGGTGTTAACCCCCCCAGGCACACAAATCTGGGATGGTGGCATTGTCACCAGAATTGGTTTTGATGCCAGACTTTGATCAAATATCAGTATTTAGATGAGGATGGAGTAGCATCTTAACCTTCCTGTAAAATGACATAAAGTTTATATAAGATCAAGGAGTGTGGTTTGTGGACATCCCTCTTTTCCTGAAGATGAGGTTGCAGAATTCCTGCTGCATGTCTTGGCAATCCTTTTGTGTGGTTCTATCCACAGAGTGATACATTCCAGGATGATCTGACAGAAGCGTTATTACTGCCCTGCTCCCAAGGAAAAAAGATTGTGTTCCTCTCCCCGATTCTCTGGACAGACTTCAAAGGTGAATACAGCACTACTTGCAGCTGTCCTCAGATGAAACATCAGTTACCAGCCGTTTTCTGTTTAATGCTTATCTGGATAAACTGGGAATAGTGCATTTTCAGTTTTGTCCATGAAGAATTAAATTACCTGATGCTGTACTTACATTGGTTTATGATGCTACAGATGTGTTGCCTTTGACTTCTGGGCTAGTGGTTTGTCAGCACTCCTGCTCCATTACTCTATTTGAAAGTGGATGGTAAGGCATCCTTCATGGGTTTCCAACTGGAATCTAGTATTATTTGGGCCAAAGAAAGATGAATCTCAAGTCCGGGAGAAAGGGGCAGAACTTTCAGTGGAGGTGTTTTTTTTTCTCAGTGATTCTCAAATGGCAGACGAGTCAGAAATCTTTATACCAGAATCCATATGGTCATCAGCATCACACCCTACATATCTTTCTCAAAGATACTGGTCCAAAGGAGTCTGTTCAGAGGTATTGGGGTAACTGAGGAATCCCTAAGTTGATAGTAGTCCTGACTGCCCTAAACTGGTAAAGTAAGTGGTTGTTGGCTGATGGTCCCTTTATCAGTGTAGTTACACACCACCCAGATATATGTTGGAGAGGGAGGTGATGGCCACTGTTTTTCTTTTGTGGCTACTCCCAATGACTGGCAAGGAATGAGAATTATGCTCGACACTGATGCAACCTCTGATGTTCAAAGGGTGTTCTTTAAAGGCCAAGGCAATTTCACTCCCTAAACGATTTGGCATCCTGTTCACAATGCTCTTGTTTGTGGTTTTTCCTCTTTTCTCCTCTCTCTCATAAAAGCATTCCAAACATTCAGGGACTCTAAGGCCCAGTGTTTCTTCTGTTACAATAGAAGATCACACTTTCTGTTGCTATTCATAGTACAGTGGTTGTATAACTGATCTTATTAGATGGTGTAATGAAGACTCCAAAGGTATTGCATGCAGTATTTTCAGTGGTAAACTGATTCTAGGAAAACTTTTTTTTTTTTTGAATGGGGCTGAAAAACTTTGATACATTTCTCAAAATGGTGTTCTAATCAATTTTCTTGGAGTGGGGAAACTGGTCTTAGATGGCCTTCAATCTGTAGCAATGTAAATAAAATGAGAATAAATGTTCACGTGTCTGATTGTTGTGGTGATAACAGGCGGTATTTGCCATATGTGCAGTCCAACTAGATGTCAGAGCTGTGCATCTTTCCCATCTCCTCATTTTCAGGTGGATTACTTCCTCTAGAACATACTGTTTACCTTTGCAGTCCTCATCTTTGGAATATTCTGCTAGCAGGTGGCCTGAAGGTCTGCCTAACTTCCAGAGTTGTACCTTCCCCCAGCAGCTTTGAATAACACCTAAGACACATGGGTATTAGGAGTATGAGGGACATCCGATATTTTTAGATCTTGTTGCAGCATCAATAGTACTGTTACATGAACCCGGGTTCAGTCTCTCAATTGCAGTTGACCTGATTCCAGAAGACCGATAAGTACCCTGTAGGGAAATTTCTTTTGGATACCTTTTAAAGTTGTTTTGGCATTTTTTTTCCTGATGTCTTGATAGTGATTTAGAAGTTAAGAAACATTTATTTGATTGTGGGAAGCAAATTTGACGCACGTTTTTAATTTCCTGTGTCTGCTGTGCCTGGGCCTGTAACATGATGTGGACATGTTTGCTTTGTGCCAGATTCATCCTGAGGAAAATGAAATCTTTCTGGAAGTTTACCAGACTTGCTCTGAGTTTGTGCTCTTCCAAGAATGAGTCAACCAAGGGTTCCAGGAGAGCCTTCCTTTGAAATGCAAGTATACTAAAAAGTGACATGGGGAAACATGTTGGGTAAACCAAGGATAGTGCTGATGCCAGTTGGTTCCCTTGGTTTTCCAATATTAAACAGCCCCTGACTTTGGAATTTGTTTTAGCAAAGGCTGCTAACATGACGTCTTCACAGACGGCCACACTTTCTTGACTTTGTTTTCATGTGCTGAAAACCTTGACAGCATACTCTGATGCCTTACTGGTGCCATGGCTCCTTGCACTTGTTTATTAGCAAAGGTCAGTGGTGTGAGCAGTTTTTCTTTTGTTTCCAGGGAGGCTCCTGTAAAAGTGTTTAGTCACCTGTCCATGAGCTGAGGCACCCTGAACTGTTTCCCTATAGAAGTTGAGATGTGCAAATCATGTGAAGGCAAAGCAATGCGTGCTAGCTTGCCTTGTCCTATATTGAGGTGATCTTTGCCCCATCCATCTCCCAGGGTTCTTCACAATAACATTTCCAACTGATTCAGGAATTTGAATTTTCTTAAGTCCAAGAAGCCAGCACTGGAATCCTTTGAGGTAGCAAGCCCCTCAGCACCAAAAGTAAAATGAAACCTCCACTCTTGGATTTTAATGCCCAGAGTTCAGTAAATTGGCATATTTTGGCCATTTTCCTTCTGCCATCCTCTCAGAATGGGGAGTGCTCACATGAGAATTCTTGTGGGAGTCTAGAGAATACTCAGATATAGCTCAGATAAAAAGCATTAATGATTCGGCCTAAGTCTTCATTAATGGTTCTTCCAGTTATTGACATTCTTTGGAGCCAGAGGCCTTCTCCCACTCCTAGGAAACCTGATTAATTCTGTGTGTGAGATTCTTGCATATTTCTGTGCAAAAAAACTTTTGACTGATCCACCTGTGGTGTCCTGGAAGCATATTCCTGTTCAAAAAATCTTTCGAATGATCTACCTGTGGTGTCCTGGAAGCATATTCCTATTCAAAAAATCTTTCGAATGATCTACCTGTGGTGTCCTGGAAGCGTATTCATCTCCATCCAAGACCTCTATTCCCAGTGGCAGGGAATGAGTTTTTTTTTTTGGGGGGGGGGGGTGGTGTGCCAGGAAATGGTGTGCACCTCTCCCCTCTAGGGTTTTAAATGTTAGCCAAAACATTGTTCTCCCCTATTTTGCCTTTTTTAGGCAATGCCATACTGAAACTACTTCCAACATAGCAAATCAAAGCCAAGAAAATCTAGACTCCTAGCATTGAGCAGTAACACCTTTAGACAAAAAAAACCCCAAAAAACTCTGCACCCTACAAGCTCTATTCACCCTAGAGAATGCTGACATCTATTGGGTCACTGAAACATGGTGTAAAGCTGCAGAGAGCACACTGGCAGTGCAAGGTTATAATGCCTTCCACACATTCAAATCAGCTACTGCACAGACAGGGAATAAAGGTGTTCATGTCTTGATTTATATCAAAAATAAATACACCTCGAGGGGTGGTCAAAGTGGACAATGCACTTGAGCTTCCCCCCTTTCAAATCACTATAGGCAGAATCCCGTACCACTTCCTTGCAAACTATAGTTCCACCTCTATGACCCAGGAAACCCATAACCTTTATTTAAACTTATTGAAAATGATATCCAATCCAATACCATATTCATGGATGACTGTAATTACACCACAACTTAGAATCATATACGATTCTAAACATGCCTGCACAGATTCCTAGGTTTTGTAAACACAAGCTCCCTGGGCCAGATTGGTGAATACACCAAACAGGAGTGCAAACCTACTGGATCTGGTCCTCACTAATACAGGCGAGCATTGCACATCCCCTAGTATAATGCCTTCTGGTAAGGTAAGACCAATAAATGGTGGTCTTTGAAGTAAAACTAAATCCTGGAATGTTCAGGAACTACTCAAAGCTAACTTTCTATTATGAAGTGATAACCTGGCAAAATTTGAAGCTCCCACAAATCCTGACAGCACATGCTCACAAAACCTTATACAAGCTTGTTAATAGCTGCATAGAGGCAGCTCTACCCACCAGGAAGAACACAATTTACTCAAACAAGTCATCCTGGTAGAATCCCAACATTAATAGGCTGTATAACAGAAGGAAGAAAATCATGGCAAAACTTAGGAGGCCTAGCACCTGGCAGGATAAAAGCACTCTTGTCAAACTAAAAAAAAAACTCAAGAGGACAAATAGACTACTAAAGCCAAATTTGAGGTAAATTTGATGTGCCACACTAAGTACAACCACAAGGCATTATTTAGCTATGTCCAGAATGTCAAACACACTGCACAATTGTGTGTGGAGTTCATTGTTAATAGAGCCACCTGTACCAAGCCAGAAGATTAGTAAACATACTGGAAGATTAATTCAGCTCTGACTTTATCCCTGCCTCCCCCCTCAACTTCCCCTCAGGAGTTACCAGCAAATATATCCCCCCAATACTATCACTAGGGAACAGATCCTAAGGCCAAGAAAGCTGCATCAATGGGCCTAGACAATATCCCAAGATGCCTATTAAATAGCATGAAACGTGATCCAGCAGGTCCTCTGGAATTGCTATTTAGCTGTAGCCTCCAAAAAGGATTCATGCCTCACAAATGGAGAATAGCAGTAGTCGCCCCTCTGCATAAATTTGGGCCGTCTACAGATCTTGGAAACTACAGGCCCATAAGTCTCACTAGTCTCCTATGCAAAACCATGGAAAGAATTAGGGAGTTATGGAAATGATCAGTAATGACATAGGAAACCTCCAGCCACTGGAACGCAACCTAATTTGGTTTTGTCAATGGCAGGTCACGCCTACTCAAGCTGGTGGAATTCTTTGAGAAGGTCACCAAAGCAATGGATGAGGGCATACTGTTCACACTGCCTAGCCTGATATGACCAAGGTAGTTGACACACTACCCCACTCGGGCATTGTTGACAAACAAGAGGGTAGGTATCAACACTTATGTCACCCAGTGGATAGCCAGCTTGGTGATAGACAGGACCAAGGAATTTAAAATCGGTAAATCCACCTCTACAATGAGGCCCGTCTCAAATGGAATCTTTCAGGGATCGGTTCTGGGACTGCTCCTTTTTTGGCATTAACAACTTTGAAGTCAAGGTCAAATGTCCTCTGGCTGACTAAATTTTCAGATTGCAAATTAGGAGCAGTCATAGATACCCCCACTGACACGGATAAATAACATGTCAGAGCCATGGGCTAAACTAAATGCAAAAAAATGCATAATAGTATTCTTCAGGAAGTCATTTACCCCTGGTAACTATCATATTGACAACACATCTCTAAGAGTTGGCCCATTAGTCATGGACTTGAGACACAGTAATCAGCCCTTGACAATCACATGTGTAAAGCAGTGAGGAAATCATTCTATGATGTGCAGCTTGTAACCAAAGGTATGGCATCTAGGTCCAAGGAGGTTATTCCATTGTATTTGGCATTCATCAGACCTATCATTCAGTGAAATACCCCATTTGGTATGTAGCTAACCAGGCACACCCAACAATTGCAGTATTCACAGATGTTCCTCATGAAAAGAATACAGGGTGCAAGTAACATGTCCTTTGCAAACCATCTTAAGGCCCTGTCCCCTACAAGCTATTGAGGGGAGATCTATGCCTAGCATACTAGGGATTGTCAGACCCCACCCTGATGGACCACCTCCATGTCCACAAAACAAACAGAACCAGAATTACACATTCTAAAGACTTGAACAGTGCCTGTGATATAAATGGGACCTGCTAGAGAGAGAGGGTAGACTCTGGGATACATATGTTTTTTCTGGAACAGGCCCCCCCATCCATGAGAAGCAGAGTTCCTCCCTAACATAATTTAAAGTGTAGCTTGGGCAAATTGATGAACAGGAAATTCATCCCCAGTTTGGCACCTATGTTTAGAATGCACATAGGCAGCCTGTAAATGGGTCATCTCCCAGGCTTCTGTTTGTAAATGTTTCATCTCTCAAGTAGGGTTGCCACCTTTTCAAATGCCCAAAGTGGGACATTTTTTGTAGAAATGTGAGATTTTGCAGGACAAAACTTACCCACAGCCAGTGCAAAGGACAGAACTTCAGTTTTTTGGCAAAATAAAAGCTTATTTTATAGTATTTGAGTTGCTTATTCTATTTCCTACAATATTTGTGTTTCAGATACAAAATAACTGTTTTATGCAAATATTAAAGAAAAATTAAGACATATAGTTTGTCTTAAAATCTCAGGACATCTGCTATTTTTTACTTTTTTTCCTCAGGACACAACTGCTCAAAGTGGGACTGTCCCTCGCAAAGAGGGACAGGTGGTAACCCTACTCTCAAGCCCCTGTTTACACTTCTCTAGGTTACCAGAACTTGACAGATTTTAGTATTCATGGCTAACCTTAAAAAGGCCCTTGTCATTAGCATAGTACACACCTATGTACCTTTCCCTAGCTTATAAAACATTAAACTTGTCATGCTCAACTATGAGCAAATCTTGTTGCTACACAAGGTCCATTGCAGAGGTGATGACTGACAGAAATCTGAAATATGTTTTATGATTTCTCTTAAGAAATGTGGTGATCATGCAATGGATGCATCTTGCATGGCAGAAGCAGCAGCAGAGTAATTGGGAGACATGCCTGACTGAGGGCATGGCTCCTGCCAGACCATGTGAAAATAGCACCACTTAATGTATCCCTACATAAGGATTGTTTCTTCTGACTGCTTGTTGAAGATGCCATCAAACAACTGGAGGAAAATGGAACAGCAGTGCAGTCTGTCAAGCAGAGTTTGCACTCTTGACACCTAAATTCATCAGAAACTACCCAACAGTGTCATGGCCTTTTTACCCAGAGAAGGAAAATGAGTAGGGCAAGGATAAAAGGGCCATATTCAGGAGAGAGAGTGACAAGTAAAGCCTAACAGAAGTGTGGGGTCCATGAGGCCTGAGATGGAGGAACCATGATTCAGCATGGCTGCCCCTACCACTTCCCCAGAAAACTAAGCTGAAACCCCCTTCCTTATGGCTAGAACAGTGCCAAAAAGTGGGAAAGCATAACTCAAGACCAGTGGGTCCTAGAAATCCTCAAACAGGATTACAAATTCCATTCCAGAATTGGGGGTGTTCTGTCAGTTTCAACAGATCAGGGTACCTAGCCCCATGTTATACTTGAAGCAGATGACAGGTTTTTGCCCAAGGCTCTCTTTAATGCCCAGAAAAGAACATGCATATTCTGGGCCTGCCAAGACTGAAATTTCTGATTTCAAAATGTTAACTACCCAAGGCCATTTATCCGCCCCCCTCAAAGGTCTTTGTGGCTTCTCTTGATTTGAAGGATGAATATCGGCCTATTCCTTTAGCCAGGGAAAGTACAGTTGTGTAAAATCCTACCATAAAAATAGATATTCTCTTCACTGTTGCAGTATCCAAAACAGAAGGGATCTCCTGCACAGAGCAGCCTGACACTCATCCAGTATCCAAAAGCCTAATGATCTTGTATGTACCATACATCACATTTATGCTCCCTGGCCAGAACATAGGGCATAAAAGAGATGTACAGACACAACTACCTAAAACTGAATTGCTCCAGAAGAGAACATTCTTCATAGGACCAAGGAGTTCATGTATTTCCAGAAGGAAAAAATGCAGATGTAAAAGGGGAAACCCTTCACAAGAAAGGAATCTAAAAAAAAAAAAATGGAACAAACAAGGTGGCTTTGGAGGGAGAAAGTGATTACTGCAACAGTGAAGAGATTGATTTTACACAGCTGTACTATGTACTTCTATATCACTGTTGCAGTACCCAAAACAGAAGGAAGAGTAAAAAAGCTCAAACAGAATGGGAGGTGGAAGGCTGAGAACAGCCTTCAACAAACCCACATAAAATTTCAGCCTCATTCATCTTATAATGCTTATTAAAAGTTTGCGCTGAAGATTTAGTAGCAGCTTTAAGGATGGAATTGGTGTCCAACCCCTTGAAGGCACCAGAAGAGGCAACAGCCCTAGTGGAAAGAGCTGTAACAGAAGTAGATAGATTTGCCATGAAAAACGATAACAAAAGGAAATTGTCTTGGATATCCAGGAGGTGATGGTTTGCTTAGAAACAGCCAAACCTAATGTCCTGGGATGAAAGGAAACAAAAAGCTGATCAGACTTACGAATGGCCTTAGTTTTATGCAAATAGTACCTGAGCTGTCTGTGCAAATCCAAGGTATGCAAGATCCTGTCACTAGCAGACTGCAGAGAAGGAAAAAGGAAGCGAGTTGTACAAACTTATTTTCTACATTGGACATAAAAGGATTAGTATGAATGGATACCCTGCCTCTGTGAAAAATGAAAAAAGGAGGACTTTGAGAAGAGAAGTAAGAGCCAGCACCAAAACAGTCTTCCAGGTACAAAGTTGTGAAGAAGCAGAATTTGCAGGCTCAAAAGGAGACAGAGTCAATTTTTTCAAAACAAAATTAAGGTTCTAAGGAGGAAGGACTAGGTTTCCTTGGAGACCTAAAATGCAGGTCACCTTTAAGAAACTGTTTGACCTCAAAATGAGAAGTCAAAGGAGGATTCAAGGGCAGACAAGCAGAAATGGCTGACAACTGGAGCAAGTCATACAAATAAGAGAAGAGCAGGGGGACCACCTCTGAAAAAAGGTCCTAGCTATGAGCGTGGCACCAGGCAAAAAATATTTTTTATTTAAACATAAGATTTCCTGGTTCTTTGCCTCCACTAAGATCCCGAATACATCCTCAGAAAAGAGGTGTCTGAAAGGGGATCAAAACCCTATGTCCCACAGTGTCAGCTGAAGAATGGACAAGTGAGCATGGATGAGAGACCCCTTGTCCTGTGTGCGGTGTGGTAACTTGTGATTGCCCCAAGCCAGATGAATGAGAGGGAACCAATGCTATTTTGGCCAAAAGGAAGTCACTAGCAATATTTTGGGGAGTCCAGCTGAATCTTCTGCAGGACTCTTGGAAGTAGAGAAAGAGGAGGGGAAAGCAGAATGCAGCATACCCTTCCAAGGAAAAGAAAGGCATCTGCCTTCCACTACAGATGGCATGGCACTTTGGAGCAGAAGAGAGGAAGCTGCCTGTTCAGAGGGGAGGCAAAAAGATCTATCTGAGGAATACTCCACCAATGTACAATGTCCAGAAACATGTCTGTGAAGCATCTCTTCATGAGCCTGTGTTTTGTACCTGCCCAGTGTCTACCACTAGATAGTGCTCTGAAGAAATGTATAATTCCAGAAGTGAGAACTGAGAGCCACATCCCAAGCCTGAAGAGCAGCAAGCAGGGGAGGTAAGATTTGGTGCCTCTCTGTTTGTTGACCTTCTGCATTACTGTAGGGGTCTGGAGAGAACATGGGGTGAAAAGCTTGAACAGCCAGAATCCTAGCACTCATCTCTTTGACGTTGATGTGGTCAACGCTGATTGGGGCCAGAGACCCTGAACTTTCAGGTGACCAAAAGAAGCCCCCCACCTCATGTTTGAGGCATTGGTGAATAGTTTTTGAGAAGGGACTGGAGGCTGAAAGGGCCAGTGTGGGATGAGAGCAAATTGTTAAATCCACCACTGGACTTCCTCATTTAAACAGAGAAGTAGAGGTACATTGAAATACAGAGGGTGACAGTGCTGTAGCCAAACTGACTCGAGGTACCACTGAAGCTTCCACAAATGCAGTCTGGCAAGAGGAAGCATTGGAATAGAAGAGGCCACGAGTCCCAGGGCCCATAGAAACTCCATGGCTGGCATGGCAGTCAGAAGAAGAGGAGACTGCAAGAAGACTCTTGATGACAAATGTGGGAGAGGGGCATGTGATATGAGGTAGTTCCATCTGTGCCAGGGAGAGTAGGGCAGTATGTGTGTAACATATGCCAGCATAGCTAGATGGGAGTTTTGTAAAGAATTTTGTCATTTGACTTATTTTACAGATACTTGTGTTAAAAATGTATTTGTAAAATTGTTAAAAATGCATCAACAATGGGTCCTGCTGGACAGAAAAAGATACATGTATGTCCGACAGTAGTAGTATAACTGATTAAATGCATATGTTTTAACAGAGAATTATGGAAGGGAAGAGGTTAATTAATCTAAGTCCTGCAAACTTTGAAAAATAGGTTGAAAATTAAATGGGTTGGTTTAAGCCGTAAAAGTTTTTTTTTTACAGGTCTGATTGCCGCCAGAGACAAAAATGCCTAGGAAAACCAGGACTAGGAATCTTGCTGTATATTCCTTAGGGGTGAACTAATTGTTACCCTGGATGGCTGGAAGTTTTTGAAATCATTGTATGACTTTCAGATGCTGCAACAGATCTTAGCAAAGCTCTGGGTGTGTATTGTACCAGAGTCAGGTGACCAAATGTGATGTTCTATAACAGCACTGAAAGGATTTTTTTAAGATGATATTGAGAGATGTTCGGGAACTTTGTCTTCCAAAACCTGCTAAGAAAGATCTCTCTCAACCTCACACACCATCTTGCCTTGCTGTAGTAAACAACCTGCACTCATCTTGCCTTGCTGTAGTAGTAAGTAACGTAAGCAGGGAATAGAAATTCTGTAGTCAGTCAGGAAAATATAGTGTGATGAGTTAAGTATTGTTTTTCCTGCATCTCTGTGAATCTATCCAACTATTTTTTCAAATATCTCATGTGATTGAAACTCTGTTTATTGTAACTAGATATTCAGTATTCTCATACTTTTTATTTTATTATTATTAAATATGTCTATACCTTTCATTGTGGCTGGTCTATTTTTAACATCTTGAGTACTTATGCTTATTTTAGTGACACTGGCCACTCCTGAAAGCCTTGCTTCATTGGACAAACTCTACCATTTGTATTAGCATTGATTTTACTCGGTATAATTGGGTACCTTTGTAAGAACCTTAGACTAGCTGACTGGTAGCAGAGTAATTATCTTATGGTCTGGGCAGAGGGGGCACAGCTGGTAAATCTGTGCCAGCCTTTCCCAGCTCTGAGTGTGTGTATGTGTGAAAATCAAATATCCAAGTGTGTGTATGTCAGCTACTTGGAACAGGGACACAGAGCTCCAAAGTGGTCAGTGTGGCATCTTGTTTGTGGCCTGGAAAGAGACAGAGTCCATCCTCAGGTCTGGAGTGTGCTCTTAAGGGAAATTGTGCTTGGTGCAGCAAACTGAATCTGAAAATACTGTGTGAATCTGTTTTTGATCCTAGTGGCTGTCTCTCATTGGTGAGGATTGAGGATACTTAATTACTGGCCCAGGGTAGGGACTGTTAACATGGCCAACATTGGCACTATGTGAATTCTGCATCCCAGATACACATGATCCTGAGAGGGAGTCAGGACGGACTTTTGGAAGTTGATAGCAAACCATCCCCAGACTTTGAAGAGGAGAAATGGTGAACTTCAGATTCTGTAACAGGTGACTGGGAGAAAGCACCTGAAGTAACAGGCGACTGAGAGAAAGCACCTGAAGCAGCAGGTTATCTAGATGAATGCTTTGGAGCCTGCAGAAGGCAATTACAGGAGCTATGTATTTTGTGAATATCCTTGGGGGCAGTAGAGAGGCCAAAGGGCAAAGCAGATAATTGAAAATGAAAGGAAGACATCAAAATGTAAAAACTTCCTGAAAAGAGGGTGAATTGGGATATGAAGGTAAGCATATTTCAGATCCAAGGACACCAGAAAAGCCTGGAGTAACAAAAGAGGAAAAAGGGTTTGAAGAGTAAGCATACAAAAAGAAGGGACCATGAGGAAGGTTTTGAGCCAAGAGAGATCCAGACTATATCTCCAAGTGCCCTCCTTTTGAGGAACCAAGAACCTCCTGGAATAAAAACCCTTTCCCACTTGGGAAGGGGTGGGCAGCTTTAATGGTTTCCTGGTTCACCAGAAACACTAGAACTTTCGTGAAATGAGGAGTTTGCTCTAGAGGAGGTTGAGAAATCCCTGAAAAAGGAGGGAGAAACTTCTCTACCATGAAGTAACCCTGACTGATAAAACCCAAGAGTCTGAAGTGATGGGACACCAAATTGGAAGACAAAGGGAAAGCTGAAGGGACAAAGGAAACCTGGTCTAAAAGAATGGGGTTGGGGAACTGTCAGAGAAGCAGATTTACCAGATAAAGGAGGTTTCTGAGCCACAGAAATATGAGATGCCTTAGAAGAGGGAGTCTGCCTCCCATTCTTCCTGCCCTTGAAGGCCTGACAAAGTTGCCTGCAAGCAGAAGCAGATATAGAGGGAAAATTCCTCTGGAAGTTAGGGCTAGGAGAGAGAAAAAAAAAAGTTTAAGGTCCTGCAAGGCTTTGTCTTACTCTTAGACAAACAAGTCAACAACAGCAGTCCCAAAAATATGTTTTTTATTCAAAGGAGCATCCAACAACTTGGCCTTAATGTCCTCGGGCACAGCCTGAAGATGAAGCCAGAAATAATGCTACATGATAGACCCACAAACCACAGCCCTAGAAGAGACATCAGCAGCATCATAGCTACACTTAATAGAGTGATGAGCCACTTGAGAAACAGAAACTAAAAAAGATAAGGCAGAGGATTAGCCTTCAGAATCAGGGAAGGACAGAAATAACTTGACAAGCCTGAATATTCAAAGTGGATCATACCTGGTCATGCGAGTCTGGAAATTACCAGCCTTAAAGTCCAAAGTAGAAGCAGTGTAAACTTTACCAATCCTCTCCATTGTCCTACTATCCTTATCAGAAGGCAGAAGTTTGGAAGAGGGCAAAAGCTTTGAAAGTTTGTTAGAGACTGGCACCACAGCAGGATCAACAGAAGGACATTTAAATAAAAACTGACAAACCTCAGGAGCCTTATAGAACCTATCTGGTTTCATAGGAGCAGGAGACTTGGAAGCACCAATGAAAGTATCTAACAAGGGAGGAACTGACAATGGTTTAGGAGTATCCACTTGAAGCAACTCATCTTCTCCTCTGAATATCAAACACTTGAGAAGAATTCCACTTAAAGTATTCCATCATCCTAGCAATTGTGTCCCAAAAGGAGACTCTGGGCTAACAGACTTCTCTTCATCAGAACCATAATCCAAATGTTAAAGTAACTCTGAAGTTTAGGACAATGACCCCCTCATTAGACACTGAATCCTCATCTGAAGAATCCAGATCCCTAAGCCATTTAGAAGGGGTACAAGTGCAAAATGGAACAGGTGCCAAATCCCCTTGAGGCTTTAGGGCCATCAAGACAGAAATCAGGCCCTGAATAAACTCTTGCCATTCCCTTTGAGGATCCTTAGGATGGACTGAAACATGCTTCAGTTTTTGTTGATCCTTGGAAGGGACATCAGCCCTAACAAATATCAGAGGTCCCAACCCCTGGCAAAATTTGATAAGAGAACCCGGTAGAACTGGGTATTTGTATCTTTCTGTCCCTTTTATGCCCAGCGTTCTATGTGGGGAGCATAAATATGATGTATGGTGCATAACAGATCATTCGGCTTCTGTATACTCACCGAGTGTTAGGCTGCACTGGGCAAGTTATCCCTTCTGTTTTGGATATTGCAGCAGTGATATAGAACATCACAAAGTTCATCAAAGATGCTATCTAATTTACTTCCTTGTCCTTTGGTCTTCTGCACCTTGAGTTTTTACAAAGTGTATGCTTGTTACCTTTCACAGTACAAAGAGCATCCTCCTTTATCCAGACCTGGAGAGTTGACTGATATAAGCATACTCCACTGCAGAGATTCAGAAAGCCTCCTTTAAGGTCACCAATGCATCCTTCCAGGAACTAGAGCTCAGTGTCATTGTGGCAAAGTCAAACTTGACCCTAACAAAGTTTTTCTGGGGGCTGGTGGATACAGAGTGCGCCTCTCCCAGAGGACAAGGTACTGTGTCAATCATCTTTATCCAGAATGTCCTAGCAAAGTAGCTCATCACAGCATAAATGTGACTTAACTTGGGTGTATCATTCTGTTAAATCTTGCAGGAATATACATGTAGAAGCTGTAGTACATCAGGAATTGATGGTGCCAACACACTGTTCTTAAACTCTGATGTCTGTCCTACTTTCCGTAAAGGAGCTGTCCTGGTGAAAGATGCAGGTACACCTCATCTTGAAAGTACCTTTCAGACTAGCACAGTCTAGACTCTGACTATAGGTATTTCTTACTTGGGGGGACCCATTGACACCTCAAAATCCAGGGCATATAAGAAATGAACAATAGGTATCAATGATGGCTGTGGTACTAGCATGGTTTCCATACAGATTTGCGGACAGTATCTCCAAATCATTACAGACAACACCATGGTGGTGTGGTAATTCAACCACTGAGTCCCACTCCTATGTCCTGTGCAGACTAGCAATGCATATGTGGGAAGTTGCACAGAAGATGGACTTGACTCTCCTTACAAAATGTAACAGAGGAGCTGAGCATGAACAAGACAGATCCACATGAAACAATGTTGAACACTTTGTGGATCTGGCCAGCTAGTGGTGTGGGTCAAAAGTAGACTTTATTTGTTGTAGCAGAAAATGGGCATATGACAAAGTTCAGTTGTAGAATCTCCTGCAGCTTGGAAAAATAAATACCTACTCCCTGGATTGTAAATATTTTTCTATGCACTGCTTTCCATAGCCTTGATCCTCAGGGGTATTGCAGAAGATCAGGGAGGCCAGACCATTTTAGCCTAGCCAACATTTTCTCTCCCTTTCCTGAAAGTCCTAGCAAGGGAAGAGTAAAAAAGTTGCCTCAGTTTGTGAACCTCTTGATCTAGAAAAAAGGGCCCCTTTTACATTCCCATTTAAGACTGACATGATGGAGGATTTATTGCTCATCTCAGCCATGCACATTTTTAAAGGACTTGCTAAATATGAGGTAGGCTGGGAAACTAACCAGGCCAATTTCTAAAGGGGGCACCACTACTTAGACCACCAAGGAGTATTATTTGTGTTAGAACTTAACATTAATTCTGTTTTAAAGAAGTTGTTTCAGCCAGTCTTGAGTAGGTAGCATGAAAATTGTTTTTGATAACTGACATTTGCTAGAATTTTAACAGTTGCAGACACCACTATGCAAGGAACCATTTGTGTTCCTTTATGCTAATGCCTTTATGACCAAGATAATGATGGTAATCGTGGAGGCAGGCCATCCAGTTGCTTGTGTTACTACTCTTTAACCATAGTACAAGTGGAAAAGAACTGTATGCCTCTTTGTTGTACAGAGACAGATGAGATGAAATATTTGTGCAAAAGAGTCATTACTAAAATTATAGTATATTTTTGTGTAATTTGCAAAAGGGAAGGGGGGCGCAAGTAGTCAAATGAATATTATCTAAATGTCTGACACACTATCTGTTATTGTAATGCTGTCTGTAAAGCTCCCATATTAGGGCATATTAAAGCATGCATTGCTAGAGCCACAGCAGCCACCACAGCCTTCCACATGGGGTTTGTACCCAATCCATTTTAAAATCATCTTACTTTAGTCTTCATTCCACACCATTTCAAAGCATTATAATTACGGATTGCATCCAAGGTCCAAGCTGGATTTGTCTCTGCTATCCCACAAATTATACTTTCCTAGAGGATCTTATCTAGGAAAGTGTGTGGAATTTTATAAACTTGCAGTAGACGCTTGAGTACATTCTCTGTTGTCAATTACTATTATACATCCTCCTTTCTCTTTTCATCCTGCTTATTTTTGGATTGGATTCAATTTTCTTCTTTCCCATTTGTCTCTTCACTATGATCTTGTCAATATCTTGGAGAAGGAGATTGGACATTTATATGGCAGCCCTACCTTTCAAGGTTGGGGTGCCCCACAGTTGGCAATGGGGACAGGCTCCTAGCCCAGCCATGGCCCGAAATTCTGAAGGTAGCATTGGCCATTTCTAGTGTTATAATGAAGTTGTCCTTTGTAAAAGAGGGGGGTCTGCCTAAGTCACTGATGGGGAAGGTGCAACAGTGAAAGTCATGTCAATCTTTTGGCTCCTTGCTGGAAGGTGATCTCACAACTGACGACTGTAACAGCTGCACAACTCTTTTTAAAGGTGCTATCCACCCTACTATATGTTTCTTGCTACAGTCCATTATCCTATCAAATGCAGTTCTTGGCGCACTTCATTCTGGTTTAGCTGACAGCTTTCCAACCTGAGCAGGTAAATATCCCTTTAGGAAGATGTATTTTTAGTGTGTAACTGGTGTAGTAAGTTGGATTTCATTGGCTTACCAACATAATGTATGATGTGGCATGTGGTATATTCATCCAAGAGAAAGTAAACAAGTGTGCCTGTAAAATGGAGACACTACAGTGACTTCTGCATACAGTGTCTATTCTTTATGGCCCAAATATAGTCAGCCTAGCTATGCCATTTTTGCCATCTTTTCTGGAAAAAAATCTATAAGGGAGCAAGCCCGCAAGGTTTTCTAGAAGGGGATCAAAGCCTGTAGAAAACTAGCCACCAGAGTTGCAGTAGTAGGGTCCTATAGGACATCTCAAAAAAAAAAAAAAAAAAAAAAAAAAAAAGGAAAGGTAGCCCCCTAGAGAAGGATGAGACCTCCATCCTCAGATTCATCTTGATCAGAATAACAAAAGAGAGTCTGAGAGCACTGGGACCATAGACATACTTCTAATCCTGACTATGATGCTTCTAGAGAGTTCTCTAGCATTTCCAATCTGGAGGCTGTCATGCCATTGGTTTCTTCAGGAACTCCTACACCAGAGTGTTGGTGTTCCACAGCTAATTGGATGCTAGTTTCCAGATATCCGATTCTAAGGACCTTCTAGTTATGGAAAGGGTAGGTGGTATCCTCACTGTACTTGGTAAAGATGACATCTGGTTTAAAACAGTAGAGTCAGAGATATTTCTTCTTGGCTCACAAATCTTCAGCATCAGCACACTAAACAAGGAAAGCCACACCCATTTATTGGCTCTCTGCCATATCTAAACTTCTTCCATTTGTCCGGTACACACCCACTCCTTTCAGGGATTGGTTTAAGCTAGCTCAGGAATTGCTGATATCCTTCTATATTTCCGTTGTAGTACTCATTAAAGAAGGGATGTCCTGCTCCAGGCAGCCCATTGCTTGACTGGTGTAGATAAGCCTAAAAAAGAACTTGTTTACACCGTATGTCAAGTTATGCTTACTGCAGACAACATGGGGCATAAAAGGAAAGTACGGATGCAACTACCCAGAACTCCTTTTGCCGTGAGTTTGAATGCCATTGATGCCAGTTGGTTTAAACATTTTGCTGTTGTACTGAATATTTAGCAATATGAGATAATTGCCCCATTGGGGTTATTTTTATTTTTAAATTTACTTTCTTGGTCTTGTATTTTTTTATCATTACCTAGAGTTCATGTCATCCAAGAGTCGAAAATGTCAGTGTGGGAGGCAGATTCCCCATAAGGATAGTCATAAACAGTGTATTTTTTTTTTGGATGCTTCCCATGACAGTACCTCTTGTAGTATCTGTAAGGCATTTGTGCCTAAGATACTCGGAAGCTGTTTGTCTTCCCTGGCCATTTATCTTTGAAACCAGTGGCTTAGACAGTTAGCCAAGGGTACCATGGTGAAATTGTTAAGTCCCGCGATACTCCTGCTAGGTAAGAAGGCCAAGAAGTCTCAGATTTTTTTAGCTGTCCAGCCTCCACTGGGCTTCCCTCTAGAAGGAAGTAATAGTTCTGTAGGTCATTTGGTATTTGTATCGAATTCCTCTGTTGTGACCCTATCAGAGTCCGGCATGAATCCATCTTTTTGCATGTCCTCTCAAGCTTTGCAGGCATCTGCTCCGACATCGAGGGGGAACTGAGGTTGATTATCTCTGAGGATCCTAGAAGGACTCCACATATATTGATCAGGGAAGGAGTTCCTGGTTCTCTCCTTGAATTTTGCCAAGGGCCAGAACCTCCGGTATTTGTTAAGGCTGATGTCCCCTGTAAGGAAAGACAAAAACTGAAACATGTTTCATTCTGTCCTATGGATCCTCAAAAGGAATGGCAAGAGGTTACTCTGGGCTTATTTTCTCCCTAAATCCTCTTCAAGGGGTTTCAGTACTCCCCTTGGACCTCTATCCTTTCTAAATGGTTTAGGGAATCAAATTCCTCAGGTAAGGATTCCCACTCTGGTGAGGGGTCTTTGTCTTACCTTCACCTTTGACTTATGGGTCTGATGAAGAGGATTCTACTAACCCCGAGTCTCCTTTTGAAGAATTGTCCTTTGCGGACACAATTGCTAGGATGATGGAATACTCTTAAGTGGGATTCTTGTGTGTCAGATATTCAGAGAAGATATGAGTTGCTTTAGATGGATATCCCTAAACCATCAGCAGTTCCTCCTGTGTTGGCTGTCTTGTTAGACACTTTCAATGCCGCTTCCAAGTCTCCTGATTCTCAGCCTTCTGTTCCTAAGAAACCTAATAGGCTCTATGAGGTTCCTGAGGATTCTCTGTTTTTATTTAAATGTTTTGCTGATCCGGCTGTGGTGTCAGTCTCCTCTGACAAACCCACCTAAACTTTTGCCTTCTGATAAGGATAGCAGGGCAATGGAGAGGACTGGCAAGAAAGTTTACACTGCTTCAATTTTGGCCTTTCGTGCTATTAATTACCAGACCCATATGCCCAGGTATGCTCTGGCCTTGATTGCTCAGGCTTGTTAGATTATCTCTGCCCTCCCTGATTCTGATGGCAAATTCTCTGCCTTCTCTTTTTTAGGTTCTGCTTCTCAAGTGGCTGAAGTGTAGCTATGATGCTGTTGATGCCTCTTCTAGGGCTGTGGCTTTTGGGTGCATCATGCAGCATTATTCTTGGATTCATCTCCAGTCTCTTCCTGAGGACATTAAGGCCAAGTTGTTGGATGCTCCTTTGGATAATACTCATCTTTTTGGAACTGCTACTGCTGACTTGTTTGTCTCTTGAAGAGAAAGACAAAGCCTTGCAAGACCTTAAACATATTTTTGTCTCTATTATCCCTAAGTTCCAAATTAATTATCCTTCTAGATCTGCTTTTGTTAGCAGGCAATCCCACCAGGCCTCTAAGGGCAGGAAGGGTGGGAGATGGGCCCTCTCTGCTAAGGCTTCTCAGATTTTTGTGGCCCAGAAGCTTCCTTTATCTGATAAGCCTGCTTGCTTCTCTTTGACAATTCACTCCATCCCCTGCCTTTAGCCCAGGTTTTTTTGTCCCTTTGGCTCTCCCTTCATCTTCTAAACTGGTGTCTCATCACTTCAGATTCTTGGGTTCTTTCTTTCATCCATCGGGGTTACACCATAGTATAGAAATCTCCCTTCTTTTTCTGGGATTCCAAACCTCTTCTAGAGCAACTTCCTCATGTCTCAGAGTTTCTAGGGTCCTTGTTGAACAAAGGGACCATTCAACCTGTCTCACTTTCCCAAGTGTGATGGGGTTTTTATTCCAGGATGTCCCTGGTTCCTTGGAAGGAGAGCACTTGGAGACCTATTTTGGATCTCTCCTGGCTCAACACCTTTCTCGAGATCCCTTATTTTCAGATGCGTATTCTTCAAACTCGGTTTCTTCTTTTATTACCCCGGGCTTTTCTGGTGTCCTTGGATCCGAAAGATGCTTAGCTTCATATCCCTATTCACCCTCTCTTCAGGAAGTTTTTATGTTTCTCTGTGTCATTCTCTCATTTTCAGTTCTCTGCTTTGGCCTTTGACCTGTCTACTGCCCCAAGGGTATTCATAAAATGCCTAGCACCTGTGATTGCATTCTGCAGGTTCCAAGGCATTCCGATTTTTCCATAGCTAGATGACCTGTTGCTTCAGACGCCTTCTCCCAGTCAATTGCAGGATCTGCAGTTCATCATTTTTCTTCTTCAAAGTCTGGGTTTTACTATCAACTTCCAAAACTCTGTCCTGACACCCTCTCAAGATCATGTGTATCTGGGTTGCAGGATTCAGATAATGCCAGTGTTGGCCTCTCTTCTGCCTCCAAAGGTATTGTTGCTGACAGCTTTCTTTCATTCTCTTCCCCTGACTGCCATGTCAGCCATGGTGTTTCCAGGTGCCCCGAGATTCATGGCCTCTTCTATTCAGATGCTTCATCTTGCCAGGCTGAAAAAGTGCGGAAGCTTCAGTGGTACCTCACATCAGTTTGGCTGCAGCATCGTCACCCTCTGAATTTATGTAACTCTCCTTCCCTGTCTCAAGAAGGAATCTGAGTGGTGGATTTGACAGTTGCTCTCAACCCAGGCCAGCCATTTCAGCCTCCATTCCCTTCTTGATCTGTTCCCCAATGCCACATACATGAGGTGGGGGGGGGCATCTCATGGTCACCTGAAAGTTCAGGGTCTTTGGCCTCTCCATCAGAAGTTTGACCATATCAACATCAAAGAGATGAGGGCTCTAATTCTGGCCTTTCAGGCTTTTCATCCCATGTTCTGTCTGGGCCCCTTGAAGGCGTACACAGACAATACTATAGTGATGTGGTATGTCAACAAGCAGGAGGGCACAAAATCTTACCTCCTCTGCAGGATGGCTGTTCAGGCTTGGGATGTGGCTCTCAGTTATCAGTTAACTCTTTAGGCAGTAAACATTCCTTCAGAGTACAGTTTTGTGGCAGAATCTCTGAGCAGGTCCAAAACACATGCTCATGAATGGATGCTTCACAGAGACATGTTTCTTGATATTGTCCATCAGTGGGGGATTCCTCAGGTATATCTTTTTGCCTCCCCTCTAAACAGGCAGTTTCATCACTTCTGTTCCAGAGTGCTATGCCATCTGGCCTGGAAGATGGATGCCCTTTCCTTTCCTTGGAAGCGGAGGTTTCTTTATGCTTTTCCCTCCTCTTCCTCTACTTCCAGCGTCCTGTAGAAGATTCAGCTGGACTCCCCAGAGACTTTGCTAGTGACTCCCTTTTGGCTGAGACAGCACTGGTTCCACCTGTTAATGCATCAGGCCAGGGGCAATCATCACAAGTTACCTCATTGGTTGGATCTCCTCACACAGGACAAAGGAGTCTGTCACTCACTCCCACTTGTATGCTCTGCAACTGACATTGTGGGTGATAAGATTTTTATCCCTTTCAGGCGCATTTTTTCTTAAGGGCATGCTCTGGGTTTTATAGGAGGCAAGTAGACCCTCAAACAGAAAATCTTGCATATCCAAATGGAAGAGTTTTGATCTGGTTGCATGCTCGTAACTAGGACCCATTTTTAGTGGCGGTCCCTCTGGTCCTTTCTTATTTATGTGAGTTGCCCCAGTCTGGTTTGACTTGTTATTCTGTGAAAGCTCATTAGTCAACCATTTCTGCTTCTCTGCCCTTGACTCCCCTTTGACTTCTCATTTTGAGGTCAAACAATTTCTTAAAGGTGTCCTGCATATTAGGCCTCCAAGAAAACTTATTCATCCTCCTTGGGACCTTAATTTTGTTTTGGAAAAATTGAGTCAGGCTCCTTTTCAGCCTGCAGATTCTGCTTCTTTGCAACATTATACCTGGAAGACTGTTTTGTTGCTGGCTGTGGTAAACAAGTTGTCCTTAAATCATTCAGTACAACTCCCTTCCTTTTTCCCTTCATAGTCTGCTACTGAGAGAGTCTTGAATACCTTGGATTTGCATAGACAGCTCAAGTACTATTTGGATAAAACTAGGACTGTTCGTAAGTTTGATATGCTTTTTCATCCCATGTCTTTAGGTTCAGATGAACAAACCATCTCCTTCAGTATATCTAAGGCCATTTATTTTTGTTATACTTTTCATGGCAAGTCTCTGCTTCTCTTAGAGCTCATTTTACTAAGGCTGTTGTTGCCTCTTCTGGTGCCTTCTTCAAGGATGGAATTGGTGTCCACTTTGAAGCTGCTACGTTTTCTTCAGTGCATACCTTTACTAGGCATAAGTTGGATATGGTTTCTATGGTCAGAGTAGGTTTTGCTGAAACCATTTTGTGAGTTTGTTGAGGTCTCTTCTCAGCCTTCCACCTCCCATTCTGTTTTTTTACTCTCCATTCCTTAATGAATACTGCAACAGTGATATAGGACATGGTACAGTTTTGTAAAATCTTACCATAACAGTAGATGTCCATTTCTTCACTGTTGCAGTAGTTCATTTCTTCACTGTTGCAGTAGTTGCTCCCTCTCTCCAACCCACTCTTGTTTGTTCTGCATTTTTTCCTTCTGGATGTGCATGGACTCCTTTGTCCTATGACAACTGTTCTTTTCTGAAGCAATTCAGTTCTGGGTAGTTGTGTCCATACATCCCTTTTATGCCCTGTGTTCTGTTCAGGGAGCATACATGTAATGCACGGTGCAAACAAGGTCTCTTAAGTTTATCTGTACTGGCCAATAGATGGGCTGCCCAGGGTGGGACATCCCTTCTTTAACGAATATTGCAACAGTGAAGAGAAGGAAATCTACTGCTATGGTAAGAATTTATACAACTGTACTCTCTGCTGTCTGACAGAATCCAGACATTTTTTTCTATAGAGTACCTTCCTTAAAGAGAAAGAGAACCCTTCCCGGAAAAGGGCTCTTGTCTCTGAGGGTAATGGAGAACTACATTACAAATCTTGACTCCTCCCCCTGGTTATGGCTGAAATCATGAAGACAATTTTATCCACCAGGTTCTCCCCTGAAAACATTTTATTTGAGAGTATTTTATCCTACTGGGAGAGAGCAGTAATCCACAGAACCCTTCATATCCCAGAAAAGATGAGATTTACTGGAATTGAACTCTTCTGAAATGGTGGCTGTACCTGCAGTGCTGGAAGTGCTGCAGAGTGCTTTTTGAGGTAAATTTTTGGTAGCCAGACTTCCACCACTTTATGCAGAAGAAATTTGACCACTTCTCCAGATTTCAGGATTCGTAAGTTCCTATAAAAGACTGCGGTGACAGATCATACTCTCTTTTGAAGCTGCTCTGAGGGACTTGATTCCTGGGGAAAGGGCTTTGATATTGCCAAGGGAAGTAAGCTGCTCCTACAATGTCACACTTCCCAGTGATTGTGAAAGTGGAATTCTGGACAGTTGTGGGAGAAGCATTGTACATCAGCAGTCGGTCTTCAGCGCCCTGACTAATCGGACCAACATGGTCAGCTGTCCTGTAATTGCAGTCTAGCTACTGCACAATGCTAGTGGGAGAGTTTCAGATGAATCTGTGCAGGTTAAAGTTCTTGTATCCATCCAGACGGCTTTGAAACTATTTTTATCATATTTGTTTGTTTATCCATTAGTACGTGCTCTTTAACTTCTTAAAATTTAAGCAAACAGTTGGATATAACATACAATTTTTTTTTTAGATATTAACATTGAAAATAATGAAATATGTTGAGAGCGATGGCTTACAAAAAGAAAGTAAAAAGAAACCTCTATTTAGAGACATCAGGTATGCATCCACCCCTTATATTTTAGAGTATACCCAAAGGACAGTTTCTCAGACTTGATATTTATTACAGATAATATATATATTTGAATGGCCAACTAGAGGAATCGGGTAATGTTTTAATAGAGTAGATGGAAGGAAAATGTGGTTAGGGAATCTAAAGGGTATGTACTAATGAATAGGGAGCTAGCAAATCAGTGTTTGGAGAGGGTGAAATAAAGGAAAGTGAGTCACACAGAACAATTCAGAAATTAATATAACATATAAACTTGTTTGATAAATAACTAACAAACTTCTAGGACCTTAATACTTGGTAGTTTAGACATATTAAAGAAACCTTTATTTACATACAAAAAAATGCTTCAAACTTAAAACAGTTATGTTAGAAAGAACAGAATAAAGTACTGAATCTGAGCGATGTTATGCTGTGACTTATTAAATTTATATTTGGCTATATGTGGAGAATGCTCTGCATTCTATGAAGGGAAAATTAACCTCAAATTTAAGAAAAAGCTCTGCAGCCATCTACTGCATCTGACATTAGAAAGTCAATAGAGACTGCAGTGTTATAACGATAAAGGGACATGTACATTTTCAGTCTTGTCTGTGATTATTGCAAGGTTTCTGAGAGGGAGATATTGGAGTATAAATGGATCAATATACTGAGAGCAGATAATTTAATGATTTTAACACCTGATGATGCATTAATGAGAGCTTATGTGTCTTAAGTCATTTCTGTGATGCTCTGAGTCCCCCCCTTGAACCTAAAATCACTCAAACTGATCACTTGGTTCCTCCACTTCTGGTGATTGCCAGATATCTGATAGAGGTACATAGCCTTTCTTTATCTCAGAACCCTCAATCAGGAAAGTTTATGGTAGTAAGTAGAGAAGATTTAATAGTTAAGCCATCTTAAAGGGTCTGGACCCATTTTTTCAGCCCCTTTACATGCTATTTTGGATTTTTTAGCTTGCCTTTTCCAGTCCAAGGTAGATGATCTACTATTAAGGTTCAGCTGGTGGCCATTTCCGATTTCCACATCAGTCAGGGCCATCTTCTCTTAGCTTTCCTAATATTGTCCAAGGCCTTTTTGAAAGGCACCATTCTTTGACTTCGTCTGAGAGATATGGTTCCACCTTGGGCATGTCCCTTTTGATGCAAGTGTTAACCAAGACACCCCATGAGCCTACTGCAATGGCAGATCTAAAGTTTTTATTTGTGAAAGACTCATCTTAACTGCAATAATGTATACTAGATCCTGCAGTCCCCCCCCCCTCTCTGTTTTTTTTTTTTGCAAGGACAGGGTTTCATTGTGAACTAATACAGCATTTTTGCCTAAGGTGGCCTCTGAGCCATCTGTTTTAATTGCCTGTAGTCTTTTCAAATTTCAGCCTTGGACCTTCATAGACAAGATTTTATTCAGATGAGACCAAACACTTCAGAAAAGCAGACTAGTTCTTTGTGCCTTTCTCCAAGGTTATGCTTGGTAAAGGAGCTTCTAAATTCATACTGGCTAAATGCCTTTTGAACCTGGAATCATAAAAAAAAAAAAAAAAGCTGGACAAAGGCCCATGAAAAATAGGGACAACTGGCTAAAAGTCTGTATGGTGATAACATAAAATTTGCATCCATAATTATGTAACCCACCCACTCCAATGGAATTGTGGGATACCAACTTAAACAGCAGAAAAGTAGTGTTTTATTTATATTAATATTTGAACTTGTGCAAAACTAAAATATGATTTTCTTTTATAAAAGTAAAATTTACTGCTTCTACACTAATATTAAATAACACAATAGTGGGTATTAGGAAATATGCTCTTACTGCTTTGCAGTGTGATCTGTAAGTTAATATCTTTGTGTGTAGATATATATTTATTTACACACACAGTGCTAAAGGAGCAGTTTGGAAGATCAACAAGTTATCTGTAAGCATGACTTTAGGATGATGGAAGAAACCAAGAAAACAGAAACTATAGTAAAAACCCACACTCGTTCAACAAAGACATACAGACATTACACAGATGGCAATCCAGCCATGAAAAAAAAAAAAAAAAAAAAAATGGATATAAAGCAATAACACAAACCTCTATGTATGAATTATCAAACACATTCTTAGTCTGCCTGATAAAGTATTGGACTGAAATCTGGGCAGTTTTGATTAAAAAAAATATTGTTATATGTATCTATAACAGTCCTAATCAATTAAAGTGCTGCAATGTAATACAGTTAACTTTATACACTCAATGAAACAGTTATACATGAGTGCCTAAAATGCATTGTATCGCTATGCAATGCCCAACAGGCAAAGCAATAAATGGAAATTCAAGGGAAGTTTCCAAAGTAGAAGTAATGAGCACAAAGAAGTGTAACACTGTTTTTGTTCAACACTTGCTTGAAGATTGTGACTATGGCTCTCCCGTGATATTCCAGATCTCCTAACACCAAATTCTACAGCCTGTATAGATCTGCAATGCATGGCAGTGGTCTGCTGCAAATTAAATTACAGGCGTCCTGTCCAGGATGAAAGAAAAGGAAACCTTACTTTCTGCTGTTATACACACACAATGAAACGTCTTGTATTTAAAATTCCACACACCGGTGGAAAGGAATAACAGGATGTGTGTGTGACAGTGCATGCACAGACTTGACGTGACAGGTATGTGTGACTGGACTGTTCTTAAAGAACAATACCCTTAAAAACAAAAACAGTATATATTTTTTTAAGTTAAAAAGTAAATGTGACAGATCCTTGGCAATTAATTCAAAATGTAGGGGTGGTGCAAGTGCACCCCCTTGCACCTGGCTGTGGGCGACCATGACCACATATAGAGATTAATGCAGGAATTTGTCCAGAAACCTAAAGTTGATTTCAAAGAGATTGTGGCTACCTTAGCGTCTGGGGATCTCTGGTTCAAATCGGCACTAATTTGGTGATTACTCTAGCCGCAGCCCCACTTTTGCACTGCATATCCTCGCAAAAGGTAAACACACACATATATACAGTCCTGTCTTATCAATGTACTGGCAAAAAAGTTGCAAAAACATCAACATTTGTATGTCTGCTAAATGCGGTCAGTTTAACATTTTCTGAAGCACGTTCAGAGTAAGAGTATGAAAGACATGCATTTTCTGAAAAAAATGCCTGTAAGTATACTGACTATGACTGTAATCTAACACATAAAATGCCAATTTTAAGAGGGACACTACAAAAATCGGAGGGCAGAAAGGTGCATGTGCATTGTTAGACCTCCTTAGGAATGGCCCATTTGACATGCACACTTGATGACCTGCACTTCAAGTGATATGGGAAAATACATAAGTATTGCATGCTATACTAACGCAGTATGACTATCACTAAAAGGGGAAAAAAAAAAAAAAAAACACAAGTTCTGGCCCCAAACAACTGGGATGACTGATGGAAAAGATTGGCAACCACTTCAAACAGCACAGGATCTTTAAACATAAGGCTCACTGTAGCTTCATAATGCGTACGTCCTATGTATTAAATGATCATTCACTGCTCTATGAAACTATGTTCATCAACAAAAGGAAACAACACATTAATGGCTTGACCCAGAACAACTGTGCCATCTGATTGACTGATAACATTAATAAGGATGACCGTCAGCATGCTGCATCTGTATACATTTCCAAACATATAGGAAAATATGCAATAAGGCAGGCATGTGTACTGTAAGTACATATTTGAACAGAACATAATTCATCATGTGAAACAATATAAACCTCCAAAACTCTACTACAATTTCAGTCTGGAGACCGCAGTTAAATCAGAATAAACACAGCTAAAACTGTTAAAAAAAAGTACACCCAAAATAATGCATTTAGCCCTCAGATGAATTTTGACAAGCTGGCAGATTGTCTTGTGAAGCTGACATCATTGCTCATGCCCATGTATGATGTCAGCAACAACTTCAACTTAAAAAATAAATAAATAAAACCCCTGAAAATTTGGGAATTAAAGGGGCCACTTGGGAATTTGTGGCACCCCATTATTTTGCTCTCAAAACTGGTAAAATACTTAGGAATTCGGTATAGGTTCATACTAGGCTATCTGCCCTAGGGCATTTATAAGCCTAGCCAGAGTGTGTTTGGCCTTCGCCACCCATTTTAAATTAATTTTGCTATGCCCTTTTTCGAGATTAGTATACTATGCCTCTGTCTAACAGTGACACAGAAGTGATACCCTGGGTAAACCTATGATCTCCCATCCACTCATCAAAATTCCTCTTGAAGAGAGTCAATGAGGGACTCTGCCTAACCTGGACTGGGATTTTATTCCAGAGTGAAGGGAGCCTCTGGGTTATGAATCTGTCCCTCCAGCATGTCCTATTTATTTCAGTGCTGAGGTTCAAGTCTCTCGAGCGCGTAGCTCGATGGGATTTGGATTTTCTGAGGTGCAGCATGTCCATTAATTCCGGGTTGGACATGGCTTTATACGTCGGGCACAGATCGCCTCTGAGCAGGTGGTATGCCACTGAGTAGAGCTGGAGTTTCTTTAACCGGGCAGCATATGGCATCTGTTTGAGTCCTTTGATCCTCTTGGTGAGGTACTTTTGGGGTCTTTCCAGTTGCTGCAGGTGTCTGGTAAGGTACATCCCAAAAGGGGCATTGTACTCAATTATGGGCCTGATGAGTGATGAGTAAAGAGGCATGATGACCTCCCCTGATCTAGATGTGAATCCCTTCATGATTAGGTGGGCTATATAAAATGTTTTTCTAACCACTTTGGCCATGTGGTTGTCAAATGAGAGATTGCTATCAACTTGGGTCCCCAGGTCCCTAATTACTTCTTCTGTACATAATGAATTACCACCTATGTGGTAATTTGTGGGCACTTTGTTTTTGCCAAAGGGGATGACTATACACTTTTTGGCGTTTAGCTTGAGGCCATGGCTCTGGCACCAGTTGTCTGTTTCTATGAGGCCCTTTTGGAGGATGCTTGTGTCGGCTGGAGAGTCAATTATGGTGCCCAGTTTGCAGTCATCTGCGAACTTGGTCAGCCACATTCCTTCCATGTAGGCCTGTACCTCTGAGAAATATATACAAAACAAGAGAGGTCCCAGGACTGAGCCTTGTGGGGCGCCACTTGTAACTGGTTTGGAGTCTGACATGGCTCCAGCAATTTTAACCATGTGGGTTCTGTCCTTGAGCCAGTTTGCAACCCATCTAGTGACATAGGGGTTTATATTTAAGCTGGTGAGCTTATCTATAATGCCCGAGTGGGGTATTGTATCGAAGGCTTTTGCGAGGTCCAGGTAGGCTGTGTGGACCACCTTCCCCTCGTCAATGGCCTTGGTGACTGTTTCAAAGAAATCGACCAGGATTAAGAGGCATGATCTGCCCTTAACAAAGCTGAATTGCGAGGATCCAGTGTCTGTAGGTCCCCAATATCTTTATTTATGAGGTCCATGATGATCCTTTCCATAGCTTTGCAGACCAAGCTAGTCAGCCTTATGGGGCGATAGTTTCCAGGATCCGTTGAGGCACCACCTTTGTGGAGAGGGACCACTGTTGCTGTACGCCACTCTTTGGGTACATATCCTGTAATAAGGCTGAGATTGAACAGTAGTTTTATGTTTGGGTTTAGCTCTTCTTGAAGTTCATGTAGGACGCAGCCCGGGACACCGTCTGGTCCCATTGATGCTGTGCTTTTTGCTTTGGAGAGGGCGGCTCTTACCTGAGCATCTGAGATGTCAGGGGCAGCACTCTGCTGGGATAGATATTTGCCCTTTTGGTGGGAGAAGTTTGCTGAACCTGTCAGCTAGGATGTTGGCAATGTCTGTGGGTTCGATGTATTTTTTGTCATTTTGGACTAATTCTGAGCATATCTGGGAATTCCCACCCAGATTCCTAACATAACTAAAGAAAGCCTTGTGATTATCCTTAGTGTCCTGTGCAATTTTCCTCTCGAAGCTGGCCTTAGACGATTTTATGAGTGCCCGTAGTTTTTTGCTAATACTGATCAGAGATGCCTTCCCTTTTTGGGATTTTGCTCTATCATGTAGTAGCTTCTTCCTTCTATTGTATAGTTTGTTTATGGCTGGGGTCCACCAGACAGGACGTCTGCCTTTGGAGGATTGGGTCTTGGTTTTATTTGGGATTGCATGATCCATGCATTCCTGAAGGTGTTCATAGAATGCGTTTATAAAGGATTCTGTGGTCTGGGCCGTATTTTCCACAGGTTCGGGGGCTTTGAAGGATTCCACCTCGGTTTTGAGGAGTGTGAAATTTGCTTTAGAGAAGTTTTTCACTGTGGTTTTCTGGGCAGGGGGTGGGGTCGGGATGTGAATATCCAGTGAGATTAGTTTATGGTCTGATCTTACCAGTAAGGGATACACTTCTGGTCTGGAGCATAGAGTCCCCATGTTGGTGATGATCAGGTCCAGTATGTTTTCCCCTCTTGTGGGAGTGGTAACAAGTTGTTCCATAGCATTTGAGTTTATAAATTCTAGGAACCTTTGGGGTTAGGGTGTTGGAGATAGAGTAATGCTTCCAGTCTATGTTTGGGTAGTTGAAGTCACCCAATATAATGGTGTTTGGAGAGACCTTCATATTTTCCAGTGCTCTCAGGAAGGCCGAGTGGGGTTCCTGGGTTTGGGAGGGTGGTCTGTAGCAGGCTATAAACTGGAAGGCAGTTTTACCCACTGTTAGTTGCACATGGATAGTCTCTGATGCTTCATGCTGTGCCACCAACCTGGAGGTGTGGGTATCTTTGACGAATATTGATACTCCCCCTCCTTTTGTGGTTCGCTTCAAGTTTTGGGGCCGAAAAGCATGGTAAGAGGTATAACCTGGTAGTGCTGGGGTGCTCTCGGGAGCCTTGAACCAGGTTTTTGTTACTGCACAGATATCGATGTTCTCCATGCTAAGGAGAGTTTCGAGTGCGTGCATCTTGAGGTTTAGACTTCTGGCGTTGAGTAGCATTACTCTTAGTTTCTTATCCCTTGTGATACCTATGGAGGTGGGTTTGTCTTTTGAGCCTTGCCTAAAAAAGGCACTATGGGGGAAGCAAGAGCCTTTGCCAATATCCGAAAGCCCAGGGGTGACAGGTGCAAGCCGTCCCTAGCGAAGCATCATGGCTTGTCGAGCATGTCATCCCAGGCTGACGGGCATTGGATCCCCTTTGAATGACACCAATACTTAAGCCAATTGTTGAAATTGATCATCTTGTCTTCATATTGTGGCATAATTCTTGGTGAGGGTAAGATGCTACTCAAGGTCAGGGTCATACCGGCCTGGGCTACATGCTCAGAGAGCTCCTCTATGACTCTTCATGTAGTCCAGGGAGGTACGTCTCAGGTCATTCACACCAACATGGACAATGACCGAGTCGTATTTGTACTTACTCGGAGTGACCTGGTTCAGGAGTATGCTTTTGGAATGCATATCCTTTGTCTGCACTGTTAATGGTTTGTCCTTGCTCTCTAAACCAAAAGTTCATTCTACCAGAGCAGTATCCACCTCAGTAGCCTTTTTTAGTCCTGTTTCTTTGGAGGATATTTATTCAGTGGCTACTAATACTCATACCTTTGTCATTACAAACTTGGGATTCAGTCTAGGTCAAGGGGTTCTTTTTCCTCCACTATTCCATGGAATATTCTCTCCTGATACCACCAGTTAGTCTATCTGGAGACTGTCCCAGAAAGAAGACGTTGACTACAAAAGTTATGTACTTACCACAATGCTAGATCTGTGTTGTCTTTTTCCATACCCCTACCAAATTATCATCAATGTTTTTTGTTGTTAGTGGACCTCATGGAGCTGCCAGGAGTCTTGTTTATTGGGCCTTTTGTCTTGGCCTTAGGTTTTTTTTAGATGGCATATTTGGCAGAGGTCTGGTATTTGAAGGGCAAACTCTGTCTTAGGAGACTTGAGTGCAGAGCATTATGGGAAGAAAGTTGGAGCTTTATTGCCAAGAGTTTGACTGCTTTTGATCAGGTCAGATTTGATAACCCACAGGTTGAAACAGATTGAAGAAGAGACAGATCTAGCATTAATGTAAGTACATAACTTTAATTTCCCAAAGAACAAATAGGGAAAGGATTCTATTCATAAATCCTTCTAGTGCCAAAGAAGGAAGGAGTTTGGAGACCTATTGTAGAGCTTTCCCCCTCTAAATCTTCACATCAAAATACCGACATTCATAATGTTTCCTTGAAAGTCTAATACCTCTCGTTCTACGTCTGTTTTCTGGTAACTCAAGATTTATAAGGTGTTCATTACATTCCAGTTGCAAAGATTTAATTTGATGATATCAGTCTTCATTCATTCTTGACTGACTGGTTCGGTTCTGACCCCACGGTACCGACTCGGCTGTTATACATAGCTCGTGCCAGCCGAAAACTCTCGTGCTAAGGCTCTACCCATACTACCTCTCTTCCCACTACCTCAGATCTCATTTGCCGCGTTCAACTTTGGATGCATCAGCTGTTGCTTTCAGCTAAGTGCTCAGATTTTCTGATATTTCTCTATTATTTCTACCTGTTACTCATTTTTTCTAATATTTACTATTGTTTAGTTTTCGTGTGTTTGTGCGAGTGATTCTATCTCAAACTTTTACCTCAAGGTATTTATCTCTTTTATCATCATTGGTATTAGGCCTCTCCTTCCTGCTTACCATTGGGAGTTCTTTGATACCATCATTGGTATCCTTTTCCCTACCCTTTTTTCTTCTTACCTGTTTGGGTAGTCTTTGTATACCATAGTTGGTACATTTAAAAAAAAAAAAAAGCTTTCTCTTGTCTTCCCCTTTTCTTTTTGAGTGAGTGTGTGCGAGTGTGGGCATGCCTTGTACTTGACTAGATAATATGGCAGAAAAGCAGAAAGGAACTTCTGGGTTCAAGCAATGTAAAGACACTGGCAGAAAGATGCCCAATTCGGATGGGCATCTTTTTTGCATCTATTGTTTAGGTGTCCCTCATCTGGAAATTCAACCTCAGTGTGAACTCTGTAAGGGCTTTAGTGCTCGAACTCTTGTAGAGAGACGTAATAAATTGATACTTAAGGGCCTGTTGAAATCTCCTTTTAGTGAAGCTCTTTCTGAGGTGGAGACTTCTAAACCTCCAAAAACTGACTCAAAATAACAGAGCCATTCGGTATTGTCCTTCCCCAAGGTACATGACTCCAAGACTCAAAAATCTCTGATTCCGACATCATCTTCAGAACCGAAAGCAAAAGTGCCAAAGATATCGTTGTCATCTGCTCCTGCAGTGAAATCAACAAAATCTACTACTGTGCCATCTACTATTGAAAGCATCCAGACATCTTCGGTACCGAACATGACTTTGGTGCCAACGACCTCTCCGGCACCAACAGTTGCCACTTCCACTATTTCGATATCGTCTTCACCTGATATCCAACAATCTATGGTGCTGAGGGTCCAGATTATAAGTACCCCCAGGACTAGATATTCTTCTTCACTAGACCGCTTCTTGGGTTAGCAGCTGAGTCCATTTGTGGGAAGACCTGAATCCCCTTTGGGAATGTCTGATGTTGTTTGTTTCACTGTTGCAGTCATCACATCTGGGTTATATGCCTGCAGGTAACCCTCAGCCAGACTGAATATGAGAGTCTTGGATTCCTGCATCGGATGCTCTCTCGTCTTCCATGAAGTCAGTTCGTCAGGGGTATAAAACATGCAGCCGATGCCATTACATCAGTCTTTCTTGCTGCGCGGTGCCCGAAGCAGAAGCAGAAGCAGTTTGCAAGTGCTGGCCGGCCGACTCCTGAAATTTTCGTTTTCGAGTCTCAGAACCGAAGTCTTCAAAAAAGCTAAGTACCCCATTTGGGATTCTTTTTCTTGCTCTTAACCAATGTCAATAAAAGTTAGCAATTGTATTATCTGTGGAAAGCAAATACCTCATAAAGATTTTAATTCGTACTGCATTCCTTGCTTTGGCCCAGACCATGACGTTCCTCGCTGTCGGTTTTGTGCCTTGTTCAACCCTCGAACTATTCGTCGTCGGTTTATATTTGCAGCAAATTATTTTGGTACTTGGTTTAACTATCCAGAAATGGCTTCGGTAAGCCATCTGACTACCGATATTCTGAAAAAAATGTAAGGATAAAGACAGAGACAGACCGCATAGGTCCAAAATAGCCAAAGACGCTTCCGTTAAGTTAGTCACCAGTCTGCCGGTACTCGGTGAGGCACTTTCGCAGCCCCTGATACCCACTACTTCAGATTCGCAAGCCTCTACTGAGACCCATTCGGAGTCCAGTATGCAGCGAGATTCTTCTTCGACTATGGTACCTGCGGATGTCTCTACCTTGGATGGGTCCAGAGCCGCTGTGCAGGGACCGGCTTCTGAGGGCGTATTCAGGCCTACAGACTTGCATTTTAAACCAATGCCATCTTCTTCATCCAGGCCTAAAACTTGACTCACGCCCAGAAAACCGATGTTCAAACCACATGCTCAGGCCCATATGCCTTAAAAAAAAAAAAAAAAAAAAAAAAAAAAAAACAAATGCTTAGAATGGCTAAAGACCTTATTACCTTAATTAGGGGAAGCCATCATTCCCCATCTAAGAGACCTAGAACTGATTTTCCTTCTGATTCTTCTGATCAGGAATCTGATATTTCTGATTACCAGGATTTGCCCATATCTACCTATGAGGATTCTGATGCAGAGGATTCCATTCCCTCTGCTTCCCCTACAGAAGATTTCTCTTTTGGTGATACCTTGCACACTCTTAGGGAGCATTTCTGCTGGAAAGCCAGGATTACTCTGACTCAAAAAATAGGCTTAAGGAATTCTTTCTCCTCCCTCAACATAGGCCTTCAGCTATCCCTCCTGTTCTGGACATTGTAGATGATGCTTTCTTGGAATCTAGCATTTCCCCAGACACTTTACCTCCAGCTCCTTGAAAACCTGACCGGTATTACAGAGTACCTGACTTTCACAAGTTCTTCTTCAAGAATCCAACTGCAGATCCAGAGACCATTTCCCAAGGACCAAAGGGCATTAAGGCTACTGCTGCCAAAAACCCTACCCCTTTTGAGAGAGATTCTAGAGCCTTGGACAGATGGGGTAAGAGGGTATATACTTCTGCTTCTTTGGCCATTAGGGCTTTAAATTGCCAGTTTCATATGTTAAAGTACCAGCAGCAAATTATGGGACTGCTTAAACTGAAAATGATGTTGATTACTGACTGTGCTGAACACAAAGAATTACAGGATTTAGTGCATTCTGCAGAACAAGTGGGTAAACATACTTTGCAATGTAGTTTTGACTCTTTAGAAGCATCTTGCAGGGCTGCTGTCACTGGGTCTGTACTTAGAAGGCATGCTTGGCTTAAGGAGCAAAACATACCAGATCATGTTAAAGCTAAATTACTGGATGCTGCCTAAAACCAAGACCGCCTGTTTGGCAACAAAGCAGAAGTCGTCCTCAAAAAGATGGAGGAAAAAGCTAACTCTATGCAAACTGTTAAAGATTTCCTGCAAGTACAGCCTCCCAGATTTAGTAGGCATTGGCCTTCAAAGAATTGGTCCTTTCCAGCCTCTTCCAAGCCTTCTCAGTCCAAGCCTAGGAACAGAAGACCACCTAGGTTACAGTCTCAGGCTATGCACATGCCTAAGCAGTGGGGGGCTCCCATTTCCAAAGCAGGGAGTAGTAAGACACCCCCTATGGAAAAATGGTATAATGACTTTAACCCTAAACCTTCCAAACCCCACTCAACTACCTGCTCCCGTAGCAGGAAAGCTCGCCCTGCATGCAAAAAAATTGGGAACTCATTACCCAGGACAAATGGGTTTTGAATATTGTTTCCGAAGGATACAGATTCCACTTCCACACCCTACCTCCCCCAAATCAGTGGGCAGAGGCTCAACAGCAGGTTCTCTCTCTTCTAAGTATCAGGACTATTTAACGTGTCCCAGCAGAGGAAAGGGGACAAGGTTTTTATTAAAGACTTTTCCTGATACCCAGAAAAGACAGCTCCTGGTGTCCTATCCTGGACCTCTCTATTCTAAAGACTTTTTTGATAATCCCAAAATTCAAGATGCTAACCCTTCAACAACTGCTTCCTATGACAGGCAAAGATGCCTGGTTGGCAACTTTAGGCTTAAAGGAAGCTTACCTGCACATTCCAATAAGGGAATCTTGCAGGAAGTACCTATGCTTCAGGGCAGGCTCCATGCACTTTCCGTTCTCTGCACTTCCCTTTGGCTTATCTACTGTGCCCCGGGTATTCACAGAGTGTCTAGCTCTAGCCATTGCATTTTGCAGGCAGAGAAATATTCAAATATACCCATACTTGGACGATTGTCTGATTCAAGCAGAAAGCCAGGAATTGCTATTAAAACACATGGCATTCATAAATAAACTTCTAAACTCACTGGGGACACCATAAACAAAAATAAATCTCACCTAGTGCCCTGCCAACAAATTGTATTCCTGGAAACAAGCTTGGATACAACTTTCCAGATGGCTTTCCTCACTCCAGAGAAACAAGTTTATTTAGCAACCTACTTCAAACTACTGGCCACAAAGACCCAGCTCTCTGCAAGGGGAAATTCTGCAAGCCCTGGGGTTCATGGCCTCTTGCATTCTACTAATTCCATATGCAAGACTGCATATGAGGAAACTGCAATGGTATCTAAAAAGCCTATGGTGTCAACATTCCCAGGACCTGGAATCAATGATTCCTATCATTCATTGTATAAAAACAGAGTTCATTTGGTGGGCAGAGGCCTGCTACCACAACAAAGGGCTCCCTTTTACTCTACCCCCTGCTGCCCAAACCCTAACAACAGACACATCAGACTATGAATGGGGGGCTCACTTTTTACAGGGCAGTGCATTCTGGGCAAATGGAACCCAAGGCAGATGCACCTGCATATTAACCAAAAAGAAATGTTAGCTGTGCAGAATTCCCTGACAGCCTTCAAGGACCACATTCTTCCAGGGCAATTATTGGTAAAGACAGACAGCACCACAGTTATGTGGTACATAAACAAGCAGGGCGGAACCCACTCATACCCTCTCTGCAGACTAGCCATGGCTCTGTGGAACACAGCATTGAGCTACCAAGTGGACCTACAAGCTTAATTCCTGCCAGGCAAATTAAATTCACTGGCAGATGACCTAAGCAGAGACTTCATGGACCCACATGAATGGAAACTGTATCCAAAAATATTCAACCTCTTGAACAAATGGGGACCCCAGAGATAGACCTGTTTGCCTCCCCTCAAAACTACCAATTGGACAAATTCTGCGTAAGGACTTCCCACAGTCAAGCTTGGAAAGTGGATGCCCTGTCCTTTACATGGGAAAGCCTCTCAGTTTATGCCTTTCCCCCTCTGCCTCTCCTCTCGAAGGTCCTGCTAAAGATCAGACAGGACAAACCAAGGACAATACTGATTGCACCACATTGGCCCCGATAGCACTGGTAACCCCTCTTGCGCAGTATGACACTGCTGGAAACATGGCACCTGCCTCAGACCCCTTCCCTCCTGTCCCAGCAGGAGGGCCAGATTCTGCACCCTCAGCTTCAAACCCTGAACCTTGCAGCCTGGTTAATTCCTTGAGCTCTCCAGTAGCATCCCTCAGTAAGCAGGTGCTAGATGTCATTCTGGAGGCAAGGAGGCCTAGTACTAGAAAATTCTATGCTGAAAAGTGGAAAACATACTGTTCCTGGAGCCATACTCAGGAGATGGGCACAATGGTGCCCAGCTTACCTCATATTCTTCAGTACTTAACAGAAATGCTCCACAAGGGCCTATCCTTCTCGTCTATCATAATTCATGCCTCTGCCATTTCAGCACATTATAATACTGAACTACACTGCTTCTCTCACCCCTTCTAAAGCAATTCCTCAGAGGGCAAACATTTTAAGACCCCCCCCCCCAGGAGAGCCCCTACTCCAGCCTGGGAACTTAACTTTGTATTGGAAAAGCTCAGTCTCCCTCCTTTTGAGCTAGCTGCAACTGCAGAGTTGAAATTCCTGTCTTGGAAAACAGCCTTCCTTCTAGCCATCACTTCACAAGAGGAGTTTCTGAATTACAGGCCCTCATGGCAGTGGAGCCCTTCATTATCTTCCTTGCAGACAAGGTTTCCCTCGGGACCAATCCTTTCTTTATGCCCAAGGTGGTGTCTAGTGTGGCCCTTAATCAGTCCATTCATTTGCCTACCTTTTTCCCGAATCCACAAAACAAAGGAGAACGAATACTGCACTCTTTGAATGTGCACAGACAACTTAGATTTTATTTGGACAGGACTAAACCTCTCAGAAAATCTGAACAGCTGCTAGTTGGCTTTGCTGCAAGGACAGAGAGGAAGGCCATTTCAAAGCAAACCATTTCTAAGTGGATAGCCCATTGCATTCATTTCTGCTATAAGCACCATGGAAAACCTACCCCACAGGGGATAAAATCACATTCCACCAAGGCTGCATCTACCTCTACAGTCTTTCTCAGAGGGGTCCCTACCTTGGACATCCTAGAAGCTGTTACTTGGAGCTCTGTACATACCTTCACCAAGCATTACCACATGCCTATTTTTTCTAAATCCAGAGCTGGTTTTGCCACTGCAGTCTTGCAGGGCTTAATAGCTGGCCGTAATGCTATCTAACTTCCTCCTCCCTTCCTTAGCTTTGGGAATCAACCCAAATATGATGACTGCAACAGTGAAACACGAAGAACATAGTACAGTTGTGTACACTTACCATAAATGTAGATGTTCGAGTGTATTCACTGTTGCAGTCCTGGTTACCCTCCCTCCAACTCCCTGACTTCTCTTGGCTCTACCTTTCCTTCTTGTTTGGTGTATTTAAGCTTTCTGGTGTATTTGATTTTTGTTGGAGGGGTACCATAACATATAATTGCTTCCCATTGTGGGGGCACCTGACATCTGGGGCAAAAAGAACTGATGTAATGACATCAGCTGCAGGTTTTATACCCCTGACGACCTGACGTGATGGAAGAAGAGACCGCATCTGATGCAGAAATCCAAGACTCTGGTATTCAGGCCGGCTGAGGGCTACCTGCAGGCAGATAACCCAAATGTGATGACTGCAACAGTGAATACACTCAAACATCTACATTTATGGTAAGTGTACACAACTGTACTTTCCTCCAGGAGCCTATTGGGGATGGATGTAGATTAGTGGATCACCTCTTGACAGCCAAAGGCCATCCTGCTCCCTCTCGGACCTCTCTCCCTCCTGGAGCTGAGGCTTACTCTCCCAAGACTCCTACATATATTCCTCCTTCAACCTCTCCTCCGGTCTTGGAGCCCATTGCTTTGATGCTCCCCATGCCAGCTACTTCGGTACTGATGTTGGATCTCACCTCAGTACCAGAACCAACTCTGTGGTTGGTTCTATCGGAACCGTCACACCCACAGGACCAAGATTTGGCTGCTGGTTCCAGGATCCCTGGCTTGACTCCAATTATTTTCTACAGTTCTCAGTACCTTAGTAGTTTCAAGTCCTCTCTCAGCTCCTACTCTGGGGGACAGCTCATCTGAGCAGGGTGTGACCCTAGTTCCGAGGTTGTTCTGGGCTCCCATCCCTCTTTGGGTGGGCCTGCCTTCTAGGTTATAGAGAGACTCCTAGCCTCAGCAGGCTACCAGTTGGTACCCATTGGGGTGCCATATTTTCATTCCCTCTGGTTCACAGCTGCCACATTCTGCTACTTTGGGACAGTGGGCACAAGAGCAGCAAGATACCCTAGTGTAGGGTCCACTCTCTTTGGAGTTATCCTCAGATCTTACCCCTGAGGAGCCACCCTATAAGAGATCATGCAAGAGGAAGCACTTGGATTCTCCAGAAGAATCAGTCACTGAAGATATAAATTACAATGAAGGGGAAGGGTCCCCACAGTCACCACCTGAAGATGTCTCCTTTGGAGACATCCTGGAAATTTTAAAACAGAGGGGTGATTGGAAGCCCTCAAACCTGAGGAATCTATTTTCTTGCAGGCTTTTTGCGCCTTTCCATCTACTTCTTTGGTGACCCCCACCTGCTGATGAGCTAATCAAACTTATTGTGCAGCATGCGTGGAAGGCTTCTGACACCATAGAGCCTATTCCCTGTGTGACACCCATGCCCTGGCCCAGCAATAAAGGAGCCTCATTCCTCACCACTAACACCAGAGAGGGCGTCTCATATGAGAGGAAAGGATAACAAATACAGTAAAGTGCAATTTCCCTTAAGAGCACACATAGATCATAGTCAGTCTGGGGCTGGTCACTCCCTTGCTCCCCAGGTCCCCAATAAGACTCCCTACTGGCACAGCTATAGGGTCCAGATCTCAGCCTAGCCAGGGAAGCTAAAATCTCCAGCACCGTCTCTGTCCAACCAGTGCTTCTTGTCCCTGTCCAAGTAGTTGACACACACAAACACACACTTTGAGATAAGTTTATACAACCACACAGACAATCCTGGGGAAGGCTGGCACAGGTTCTCCAGGTGTGCCCCTTTTACCCAGACTATATGGTAGTACCACTTGCCACCACCCAGATAATATTTATCAGCTACTCAAAAGCCCTTAAAAGGGTGTCCAATTATAACTGTGTAATATTATTATCCAATTGGTAGTGTGACTAATTAGTCAAAGCTTATTTGGAGTGACTTGGACAGTAAATTCTATAAATATGCAATGTACTCTAGAGCTTAAATTATCTCTACACAAACCAGCCACAGTCAAAATGTTTTAAAATATTTAATAATAAATAATTAAAACCACAAGACAATACTTTCTACTACACAGTCAGTGCTAGTCAATAGTTCAGAAACCACACAGAAATACTTAAAATAATTCAGTAGTACAGTTCTGACATCACAGAAAAACACTTAATCTAATCTTTCTAGCTATCCCTAAAAGAAAACACAAGTCTAAGATAACTTACACAAGAAAACAGGCAGAGTACTGTGAGTTGGTTGATCAAGACAAAAATGCTTAATGCCTTCTGATTCTCTCCGTTTACATTGAAACTGCAGTTCTGATAAACATTACATCATTTCTTTTACACTTTCCTGGAGTTCCCAGGCTACACATTAACTGCATTTACATTCTTAACCTCTCCCTTTTGTTATCTTGCAGCTGGTCAGGGGTAGAGCAGTAAAATACATTTGCATGGTTAAATCTAGCAATTTAACTATTGGTTAAAACAATAGAAAGAATTTCTTCATCTAGACTTTTTGGCACCACTGTCTACTTCAAAGGGTCACTACATGCTTTACTTTGGTCAATAGAGTGCACTGTCATCACATTTATTTCCAGTTTCACATGTAACAGTATTTCTTTATATTTAAGACAACAAGCATGTAGTTTACATTCATATTTACAAATGACAGAATTATCTATAAAATTCTATCTGGCTAGGCTGGCAGCCTTCACACCCTGGAGACTGGACAACATTCTTTCAGCCCCTGAGGATCAGCCCCATTGGTCTAAGGGTCTAGCAGTGGATGCCATGGTGGTGGTGATGGCCACAAAAAAGGAACTTGCCATAGAGAGTTCAACTGTCCAGACGCCTAACGAGAGTCGCGGATGATGGGCAGATTTGGGAAGTGGGTCTTTGCTTCAACGACCTTTGCTATTTGGACCTTGAATTTTCTGGCATACTTCACTTCACTTCAAAGGTATCTGATAATTGAGCTTTCAGATACCATGGCAGGAGCAGCATCTGATGAGGTTCGGGATAAGGTTGCTTCCCAGCTTGCCACCCTAGAGTCTATCTCTAATTCGTCTATGCGGCTTATCGCACATACAGCCAAAGGGAAGTCTAGAGCAGCGGATACAGGCATTGTCATTAGGTGCCATGCCTGGATACACTTCTGATTTTGCAGACCCCTTCAAGTCTTCCTTTGTCAATGCTCCTGTGGATGCTACTTCATTGTTTGGCCCAAAAGTTACAGACACATTAACCAGGTGTGAAAAGGATAGGAAGACCCTTTCTGCTGTGGGCATGCATTTTCCCACTCCACAATGACTTTACTCCAGGAATCAGAGGAGTGGAAAGATGTGGTTCAAGAAGACTCAAGGGCCTGTCCAGGACACATGTGGCAAGTATTCCCCTTGGGGAAGACTCCCCTCCGGTGGCAAAGGGGATTCACGCAACAAGGGTTCCAGGGATTCTTTTTCTGGACAACCCTACCAGTGCTCCTGAGTGGCGGCCTGATTTGCTTACCTCTGGAAGCACTCTGGGGAAGATTTTTAATGCACCACACAGCCTGGCTCTCTATCACATTGGATTCCTGGGTGCAGACAATAATTACCAGAGGTTACCGCATTCCCTTCACATTTCTTCTCCAAACCACAAAGGTGAATCCCAGATGTTCCACCCAGTCAGAGGGATATAGCAGCTCTAGATATTCAGAAGCTGCTTCAAAAAAAAGAGTCATCCAAACAGTCCCACCAGACCAGATAAGATCCAGAGTTTATCAAGACTCCTTTTAATACCAAAAAAGACAGGGGACTGAAGGTCAATCTTGGACCTCTACATATTGAACAAATTTGTACAACAGATAGAATTCCAGATGGCCACGGTTCAGTCTATCCTTCCATTTTTAGAGAGGGACAATTGGATGTGCTCTATAGATCTTCAAGGTGTGTATTACCACATAAAGATGGACAAATGCTCCAGAAGATATCTCTGCTTCTGGCTGGGAGCCAGTCATTACCAATTTTGAGAACTGCCCTTTGGTCTCACCACAGCACCCAGGGTGTTCACCAAATGCTTGGCAGTTGTAGCAGCTCATTCAAGGCTTCAGGGATTCCATGTGTTTCCATATCTAGACAACTGGCTCCTCACCAGGCATCTGCTGCTTTGCGCCACAGACTCTATTCTACACCTTGCCGAGTTCTTAGGCATTTCAATCAACAAAGAAAAATCATAACCATCTCCCACAAAGGACTTGGAATTCATTGGAGTGAAACTAAATACAAAATCCTGCATGGCCTCCCTTCCTCATCACAGGCTGTTAAAGTTGAGATTGCAATTTCAAGTGATTCTCACCCGAGACAAAGTTCCTGTCTGTCTGGTACTACAACTTCTCGGATCCATGGCAGCAACAATAACATTAGTCCCCCTGGTGAGGTACCACATGAGGCTGCTTCAATGGCTCGTAGCATCTCAATGGGCACTTCTAACTCACCCCATGTCTCATCCAATACTGATAAATCACTGCAAGAAAGATTTATTGTGGAGGATGATGCCAGAAGAAGATTTATGGAGTCGTCCTTTCTCCCCATCTCAGCCCAAGGCCGTAATGACCATGGACAATTCCCTAATAGGGTGGGAGGGCATTTTCAGGGAAAGACTGTCCAAGGCACTTGGTCCCCACAGGAGGCCAATCTGCACATCAATGTCCTAGAATTGAGGGCAACGCTTTTAGCGCTGCAAGTTTTCCAGTCTGCCCATCCATCTGGGATAATTGCTATCCAGTCAGACAACATGTCAGTAGTCTGGTACATCAACAAACGGGGGAATCAGATCCTACCCACTATGTCGGGAAGCCCTAAGAGTTTGGCAATGGGCAATTGCCTCCAACCGCTTTCTAATAGCAACGCATATTCTGGGAAATTCCAACATGATTGAGGACAAGCTAAGCAGGTTTATCTTGCTACCCCATGAGTGGTCTCTCAATCTCAACGTAGCGACAAAAATTTTTCGTTGATGGGGGTCAACCTTGCTGCAACCTGTTCACATCTCCCATTAACCACAAATGCAGCAGCTACTTTTCCCTAGTACCCCCTCATGGGGAGACCCCAAGAGATGTACTTCTACATAATTGGCCCCTGGGACTTCTGTATGCCTTTCCACCAATTCCTTTAATTCCCCAGTTTCTGAAGAAAGCCCAATGGTTGAGAAGCAAAGTAATTCTCATTGCACCTTACTGGCCCCATCAAGTCTGGTTTCCCTTTCTCTGGCCTCACCTGGTCCACTGCCTCTGGACTCTAGATCTCTCCCTAAGGGCTTGGTGCATCCCAACCTTCAACATCTCAAGCTGATGGCTTTTTTTCTCCACTTCCAGTAATTACCAGTCAAAAAAACTTGTTCTCCCCAGTGCAAAAGGTACTTCTGGCTTCTCATAAACCATCCACCAGAAAACTTTACCTTAATTAACGGAATAGATTTTCTATTTGGTCAGATACAAATGGTTTTGATCCTTTCTTGGCTCCAGTTCATAAGGTCATGGAATACTTAGCCACCTTATTTCAATTTGGAACCTCTACTTCTACCATTAGAGTTCATCTAGCTGCCATTTCCAATTTCCATAACAGTTTTGACGATCATTCATTGATGTCTCACCGTCTTTGCAAAATTTTTCTTAAGGGTGCTCAACATTTGGAGCCATCTTTCAAAGATCCAATAGCCTCTTGTGATTTGACCTTAGTCTTGCAGTGCTTAGTTTGTCAGCCCTTTGAGCCAGCAGCCACTTGTGACCTCAAGTTTTATCTTGGAAAACCCTATTCCTCGTAGCTATCACATCTGCTAAGAGAATTTCAGAATTACAGGATTTGTGTGTAAAGCATATGTATATCATCTTCCACTAAGAAAGTATCACTCAGACGCAGTCCCTCCTTCCTTCCTAAAGTGATGTCAGAGTGCAATATCAGCCAGACTATAGACTTACCAGTTTTTTTTCCAAAATTTCAAACAAAGAAGAGTACTTCTTGCACATGTTGGACATTCACAGGCAGCTACATTTCTATTTAGACAGAACAAAGGCCTTGAGAAAATATGAACAATTATTTCTATCTTTTTCAAGTACCCGATTGGGAAAACTTTTTCAAAGGTTACCTTATCGAAATGGTTAAGAGACTGCATTACCTTTATATACACTCAGAATAATATCAAACTACCAACAAAAGTTAGAGCTCATTCAACAAGATCTGTTTTCACTTCAGTGGTCTTCCATTCCAGAGCTTCTGTGGAAGACATATATGCAGCTGCAACATGGGCTACCCCTCATACCTTTATTACTCATTACAAATTAGACATGGTCTCCAGGAGAAGAGCATCCTTTGGATCTGTGGTGCTCAGGAATATTCATCCTTAGGGCCGCCGAGGATCTAAAGTAGCTGGGGACTCTGTCCCATTAATCAAGAATGAATGAAGATTAACAACACTGGATAAAGACGTTATGTCCTTACCATAACATTCCATCTGTGTTGTCGATCTTCATTTATTCTTGACATACCACCCTCCTGCCCCCTCCTAGAGACTCCTGGAGGTTCAGAACTAGCCCTGGGGTTGTTATAGGGTTGTTGCTCAGACAGAGCTTCCATTTTTTCATATGAGAGGCAAACTCGATCTGAGGTATTAGGAAGAGAGGCAGTATGGGTAGAGCCTTAGCTCGAGCATTTTTGGCTGGTGTGAGCTTTGTATAATGGCTGAGTCAGTTCTGAGGGTTCCGAACTGAACCCATCAGTCAAGAATGAATAGAAGATCGACAACACAGGTGGAACGTTATGGTAAGAGCATAACTTCTTTTTATGTTTTACATTTTTCTGAGTCTGACATTTTCAATTCTCTGCATTATCCTTTGGCTTATCAACGGATCCAAGATTGTTCACAACGTGCCTGGCTCCTGTGATAACTCATTGCAGGACATTCATTTTTTTTTCCACATTATGACTGTCTTATTTTTGCAGATTTACAAGTTTTCAAGATTCTCCAGCTCGGGTTAAAAAGTAGTGAGGGGTTTCAGGTGAACAGAGAGCAATCTTCCCTTATTGCATTTGACAGGACAGTCTCTCTGTGATGTCTCTTGGCTACATCCCTCATGAGAGCTTTTCTTCGTTAGTGCAAAGTGTAATGTTACAAGGAACAGTTTCTGACCAGACTCTGTAATCTGCCAGTAGATATCTCAGAATTCTAGGCTTTATGGTCTCTATAGTTCTAATTCATTTGTCCAGACTTCACATGAGGATAATTCAGTGGTTCACCAAATCAGTTTTAATCCAACACCAGCACCCTTATCTTTTCGAATCTTAGTCCTGGGGTTTGTAAAAAGGGAGTTACTTTGATGGGTAAATTAGTTCTGTCAACCTAGGTCTCCCCCATCTAGTCTGTAATTACAGAAGCCCGAGACATTGCTTTGGGAGCTGTATTCAAAGTGGGTGAAAGTTCAGGGTCTGTGGAACAATTAGGACAAATTAAAGCATGTAAATGTCAAAGAAATGATTGTTGTAATAAATTCTCACAAATTTCTAATCCTTCATTGGATTCTAGGTAATCTTCTAGCAATCACAGGCAACACTACAGTGATGTGGTATATTAACAGTCAGGTAGGAACCAGATCTTACCCCCTTTGCAGACTAGCAGTTATAGCCTGAGAACTAGCAACTCAGCACAATCTGACACTTCCAAGTTACCTGCATTCTGTCATAGCAGAAAAGCTGTGCAACACCAGGACAGACCCCTGTGAATGGAAATTGCACCCAGGAGTTTTACAGCATCTGTGGAAAATTCTTCAAGTAGATATATTTGCCTCTGTGCACAACATACAGTTAAAGAAATTCTACTACAGGGCTCCTTGCATAAAGGCCTGGAAGACAAATCTGCATCCATTGCCAGGGATGGGGATGTTCTTGTATACATTTCCTATGGTAACCAGTATTCATCTAAAAATTGACTCTCCAGTGATGATACTGGTAATTCCCTTTTGGCCCAAGCAGCAGTGGTTCTTCCTTCTCAAAATGACCAAGGGCAATTGCTACAATCTTTTTCATAGGATGGACAGTACAGGACAGAGGTTGTTTGAAACACCCCGGCCTTCAGTTTATGCAACTCACTGCCTGCATGATAGTTTTAAAACATTTCTGAGTATGTTCAGCAGGAATTAGAGGCTAAGAAACATGCTACTAGAAATCCATGTATGACTAAATGAAAAATGTTCTAGTTTGTGCCAGAAATAGCCAGTATCATTTAAAGATTTCTATGGTTCTACAGTATTTGTGTGTGTTATCCTCTGGCCTTTCTTCCTCTTCTATCAATATTCATCTCTCAGCAATCTGTGCTTGACTGCCTGCGGATTAACCACCCCCCCAGTCTCAAGTCAAACCATTTTTGAAAGTGATTTTCCATATAAATACACCTAGAAGACAGATAATTTGTTTTTGGGATCTGAAGTTTGTACCGGAAAAAGTAACACTTTCTCTTTTGAACCAGCTCATGAGGCTGATTTGAATTTCTTATCTTGGAAAGCAGTGTTCCTCGTGACTTTCACAAGAAGGATGTCTGAGTTACAATCTTTCATGGTGAGAACAAATCCTTCCTTTATGCCTAAAGTTGTTTCACAATGTACTTTGAGTCAGACTAGTCATCTCCCTGATTTCCATCCAGAACCAAAAGAACAGGGGGGTGACTCTACATACCCTGGATGTTCACAGGCAACTCAAATACTACAGTGATAGGACAAAAACCTTTAGGAATTCCAATCTGCTAGTTATTTTCTACGATGGTAAGAAAAGGGAATAATCTGTATCAAAGCAGACAGTTTCTAAATGGTTGTCTCATTTTATAGTTTTTTGTTACTCTTACCATAAGACACTTCCAGGTAAGGTCAGGGCTTTGGTTACTTCCATAGTTTCTTGTATAGGGATGGACTCCAGAAATATACTAGAGGCAGCCACTTGGTCTTCTGTGTGCATCTTTACCAAGCACTACACATTAGACACTTTCTCTAGGTTCAGAGCAGGTTTTGCTAGTCCTCATCTCCAGGGACTCCTGGATTCTTCTTCTTCTTCTTCCTCTTCTCTTTCTAAGTCTCCTGTGATAGACATGTAGTTTTAGTTACTGCAACTGCGATCTAATGATTAACATAGTACAGTTGTTTACTGTTAGACATTCAAATAGATCAGTGTTAGAAGAGGAACAATACCCATTTTCTTATGTTTTATGCCATGGTATGGATATTTTTTTCTTCTTTCCTCTTGGTATATATTTAGCTGGCAGAGCTCTAGGCTCCCTTAATCTGAAACAAGAAGGTTATGAAGGTTTGCTGCCCTATTCACTGACTTTATACTGCTCTCATTGACCTGCTCGACTGTTTGGATGTATGGAAGGTGGTGCCCTAAAGCTTTGGAAGCTAGCTGATTATCATATCCTTGGCAGTGTGTAACTCGTATAACTTAGACTACTGTAACAGCAATCTATTCAAAGACCAACTTTTGCGGTAAGTTTATTTACACAACTGTACTTTTCCTAACAGTTCCAAAATACTGCTAACTTTCCAAACTGTCTTGCCTCTCCTGGCTACTGAAGCACATAAGATGACTCATGATTAAAGAATGCCTGCCTTTACATTCCTTTCCAACGGGGTCACTGTCTTTTCATCAGATGTGAAGTGGACAGTTCACAGTATCCAAATACCTCTTTGCCTTCTAGTTTAGCTGCTGCAGCCCGAGTCTACAAAATGTCAGGCTGTAGGAAGTGCATAGCCCAGCACCAGTGACATTCACATTTATCCTTACCTTGATAAGTGCCCTATTCAGGCATGACTGTAGAAAGCGATAGTGAAGGATTTGAATTCCACTTAAAGTTGTTTTCAGAAGCTGGTTGTCTTTATGAATCTACTAAATTTCAACCGTATGCCTGCCAGTTCAGTGTTGTTCTTGGGGACACACCTGGACAGTACAGAGCTGAATGCCTTTCTCCTCCAGTAAAATGTTGTAGAATGAGAATTTTTGGTTACATGGTGTCAGCCTTTCTACTGGTACCTTTAGCAAGGCTACATATGAGAAAGCTTCAGTTGTTCAAGAGGAAACAGCTGACAACAGTCGCTAGTGTGTGCCATTCCAGTGCACCTTTGTATAAAGTGAGAATGGTGAACCTTGCTGGTTATAAAGAACCAGGAGATGCCTTTCAGGCAGAGTTGCCAGATTTCCAGTCCCCCAAGTAGGGACAAAAAATAAAAAAAGGTCTCTCACGGCAAGTGAAGACCAAAAAAAAAAAAAAAGGTCTTTAATGCGGAACACAGTTCCACATTAAAGAACAGTAGCTCAGTAGCTCTGCACTAAACACAGAGCTTCTCGTGTTTAATGCATTGCAGTTCCACATTCAACACAAGTAGCTCCGTGTTTAGCGATTTTTGATTGGCTCAGATGCATATGGGCCAATCAAAAATCGCTAAACACTGAGCTTCTCGTGTTTAATGTGGAACACAAGAAGCTCCGTGTTTAGCAATTTTTGATTGGCCCGTATGCCAGGTATATGGGACAATCAAAAAAAACAAAGAAAGCGGAGGCTGGCCAGGATTTAAATCGGCAGGGTGGTACTCGGGATCAGGCTGCTGATCTCGGGACAGTCCCGCCCAAATAGGGACGTCTGGCAAGCCTGCTTTCAGGCAACCTCCAGCAAATCAGGCCTTCAGCTGTCTTAGGCACCACCAGAGGACCCATATTGGTGTCCCCAGAGTACAAGACATATGGATCCCCAAGGAGAATACTAGACACACAGATTTCAAGGAGTGATGGCCATTATCCTGGTCCTCAAAGCTTTCAAACAGTGTGAAAACCAGGTAAGAAATGTCATAACACAATGGCACATAAACAAATGAGGGTACACAGTCCTATTCATTTTTTTAGTTTGATAGTGCAAGCTTGGAGTGCAAATAAACATAGGTAGGTACTAGGCTATCTGCCCAAGGGCCTAAGTAAGCCTAGCTGACAAGGTTCCCTGGCTTAAGCCACCCAAGAAAGTTATTTTCCTGTGCCCATGTCGAGCAGAGCCACAGGAGTGATCCCTGGGGTGTATTTCCTATTTCCCATCCACTTATCAAGATTTTTCTTGAAGAGTGCTAATGAGGAACTTTGCTTGACTTAGATGGGTAGCTTGTTCTAGAGTATGGGAAGGCTCTGGGACAGGAATCTATCCCTCCAGCATATCCTGTTTATTGTGGTGACAAGGTTTAGGTCCCTAGATCATGTAGCATGGAGGGATTGGGATTTCTTAAGGTGTAGCATGTCCAATAGCTCTGGGTTTGACATAGCTTTATATGTTAGGCAGAGATCACTTCAGAGTAGGTGATATGCTATGGAGTAAAGCTGGAGTTTTCTGAGACAGTCAGTGTAGGGCATCTGTTTGAGGCCAGTAATCCTCTTTGTGAGGTACTTCTGTGGCCTTTCCAGCTGCTGCAGATGTCTTGTGAGGTACATTCCAAAAGGGGTGTTGTACTCTATAATGGGTCTAATGAATGACCTCTTTTTACCTAGATGAGAATCTTTTTGTGATGAGGTGTGCCATGTAGAAGGATTTCCTGACTGCTGTGGCAATGTGATTATCAAAGGAGAGACTACTGTCCACCTGGGTCTCCAGGTCTCTTATTACACATTCGGTGCTAAGCAGACTGCCTCCTATGTGGTAGTTCATAGGTACAGAGGTTTTACCAAAGGGGATGACAATGCACTTTTTGGCATTGAGCTTGAGGCCATGGCTCTGACACCAGGCATCTGTCTCAGTGAGGCCCTTCTGTAGGATGTCCACATCATTTGGGGACTCAGCTGTGGCTCCTAGTTTGCAGTCATCTGCGAACTTCGTTAGCCAAAGGCCTTCTGTGTTAGGCTGTACTTCAGAGAAGTAGATACCAAACAGGAGAGGTCCCAGGACTGAACCCTGTGGTACTCCACTTTGTCACTGGTTTGAAGTCAGATTTGGAGTCTGCAACTTTTACAGTGTGGGTTCTGTCAGTGAGCCACTTGGCAACCCATCTTATGACGTAGGGATTTATACCTAGTTTAGTGAGTTTAGCTATAATTCCAGAATGGGGGATGGTGTTGAAAGCCTTGGTGGGGTCAAGATAGGGTGTGTGAACCACCATACCCTCATCTACAGCTTTGGAGACTGCCTCAAAGAGGTCGATCAGATTCAGAAGGCATGATCTGCCTTTCACAAACCTGAACTGGGTGGGGTCCAGAGTTTGGAGGTTACCAATGTCTTTGTTTATGAGTTCCATGATGATACATTCCATGGCCTTACAGACCAGGCTCGTCAGGCTAATAGGGCGATAGTTCCTGGGATCAGTGGTGGCTCCCCCTTTGTGGAGTGGGATAACTGTTGCTGTGCACCATTCAGTGGGCACAAAGCCTGATGTGAGACTATGACTTGACCATGATGCTTAGGTGGGGAGCCAGTTCGTTCTGAAGTTCATATAAAACGCAGCCTGGGATGTTGCCCGGTGGCATGGATGCTGTGTTTTTCACTTTAGAGAGTGCAGCTTTTACCTGTGTAGCTGTGATTACAGGGACTCTGCATTCTTCCTGTATAGATATGGGTCCTTTAGGGGATGAGAGGGGGGTAAAGTTAGCACTGAACCTATCTGCCAGGATGTTGGCAATACCAGTTGGTTCTGTAATTTTCATGCCGTTGTGCTGTAACTTAGAGCAGATCTGGATGTTGCCATTGAGATTCGTGACATAGCTATAGAATGCTTTGTGGTTGTCCCTAGAATCAGTGGTGATTTTGTTTTCGAACTAGCTTTGGAAAATCTTGGATCTCTACTTCTTACTGAGGCTGGTCAGGGAACTCCTCCACTCATGGGATTTTTCTCTCTTTTGCAACAGTTTCTTCCTTCTGTTGTAGAGTTTGTTTATGGCAGGGGACCACCAGATCGGCTTCCTCTTTTGGAGGATAGCATCTTGGGATTGCATGATCCATACACTCTTGTAAGTGCTTATAGAGTGCATCTGTGTAGGATTCAGCAGTTATAACTGTATTGTCCATCTGCATGGGTGTCATGAAGTTCACCACTTCTGTCTTAAGTATGAAGTTGGCTTTGGAGAAATATTTTACCATGATTTCCTTAATGGGGGGTGGGGGCAGGATGTGGATATCTAGGGTGATTAGCTTATGGTTGGATCTGACCGAAGAGTTGACTTCAGGTGTGGAACACCGGTCACTCATGTTGGTAATGACTAGGTCTAGGATATTGTTGCCCCTGGTGGAGGTGTGGATAAGTTGATCCAGGGCATTGGAGTTTATGTATTCCAGAAAGCGTTGAGCGAAGGAGTTGGTACATGAGTAGTTTTCCCAGTTAATGGTGGGGTAGTTGAAATCACCCATTATTAGGTTGTTTGGTTGAACCCTAATATTTTACAGTATATCAAGAAAAGAGGAGTGGGAATCCTGGGGCATGGTGGGGGATCTGTAGCAAGCTACAATTTGGATTGCAGTTTTGCCCAGAGTTAGTTGCACTTGGATAACCTCGGATGCATTATGCTGAGCAACTAGCCTGGAGGTGTGGATATCCTTAATGAATATAGCCACACCTCTGCCTTTGGTGTTCTTGTCCAGGTTAGGTGGCCAAAAAGTGTGGTGTGAGTTATAGCCTGGTAATGCAGGGGTGCTCTCTGGAGCTTTGAACCAGGTCTCAGTCACTGCACAGATATTGATGTTCTCTATTTTAAGGAGTGCCTCGAGGAAGTGCATTTTGAGATTTAGACTTCTAGCATTGAGTAGCATTACCCTCAGTTTTTGCTTGCCTGTTCCTGTTGCAGTGGTGAATTTGTCATTTAAACCTTGCCTAAAAAAGGCAATATAGGGATAGCCAGTATCCGGAATCCCAGGGCTGACAGGTGCAGGCCATTTCTGGCAAAGCATCGTGGCCTGTCGACCATGTCTTCACAGGCAGACAGATACTGGATCCCCTTAAAATGACACCAGAAGCTTAGCCAATTGTTGAAGTCAGTCATTTTGTCCTTGTACTGCAGTATCATTTTGGGCAATGGCAGGATGCTACTCAGGGCTAGGGTCATACGTGCCTGGGCTACAAGATCGGAGAGCTCTTCCATGTCTCTTTTCATGTAGTCCAGGGAGGTATATCTCGGGTCATTCACATCAACATGGATAATGATAGAGTCATATTTGTACTTGCTGTGGAGTGACCTGAGTGTGTGGGTTATGTGGTGAATCCTGGCACCCGACAGGCAGCTGACAGTAACCTTCTCCTTGTTTAGCCTGGTGAGTGGGACATCAGTGTGCCTGACTATAGAGTCACCTATGACTAGTGTGTTGGGTACGTTGTTTTGCCTTATGGGCTGTGGTTGAGTGGCACACTGAGTCTGTGGGCTATGTGTCATTTTGGTTGTGTTGGGGGATGAAGGTTGCTTGCGTTTCTGCTTTGGAGGTCTCTGTTGCTTGGGCAGATTATTATTGAAAGCCTCTGCGAATGTTTTTTGTTTCTATGTCTGGATTTTGGTGTTGTAGGTTTAGTGGGACTATGTGATGAGTGTGGTGTGGTGCAAGTGTTTACCTTCTCCTCTTGACTGTCAAGTTCAGTCTTGGTTGGAGAGAGCTTTACCTCCAGTTTGGCTCGATAAGTGCATCTCTCACAGGTTGTGGTGTTGGGTGGTAGGAGGAGAGGGTTTTCTGTGTACATGAGGCAATTGCTACATTGCCCAAGATGCCTGGATATCAGATAGACAGGAGAGAACCCTGGGAGCTGACCCTTGGACATGCCTGAATAAAAAACTACTTTCCTCTAGACAAGTGAGGAAAGTGAGTACAAGAGCTGTTTTTCTCTAAGCAAGTGAGGAAAGTAAGTACAAAAACCTGTTTTCCTCTAGGCAAAGAGGAAGGTTGAGTGCTGTAATAATGTATAGCTTATTTAGTGCTAACAACAAGCTCTGAACAAGTGCTGAGCACGAATAAGCAAATTCAAGTGCTAAAACTAAGAATTTGTACCTGGATCTTGTGGTAGATAGGCTACCTAGTGCTTATCACTCCCACTGATAAGCTAGAATGCTTCCCTCCAACACAGAAAGGCGTGGGGGGCTCAGAAGCTTACAAACAGTCCTGGATACAGCAAATCTGTATCTGCACTAGACTACTTACAGGAAAGGTGGGAAACAAGAGCAAACATGGGCTTTTAAACCAGAAAGTTGAAAGAGATGGAAAAACTACCCAAACAGCCAATAAACTACAATTTCTGGGTGAGAAACCACTCTTGTGGTAGATAGGCTACCTAGTGCTTACCACTCCCACTGATAAGCTAGAAGGCTTTCCTCCAACACAGAAAGGCTTGAGGGGGCTCAGAAGCTTAGAAGCAGTCCTGGATACAGCAAATCTGTATCTGGACTAGACTAGTTAAAGGAAAGATGGAAAACAAGCGCAAATGTGGGCTTTTAAACCAGAAGGTTGAAAGAGATGGAGAAACTGCCAAATGGCCAATAAACTACAATTTCTGGGCCAGAAACTACTCTTGTGGTAGATAGGCTACCTAGTGCTTACCACTCCTGCTGATAAGCTAGAAGGCTTCCCTCCAACACAGAAAGGCTTGGGGGGCTCAGAAGCTTACAAACAGTCCTGGATATAGCAAATCTGTATCTGGACTAGACTAGTTACAGAAAAGATGGCAAACAAGTGCAAACACAGGCTTTAAAAACAAGTAAGTTGAAAGAGATGGAAAAACTGCCAAACGGCCAATAAACTTCAATTTCTGGGCCAGAAACCACTCTTGTGGTTGATAGGCTACCTAGTGCTTACCACTCCCACTGATAAGCTAGAAGGCTTCCCTCCAACACAGAATGGCTTGGGGGGCTCAGAAGCTTACAAACAGTCCTGGATACAGCAAATCTGTATCTGTACTTGACTAGTTACAGGAAAGGCAGGAAACAAGCTTAGAATTTTTTTTTTGGAAAGTGGAAAGCGAGAAAGGAGAAACAAAATAATTCAAAATTAAGGACCTAAGTGGCTTGCCCTTTACAAATGTTCTCTCTGTATTACATAGAGTGAGCTAGTGACACTAAACTGAAATAGAGCTGAAAAGATGGGACTGGTAGGAAAGTCAAAATATGATCTCAATGTACTTGGTTGAGTGAGCAAATGAGATAAACCCAGGAGGAGTGTTCAAACACAAATGTACAGGAGGGGTGGGCAATTCCAAAGCCACCAAGATTAATACCAAAACAAGAACAGGGCGGGCGGGAAACTAACTGCAGAGACAGAGAGAGACCACAGTATTCTATGAAATAATTAAATAGAAAAATAAATAACTACAGAGACACACAGACACAATATTCAATGAAACAATTAAATAGACAGAAAAATGAAATGGAGTACAATCTTTAACACTGCAAGTTCGTACTTAACTCAGCTAGTAATGCAGTTGATTGTAGGTATGTAGCAGAAGCCAAACAACTCGGGTATTAAACAGTAATAAATTCAAAGATATGTGACTCACTTATAAATATGGAGAAACCCTCTAGGCTAAGAGTTTAACACTGAATATCAATGAAGTGAAACAACAGCCCCCACTAACTGCAGAGACCGAGACCACAGTATTCTATGAAGCAATTAAATAGAAAAATAAATAACTACAGAGACACAGACACAAAATTCAATGAAACAAATAGACAGCAAAATGAAATGCAGTACAATCTTTAACACTGCAAGTTTGTACTTAACTCAGCTAGTAATTCAGTTGATTGTATGTATGTAGCAGAAGCCAAACAACTCTGGTATTGAGCAGCACTAAATTCAGAGATATGTGACTCACTTATAAATCCAGCGAAACCCTCTAGGCTAAGAGTTAACACTGAATATCAGTGAAGTGAAACACAATAGCCCCCACTCACTGCAGAGACATAGAGAGACCACAGTATTCTATGAAACAATTAAATAGATAAATAAATAACTACAGAGAGACACAGACACAATATTCAATGAAACAAATAGACAGAAAAATGAAATGCAGTACAATTTTTAACACTGCAAGTTTGTACTTAACTCAGCTAGTAATGCAGTTGATTGTATGTATGTAGCAGAAGCCAAACAACTCTGGTATTGAGCAGCACTAAATTCAGAGATATGTGACTCACTTATAAATCCAGCGAAACCCTCTAGGCTAAGAGTTAACACTGAATATCAGTGAAGTGAAACACAATAGCCCCCACTCACTGCAGAGACAGAGAGAGACCACAGTATTCTATGAAACAATTAAATAGAAAAATAAATAACTACAGAGAGACACAGACACAATATTCAATGAAACAAATAGACAGAAAAATGAAATGCAGTACAATCTTTAACACTGCAAGTTTGCACTTAACTCAGCTAGTAATGCAGTAGATTGTAGGTATGTAGCAGAAGCCAAACAACTCAGGTATTGAGCAGTAAGTTCTACTTGCATTGCTAAACATGAGAATTCTCAGACAGATTATTTAAGCAGGAATGCAGTAGACCTTCATGATACTGGGGGAAGACCATGGATCTCAAGAACAGGTACAGTGTTCCAGAGAAGCAAGCTTGCTTTGAGCAAAAAAAAAAAAAAAAAAAATACAGTTGGAGCAGTTCTTCTCCATAGCACCACATAAGCAGGCTTGGGCATATGTTGCATTCTCCCTGAACTGGGCAGGTTTGTTTTTTTCCAGACATTTTCTCCCATGACTTTGTTTCACAGGGTAGCTTAGTGGATAGGGGAGGAGAGACCAGAGCTTTTCCAGTAATGGCACTTTTCCGGCCAGTACACATTAGTTCCTCTGATAAATCCCTGCTTGCTATCACAAAAGCTAAAAACAAAATAGGCAAGTCACTATTCTCAAACTGCATCTTTAACTTTGGAACTCTGTCCCAGTATACGTAAGGTGGATAGAGAACCTAAATCCCTTTAATCAGTATAATACCCCACACAGGCTTGGATATGCCACTTTGACACTCCAGGATAAATAATTGCCATCTCTCCCCTTTTCCGTAACTTGCACAATTACTTAAACATTCACTCTCCTTTCTCAACTTACCATATACTTTTTCCTTTCCTCCTTCATAACCAATAGCTTGATAGTCCCTTATTACATCTGTACCTAAACACATAGGTGCAAAATAATACTACTTAATGTCTCTGTCACTAAAATCTGACTAAAATTGTTTTCTACAAGGAGTCTCTGAAGATAAAATTGTGCAGTGTTGTTTGTCTCCCTTTGTATTGCTGTATAAATGATGTATATATAGCAATGTATTTTGAAGATTAATGTGTTTTGGAGATTTTCTCCCTCTGCCTGCACTGAAATGGGATGCTAGCCCAGTTGGACCTTCCTGGCAATCAAATGCAATAAATAAATTAAGGAAGATATCTGAACTCTAGGTACTAATATGCAAAAATTGATTGTTTATGAAGTAAACTCACTATGGAAAATATCTCATTCGTACCACAAGTTGTAATAAAGTTATCTTAAGTCAAATTTTGGAGGTGCCTGTCTCACCTAACCCTTATAATAAAGGTGGAGGAAATGCTACATTACCTAGATGTCCACAGACAAACTTATCTAGATAGCATGAAGGAAATTAGAAAGCCTGAGCAACTATTTCCTTTGCTAATAAAAAGATGCCAAACTCTAAGCAGTCTATCTCTAAATGGCCTAACTCCTGTTTTCTATTGTTATCAATCATTGTTTAGTTCTGTATGCTGCATTTTACAAGGGGTATGACAACTACTACTGCCTTCATCAAGGGGTAGGGTAGGTACTTGGAACATTCTCAAGGAATCCATGTGGTCTTTAGTGTACACACTTTTGAAGAACTACAACTTGGATATGGCCTCTAGTGCCAGGACTGGATTTGCATCTGCCAGTCTTGTGGGAGTGGGATCTTTCCCAGTCCTCTGAACCCTAGCTAGCCTCTCCCCTTTGGAAATCTCTCTCTTACAACTGCAGAAGTCGTCCATACAAAGAACTTAGTACAATTGTGTAAGAAACTTGCTATAATGACCATCATAATCCCTGTTGCAGTAATGTCTGTTGGGACTTCAGGCAGAATGCCAGATGGCTGATTCAACTTCTGGAGCACTGTACTATCCCTTGAAGGCCAGACATTCTCCCTTCCTCCCAGATGTCATGGCAGCAGCAGTGTAAGAAGGATGTCATATCATTCTAGAATTCAGATAAATACTCCGCTGAGAGAAAAATATTTTATGTTTGTACTTTTAGTTACTGTAACCTGTATTAGCTGTCATAACAAGATGTCTGATATTCAAGAAAGAGAAAGCTGACAATTGTATTGCTTTTGTGAAACAAATTCCACACAAAGCCTTTCAAAATAAGTGTTTATTCTGCTTTGGTCATGAGTGCAATGTGCCCACTTGTCTCCATTTTGGTTGTTTCAGTCCTTAGGTAATCAAGCATAGGGTGAAGTGTGTGGTACAAAACACTGAAGATGGTATGTTCCTGGTCACGGATTTCCATGTCATCACCCAAATTCACTTACTGATCTCCCACCAAAAAATAAAAATATTCATAAAAGGTCCAGAAAGAGAGCACATCAGTTAGAAGGCCTTGCTAGGCCCCAGAGGCAGTTTTGCAACTCCCATACCAAATGCCTTTCCTGAGTCTTCTGGCATGTCCCCTCAAGATGCCATATTTCTTTTGGGTAATGTCATATCTTTACAGGATGAGTCTACCTTTCCATAAACCTCTTTCTGACACATGAATCCACCTTCCAGCTTTCCCTTCAGGATCTCTCCAGGTTAGCCAAAGGTTTTATGAAATTTTTGAAATCTTCGCAGCCTATGATTTTCTATCAGTGTCTGTAGTTCCTTCTTGAAAGAGCAAAAGGGAACCTTTCTTAAGAACATTTTAATACTCTTAAGAGGTGGATAAATATCCCCACATGGGCCAAATGTCTTCCCTCTCCTGTCTTAAGTTATACACTGGGAACACACTATCCTCTGCTTCACCCCAAGAGGATAGTTCATTTGGGAATGCCCTTCACAGAATGGAGGAAGCCTTCAAACTGGAAGCTGAAGAATTCTCCCAGGCCCAATTAAGGTACAGAGATTTTCTGGGCATACCTGAATCTAGGTCATTAGCCATCATTTCAGTTATGCAAGCACTGGAAGATGAATTAAAATGTATCCTTGGAGCCGGATTCCCAACCACCTATTCCTAAGAATGCAGATGACTTTTACAGGGGTGCATGTCTCCCATAGGATGATTTTTGTTTAATAATCCTGTGGTTGATTCCACTGTAGAATTCATGAATCTTCGTATGTATTCATGCAAGTCACTGCTGCAGTCATAACTTCTGGTATTATTGTATGGACAGAGTCCTACATCTGGCTAGTGTTTCAGCGCTAGTCCCCTCCTCCCCTGATACTGACCTTACATCTCCATATCACAGCATAAAGGAAGATGTACCATCTGACATTTTAAGTTCTTTCTTGCTGTATAGCATTGTCAAAATATTCATTACAATTTGTCGAGCCATGCCAAGAGTGAAAGAGCAGATAAGTGTACCCCTTAAGGGATTTTTCTTATATTGTGCTGATCCTTTCTATAGTAGGGGCTGCATTAGCATTTCTTGCTTGCAGCTGAAATTCTTATCTGCAGGTGTCCAGACATGCTTATTTGGAAGTCTGGGGTGGCTGGCCAAATAGTTAAATGTACATATAAAAGACAGGCTTGACCATGACATCGCTTTTTATGAAATCAGCAGACTTTAGGCCCAAAACTATAAAGGCTAGGAGGGACTCTGAGCTTCTGCAATTAGACTCAGGAAGCTAGCAGCATATGTTCACTGGTCATCCATGGTGTCTGACAGCGATTGCTGCATCACCTTAAATAAGATGTCTTACTCTAGGTCTGACAAGTCAGTGAATGCAAAAGGACCTTCTAAGCCACAAAAGGCAATTGCCAAGATGGTGTGTGTTCATTCCCTGTACCTGGCCTTGAGAGTCACCCACCAATGACAAAGTCCTTCTGAAGGCTCTCATGTGAGATGATGTCCATCAAGACTGAGCATAATAGGTTCATAGGTTCATACTAGGCTATCTGCCCGAGGGCATTTACAAGCCTAGCCCATAGTTTTGTGGCTTACCCTTTAGTATGGGGAACTATACCCATTATTTTGCTGTGCCTCTGTTGAGCAGTGACACTGAGGTAATCCCTGGGGTATATCTGCGATCTCCCATCCATTGGTCAAGATTTCTCTTGAACAAGGCCAGCGAGGTGCTCTGCCTCACATATACCGGGATTTTATTCCACAGCATAGGGAGTCTTTGGGTGATGAATCTATCCCTCCAGCACGTCCTATTAATAGCCGTGTCGAGGTTTAAGTCTCCCGCCCTTGTGGCTCTGATGGATCTAGATTTTTTGAGGTGAAGCATATTCATCAAATCTGGGTTTGACATGGCCTTGTATGTTAGGCAAAGGTCACCTCTGAGCAAGCGGTAAGCGACTGAATAGAGCTGGAGTTCTTTCAGTCGGGCAGCATAGGACAGATGTTTGAGACCCTTTATCCTTTTGGTGAGGAACTTTTGTGGCCTCTCCAGCTGCTGCAAGTGTCGGGTCAGATACATTCCGAATGGGGCATTGTACTCAATCATTGGTCTGATGAGTGATGAGTATAGGGAGACTATGACCTCCCTTGATCTAGATGAGAATCCCTGGCTGACATCTTGGATTTAAGCTACTCTAGAGCGAAATGTCTTCAGGGAAGAGGAGACAGCTTGCTGCTGATGGTTATAGTGTATGATGATTGCATGACCAGATGTTTGAGAGTGCAATCCTCATTTAACTGCCCTAGTTTGGAACATTGGAGGCCTCAGCCAGATCACTCACTGGCCTCCCCAACAGCAGCACCAGGTTGAATCTCCTTGACACAAGTCTCTCTAATCCTGTTGCAAAGCTGGCAGTCAGGACACTCCAAACTATTAATGTCAATATCCTTCTAAACATAGGTACACATTACCCACACTCAAAGATACCACAGACACTGCACAGGAGGTTGATGACTTGTGCTTTACACCTAAGGTGATTTATATTGGTGGTGATATGTTAGCTCAGACTTTTTAGTAGATGACCTCCTGCAGTGATGCATTCTCTCTCATGAGGGAGCATTTTCAGTGGCAGGTTGCAGAGGTATTGGGTGCAAAACGGGCTCTGGATTTAGAATTCCCCCATACAAGGAACACTGCTGGATGTCTTTAAAAATCAGTTCTCAGAAACAAAATTCTGTCTGGAGTCCCCAGTAGAGCAGATAGATCTCTACAGGGTAGAGGGGCACCATTGTTCAAAATTTCCTTTACTATGTTCTTTTTATGCTCAATTTGGAGGCAACTAAAGGGACCAAACTCTCTCCAGGAAGAAACACTCTACCAAGAGATAAGGACAGCAGACTGCTGGCCATGAACAAGAAAAGCTGTAGTTGAGCCACATTATCTTTTAGATCTTTGAACTGTCAGAGCCGCTTCTTGAATTGCAAGGAGCATGTTATTTAATGAGTGATAGAGCTTGACCTAACCAAAAAAAAAAAGTCTCAAAAAGCCACATTGATCACCGGAGGTAGCCTTCCGTTCAGCTGGACAGATATTATGTCCTCCTGTGGAGTTACCACTGGTGCAGTATTAAGAAAACATATTTTGCTCCCCACACAATCTTTAGCTGAGAATACAAAATCCAAATTCCCAGTGCCCCCAGACTAGGAGTTGCTTTTTGGGCCACAAGCATACAAGGTATTTAGGGAGAAAAGGAAAGTTATGGGTATGGTTTACTATGTTTCATCCTCCTCTTCCTAATAAGCAAGGCCTTTTTTATATAAAACCAAGAAAAGATAAACACCAAAAGTGTGAGACCCTTTATCATCCTTCCATATTTTTCTTCTAAAAGGGAGGAGAGCACACATTACATTACATGAATGAGTATTAGCTGTTGCAAAGAGGTGTCATCTAGAATTCAGATCAAAACTTCTTAGCAAGGAGATACTGAGTATAGCTGTAGAACAAAGATCACCTTCTCCTACTTATCCTTCATCTTGCAACAACAGGGATCCATAGAGATTGTTCCAAAATAACAAGAATGGATCAGCTTTTGCTCAAAACCTTTCAGTCCCAAAAAAGGAAGTACGTGGAAACGTATTCTAAATTTGTCCAACTTAAAAAAAAGTCTTATCGAGTTAAAACCTGCCACAATTGTAATCCTCCAATCCTTTTTATTTCTCTTGCCAAGTGCAAAACCATTCATGATTGCAATAGATTTTTAAGGATGCATACCACCTACACATCCTCATTCTCAGGGAGGTCAGGAAACACCTAAAATTTCTGGCAGGGAATGGACTCTACTGGTTCACATCCTTGTCCTTTGGTTTAGCCACTGTCCCCAGGGTTTTTACAAAATGTGTCCACAGTAATCACTCATTGCAGGATAAGGGCTGTACACATTCACCCATAGTTTGATGATTGGTTTCTGCTGATACCCTCAAGGGAGGAGACCTTAAAGGCACTCTCATTTGCTCAGCATTGCCTACAGAACCTGAGATTCCCCTTGAATCTGCAGAAATCCAAAACGGAGCTCTTCTGGGCACCCATATGTTAAAGATTTTATTTCAGGACAAAGTATTTTCAGTAATTTTTCTATCAAATGGCTCAAAAAAGTGTGAATGGCCAGGGAGATTCTCATCTTAGTATATATAGCTTCTACCATCCTTGTGGTTCCCCTGGGTCTATTTATATATGAGAAAAATCCAGTGGCACTTCAGGAATTTGGAACCAATGAGTCCAGTCATTAAAGTATGCCCTACCATCCTCAAAGAGGAAACTGGGCTGGTGGATATCAGCCCTTAAGGAATGCCATTTTTCCTCCTGGACCACAACTTGGAACCTAAATACTGATGCCTTTGACCAGGCAATGGGTCCCCATTCGTATGGTCTAAACGTTTAGGGTACATGGACCAACTTGGAGGCCAAACTCCATATAAACCTAAAAGAAATCCTGGCAGGCTAGTATGCTTCAAGAGTATTTACATCCCTGTGGATTTCTGAAATCCTGAGGATTGTGACAGATGTCACCACAGTCATGTGGTGCATTAACTACTATGCATGATGGCTTTAAAGACATGGGAGTTGGCCGTTATCCATGGTATGACATTAAGGGCAGTCTACATTCCCACAGGGAATAACATACAAGCAGATCAGCTGAGAAGAATCGCATCTGACCCATGAGTGGTAGCTGTATGGAAGTCATCTTGTCTCCTGCCCAGAAATGGACAGTTCTATAGATGGATCTGTTTCTTCATATGAGAACTTTCAAACAGGGAAATGTTGATGCTCTTTTTGTAAATCACTGATGCAGTCATAACTTGAGGGACCCTTGTCACTAGTGTAGTCCTACATCTTGTCAGAGCTTGAGCTCTCCCCCTGCACTGACCTTATGTCCTGTGCCCTGGATATCTCCATGTCCTGTTCCCTGGATATCTCCATGTCATGGGAGAAAAGATGTATGGTTGATCATTGTCAGTTTTTTTTTTCTTGCTACATGGTTCGTTACAATCTGTCAGCAAAAACTTGCTGTACAAGACCAGTAAGTACCTCTCAGGATTTTCATCCTTTTTTTGCAGTATTGCTAGTTTTCAATAGCCTTATTTCACTAGCTTCTGCTGGTTCCATATGTACTCATTCAGAGGTCTTAGAATTCCAGTCAAACAGGGGAAGTGTGCATGTAAGAAGAAAATAACTTGCAAGGATAGGCATGATAAATGTGTTTATTGCTGACATTTGTAAGGACTTCAGACCCAAGACTGTAAAGATATAGAGTGCTTGCACATTTGAATTGCAAGAAACTTGCTTCCTTTATCCACCATTTCATCTGACAGTGGCTTTTCAGTTACTAAACACAGGAGGTCTCACTTCAAGCCTGAGGAGGAAGTGGATGTCCCATGTTCTTCTCAGGCCATGGACGTCATTATTGAGGAGATGTTTGTTCAGTCCCCAAAGCCAATGTCAAAAAAGTCACTGACTATTAATAATGCCCCTCAGGTGGCCATCATGCCAGAAGATTCAAACATGTGTAACCTGACCAAGATTAAGATGAGTCGCTCTGATGCAGTTTATATCACACTACCAGTAAAGAAAAAAAAAGTCTCTGCATTAATAAGGGGAAGATTTGCCTACTTGTTACAATTGTAAATGAAGACTAAAGACATTCCTGATATAGTATTATCTGAAACACCCTAGGTTGTAAACTAGAAGGCTTCACTCAGATGTCTCACCTTCCTCTCCAACAGTCTCTCCAGACTGGTTTTCTTTAGCTTAGGGGTTTTAGCCCTTTTTCAAGGCTGGCAGCCAGGTCAAGCAAAACCATCCATTTCCATTAAAAGCCCTGTGAAATGTAGCCAGCATACTCTGTCCATTTTGACAAAAGACATAAATGATGCAAGCATTGCTGAGGAGGAGCATGGCAACGTAAGTTATAATTCACAAATGTTCTATCCTGTACATTATAATGTTGCTAGTGAGGGTATATTACCACCAAATCATCAGTGGATGACATATCCTTCTGGGGTGTACAAGCACCCATGAGAAACCTTTTTCAGTACTAGCCCACAGAGATTTAGGATACTTAAAGTAAGGCTCAAAGTGTTGGGCTGTGACCCTCCTAAGCTGCTGATTGTGTGTGTCTTTATTTTATTCTTCATTTGTTTACCCAGAGTGTCCGACTAGGCCAAAGGCCCATTTTCAGTGGAGGCCTGGGAAGAAAAGTTCCAGTACAAAATTTTAAATTCACATGTAGAAAAAACAAAACATATAACAAGTCACTTATACAAGATCAGATATGCAAATGATTCATATACATTATGCAGGGAGGGTGCTATATGTCAAACTCTCAAGAACAAGATTTACGGTCTCTGGTCTCTAAGGGTCCTGATAGACTTTACAGGATCTATGGGCACCATTCTTTTCTAACAAAAACCTGGTAGCAGATCTGCTTAGCTCATCATTAGAAGCAACCAAAGTAGCTAAGCACCCCCCCCCCCCCGGTAGGACTACCCTACCAAGTACCAAGGGCAATAAATTGCTAGTTGGATATGACAAGAATGCATACATTGACCACACTATCTTTTAGAGAAATGAATTGTCAGACTCATATCCTTAAGTTCCAGGAACACATACTTAGGTGACAGAGCTGTACTTGGTTAAACAAGACTTGACCATATTGATCCAACTCGATTGGATGTTTCTTTCAGTTAGGGAAAAAGCATAAAGTTTGGCTAAGTTGCAACTTCTAGACCTGCTGCCACTGGCAAAGTCTTAAGAAGGCATGTTTGTCCTCAAACTCAACCATTGGCAGAAAATATAAAGATTAAACTGCTGAACATTCCCCTTGACAGGACATTGTTTAGTCCTCGGGCTTATGAAGTCTTCAACAGCCTAGAAGAAAAAAGGAAGTAATACACTCGTTCTGCCATGTTTCTCCCTCCTGTGCTTAGATATGCTGTGATTTATGCTACTACGCAGAAACTCATATAGAAAACCAGGAAAAGGAACAAACCCAGGGACTGAAGGCCTAAAGTCAGAATGATAAGGGGAGGCAAGGGAGGGAGTAACCCTTCATTTCTTCTAATGATCAGCTGTGAGTAGTCCAAACCAACCTTCACACTCCAGTCCCAGCCTTCCCTCAAAATGGGAGGAAAACTCTTCAGTTGTATAGCTGAATGCAGGAGAGTCAGTTCCAACAAACTGGTTTTGGACACGATAGAAAAATGTTACTGTTTGGAATACAAGATGAAATGTAAATAAAAAGGTATGCCAGACTTTCCAGTGGGTCAATAACCAGTTATCTACCTACTTTAAACCTTATCCTGTGCCAGGAAACCATAAGAGTTTCCCAAGGATGCAAGAAGGAAAGGGCTTTTATTGGAGAAGCTTGATGTTAAGAAAGGACAGTCCATGAAGACACATTCTTGACCTGTAAAAACTTAAGTGCAAGTAAATTCAAAATGTGGACCCTTCAGTCCTTTCCTCTGCTTTGCCCAAATGCATTTATGGTGACAAATTGACATAAAGAATATATACCTGCATATCTCTGTTCATCTGAAGGAAAAGGAACGTCCAATATTCTGGTAAAGAATGGATATTTCCAGTTTATCTCCTTGCCCCTTTTGCTTGGCTAGTCTCCAAGACTTTTTACAATGTGCCGAGCAGCAGTAGTAACACATTGCAGGACAAAGAGCACATGTATTTACCCATACATAGACTAAATTTTAAGGGTCCTTTCCTCTGTGCAACAATGCCTGTTGAAGTTAGAGTTCATGAACCAACAGAAGCCCAAATTGGAAACCATGCAGATAATGATGTTCTTTGAATTTCTCTTGGACATTCAGAAGTGAAGGATTTCTTGCCCCTGGGGAAGGCAGCATCCCTAAATCAGTTCTTTCAAAAGATGTCATAGGCAACCATGTTTATAACCCGAGAACAATCTCCAGGATCCAGGGGCACAGAGAGAGATCTCCTGGATCCTGGGGTACATGACAACTTCAGTCTTGACAGTTCCCAAGCAAAGCTGCATATGCAGAAGATCCAGTGTTATCTAAGGTATCAGCAGGTGTACACACTTAGAACATCTCTTCAAGCTTTCTCTTGCTTGTGGATTGGTGGATATCAGACATCCAACAGAGCAGGGAAATACCTCTCTGCCCCGACTCAATCAGACCCTCACCATAGATGCATCAAGTCCAGGCCTGAGAAGCACATGTAGAAAATTGTGAAGGCACAGGGCACTTGGAACAGGGTTGAGACAAAGCTCTGTATAAATGTATTGAAATTTCTAGCAGTGTAAAAGCCATTGATGGCTCTCAAGTCCCTCTGGGTCCCAGGAACCCTGAGAATTGTGATGCACAACATTACAGTCACATGGTATATCAACAAACAGGGAGGAACACCTTCATATCAGTTGTGCAGACAGCCTTAAAAATCTGGGCATTGGCCTTACATTTCAGTATGACATTAAAGGTAGTTTACATCACCAGAGAGGACAGTCTAGTAGTGACTTACCTGATCAGGTCAGCAGCAGACCTGCATGAATGGCAATTCCACAAGGAGGACATTTTGTTTGTAGCTTTAAAGGAGAGGTATGCCAAGAATGGATGTCTTTGCCTTACACAAGAACTGTTAAATCAAAAGGTTTTCTGGCAGAGCAACACACCCAAAACTTGGATGGCAGATGTGTTCAGTATTTCTTGAAAGAGAAAGTTATTATATGCCTTTCAACTCCTACCATTAATCCCTAAAATGCTTATTCAAAGGAGCAACACTTCTGTACCCCTATTTGGCCCATGTAGTACTGGTTCTTCCAACTCAGCGTAATGCCAAAGGAAGACCCAGTGCTTCACGCTAGATGTATGGGTGTATTACCCATTAATCCTGAGTAAGGGAACCCTGATATATATATATATATATATATATATATATATATATATATATATATTACACACATGTACACATGCAAGGGAATTGATACCCTCAATCTGGTAACCAGGTACTGCGGTGGTGGTGCTGCGGTAGTGTTGTCGCCTCACAGTAAGACGTTGTCCTGTTCGATTCTCAGCTAGAGCGTCTTCTGTGTGGATGGGCATATCTTTGTTGAAGGTTGTGCATCAGGGCCGGCAACTTGGCATGTAAAAATCTACTGCCAATCATTAGTGGACCGGAGTTCTGCTGTGGCAACCCCTAACCGGGAAAAGCCGAAAGACTCAACAACCCTTTTTGAATCAGTTATCTCAGAACATGTGCTACATAATGAGGGAGACCAAGAAATGAAATGCAAGCAAATTATATCTAGCTAAGTAGAAGAGATTCTTCCTACAGTGACAAATCAAGGGCCTCATACCCACTGAAGTAAGAGAACCACAGGTCCTAGAATTCTTGACAGGGGTTTGTTTCACACAGGCTTAGCATACAGCTCCATTGTTTCATTTTTTTTATCCATAACAGCTTGCTTGCCCAAAGAATCTCCACCTTCAAATAGAAGTGCTGTGCAACAGTTTTTGAAAGGAGTGTTGTATCTTAAACCCTCCCAAGACCGTTGCTGTACCACCATGGGACATGGCATTTTATGCTTCCCCCCATTTGAACTAACAACTCAGCACATGCAAAGTTCCTCACATGGAAAACAGCATTCATGGTGACATTCACCTTGGTCAGGAGGGTCTTGGAATTCCAAGCCCTTTTTGGTTTTCCATGCAAGCAAGGTCATCTTGTGTAAAAGCATGTCATTTATGCCATAAGTGGTGACAGAAGTGGTCTTTAACCAAGCCATTGATCTCCCAGTGTTCTTTCCTAGATGACAAAACAAAGGGAGAGAGAATACTCCATTCTCTAGACATGCAAAGGCAACTGTGGTAATACCTAGCAGGGCCAAGAATTACAGAAAATAAGATCAACTTTTTTGTGATCTTTGCAGAGAAAACAGAAAGGGTTACCCATTCCTAGCAAACATCCCTAAATAGATATCATGTTGCATTATTTTCTGCCTTAAGTCCCAAGGCAATCAAGAAGGATAATGTCACACTGCACTTGGGACGCGGCTCCAAATGTAGCCTTCCAGCAGGTAGAGCCTACTTGTCATATCCTGGATATATAAATACAATCAAGAAGGATAATGTCACACTCCACTTGGGACACGGCTCCAAATGTAGCCTTCCAGCAGGTAGAGCCTACTTGTCATATCCTGGATATATAAATACAATCAAGAAGGATAATGTCACACTGCACTTGGGACGCTCCAAATGTAGCCTTCCAGCAGGTAGAGCCTACTTGTCATATCCTGGATATATAAATACAATCAAGAAGGATAATGTCACACTGCACTTGGGACGCGGCTCCAAATGTAGCCTTCCAGCAGGTAGAGCCTACTTGTCATATCCTGGATATATAAATACAATCAAGAAGGATAATGTCACACTGCACTTGGGACGCGGCTCCAAATGTAGCCTTCCAGCAGGTAGAGCCTACTTGTCATATCCTGGATATATAAATACAATCAAGAAGGATAATGTCACACTGCACTTGGGACGCGGCTCCAAATGTAGCCTTCCAGCAGGTAGAGCCTACTTGTCATATCCTGGATATATAAATATTTATGGTGTTTTGAATAGTGTTTTCTTCTTTTGCTCATTTTTTGGTGTATCATGTCATATCTTGGATGCAGCCACTTGGTCTCTGTCCATAGAGCAGGATTTGCATCAACCGTCGATTGCTGGGTATGTTGTCTTCCTCTGCTGGGTTACCAGCTATCCTAAGGAATGGGAAGGGAAGGCTCTTGTCATCCCTGAAGTTATGACTGCAGCAGTGGCTTACATGAATAACAGTACAGTTGTGTTACCAGCTTACGATAATTGTAGATCTTGGAATGCCTTTACTGCTACAGTCTAGTTTCTCACTATCTTTACCGTCTTGGGGAGCACTTCAGACTGGGGTGATGGCACCCAACATTCCCCTCCCTATGTTCTATGCCAGGCTTCAGTATAAGCTTTGGTGTACTCTCCTTTGCAATTTTGTAGCTGTCCTGCATGAAGTTATAAGGATTACTGATAGCATGTATTGTGCCTCAGAAAAGATTGGTTACAAATGCATAGGCAGAGGTAGGAGGGAGTTTGGTTTCCCATTGTCTTTCCTGAGTAGCAGAAAGAAAGAAAGAAAGAAAGAAAGAACAGAAAATGGCCAACTGTACATCCTCTTGCATACCGTTACATGGAGACAGCTGAGGATGTAGTCATAGGGATGGCATAAGGGGAGGGGGAAGAGCTCTGAAACTCTGTCTAGATGTTAACACAGCTACTTTTTAAACCCCCCCCCAAACACACACACACACTTGAACAGTGACTAATTTCTGAATTTGTTTGAAGGATTTGTTTTTATAAATCTTTTCACTTCTCCCCTGATCCAAAAAATAACAGGAGGAACATCCAAAGATCATGTTAGCCCCAGGCAGCACTGCTTCTCTCACCTCATACTGATTGCAAGATAAGACCCAGTAGTTCTGTCCAGGCAGGTGGACCCATTAAGACCATGTTAGTGCACATTAATACAACCAGAAATCAAGGCTCCACAATCTGGCAGCCTGAACGATTTAACATTACCCTTTAGGCACAATTTGTCTGAGGATGTGCGCTGAGTAATGAGGGAGTGCAGGAAAACAAGGACTAGGAAATCTGGCAAAATTGAAAAGATTCTCCCTTTAACACCAAAGGCAGGAACTCATACGTACTGAAGCAGATATACTAAGGACCTTAAAATAGCTGTTTCATGTAGGTTTAGCACATACTTCCTTCAAGCTCCACTTATCTGTCACAGCTGCATGCCTACCATGGGTCATGGATCTTTCTCTCACCTCCAGATGGGCACTCAGTTTCTGAAAGGACTTCTGTATCTCAGGCCCCCAAAGAGATAAGTTTTACCAACTTAAGATTTGAACTTTGTTTTAGAAAATGTGATGCTTTCTCCATTAGAACTAGCAGGTTTAGCAGACAGTTGCTTGGGAGATGGTTGCATCTGCAAGAAGGGTATCAGAATCACAAGTCTTCATGAAAGGAGCTCTATTTGGCCTTTCATTCAGATAGGTTTACTCTGCATTCCATCCCCTCTTTTATGCCAAGATTAGTGACAGAAGTAGCTCTGAATCAAGTTATCCAAATATCAGTGATATTTCCCAGGCCTCATAATGAAGGAGAAGACTCCTTTGGTCCCTAGATGTTCACAGGACTTAGGTATTACTGGGCTAGGACAGAGGAAACATGAAACACATACAAATTCTTTGTAGCCTTTGCAAAACCAAAAAGATTTGCCTTTGGCAAAGCAAACCATCTTTAAAGTACATTTTCCATTGTATTATTTTTGCAAAATTTCCATGGAAAACAATTACCAGGGGCACAGCTGCCATGATAACCTTTCTAGAGGGAGTTTCCATTAGTGACATCCTAGAATCAGCCTCTTGGCCTTCGATCCATTCATATTTCCAGATATTGCAGGCTGGACTTTGTCTACAGCTAGAGCAGGGTTTTCTGTGGCAGTCCTAAAGGATATATTGCTTTTATGTACAGAGATGCCAAACGAAAGGCAGGAGAGGAAGGTTCTCACTGCCATCTCTGAAGTTTAGACTGCAACACTGACTAACATAAACACACAGTATAGTTGGTTCAACTTACCATAATTATGAATGTTAGATTGCAGACAATGCTGCAGTCCAGTTTCCTACACTCCTTCCTGTCTTCAGTGGCATGCAGGACTGTAATGGGGCACCAATCTCGTCTCTTTCCCTTCTTAGCCTTGCAGCTGTTTGATTTTCTGATCTTCCATCCTTTTCTGCTGATTGGCTAAGACCTTGTCTGTGACTGATTACAAAAGTCAGGAGGCCTGCCTATAACATATACTAGCATCTTCCTTTCATTTTTCTCCCAGGTAAACATCCTAATACCCAAAGTCTAGGGGATCTTTAGTAAGGGGCAAGAAGTAACAAAAGATGGCTGACCATATGTCTTCCTTTATACATGGCATGGAGTTGTCCAAGAGGTAGGAAATGTAAGGGCTTTGGGTGGAAGGATCTCTGAAACTCTGGCCAGACATAGGACTCCACTTGTGGCCAGGATCCCTGAAGGTATGACTGCAGCAGTAACGATACTAACATCTACAGTTGTAAGTTAATGACAGCTGTGCTATTTCCATCAAGGGAATTATTATAAGGTTCATAGATTCATATATTAGTACTAGACTAACTGCCTTTGTGAGCCATTTTAAGCCTAGCCAATTACCCCATGTGAGAATCAAACCCTGCACCTTGCGTCTGTAAGGAAAGCACCTTAACCATTATGCCAACCTGCCCTCCATAAGCTCCAATCACATATCCCTTTCCCCATGAGAAGGGGAGTAAAATCTGTGAACAACTTGGGAGATTAGCATACGGCTCCATTACCTTGAAATTCATGGTCCTTAATTGCCACACACTTGCCAAAATATAAAGAATCCTTCCTTAATGAGCTGAAAGCAAAGGAGATGAAGGACAAGGACCTGAAAGGTGAGATGCTCAAACTATGCAATCTCGGTGCTCAGGTTGTCAAGGATTCTGTGAAGCAAGGCTATGACAGAGCGGGTGCATCATGCAAGTAGCAGCTACATGGTCTGTTCTAAGGAGGCAAGCATGGCTGAGTCTTCTGTTCCTGCCAGATAATGTCAAAGCAGAGCTCCTATTGCTTCCCTGTAAAGGGAGCTTACATTTGAAACCACTGCAGGGAGGGTGTTCAAGTAACTGGAATAGAGAGGAAAACAGTGTAGTCAGTCAAGCAGCTTTTTCATTGCAGAGTACCGTAAGTACCTCAGGAATTGCCCTACTAAGGGCTGATCTGTCTATGTCAAGAAGGTGAGGAGCAAGCCCCAAAAGGGTAGAAAAAGCCACTGTATACAAACAAATGGTGGTCACACCAGAATTGAAGACCTGGGGGCCTGCATGGCTATGACTGACCAAGGGAACAACATGAATGATATTTTGTTTTTCATGAACGGGTATCTCAACCCCTTAAAATAGACTGCCATGTTTGTGATCTCACTGCCTCTCTATCCATTTACAAATGTCAGATTTTTCTCATTGCTTCTCCTGAGGTAAGAATAGTGATTTGTTGCCCGTAGGGAATCCTTTACGCATTTACTTTCCTTCCATTCATGAAATTCCTTTACTAAGTCAATATTCCTAAGACAGCAATAATTCTAATTTGTTCTTTAGTGGTTAGATGAATATGGAACTCCTTAAAGTAATTTGCGTTTCATTAACCTAAAGATCTTGGGCACTCTGATTATGCCCAACGTGGGTTAATAAGACTTTTCCAGGCTGCTATTGCATCTCTTCCTCAGGATAGTCTACATTTCTCCATTTTTTTTCCTGCAATGAAGGATAGTCAGTTAAACTAAAACAGCAAATTTGGTAATGCTAGCTTGGGAGGAAACCATGGTTTTCAAGAGTGAGTATATGAAACACATTAAATACTACTCCCGATACCTGGATGACATCTACATCTACACCTCATTAGAAAACTTTCTGGAATATTTGAACCAGAGCAGTAATTTCCTTAAATTTACATCATCCAATAATTACCAAGGTATTCCCTACGTAGACACATATGTTTCAAAAGGAGACAATGGTTTCAAATCCAGACTATATAGGCAAAACACTTTTTCTAATAGTTATCTCGAATTTACTAGCAACCATCCTAGGAAGCAATTTCTTAACATTTACAAAGGGCAACTTATACGTGCCATAAGGATGACCTCAAATTATTCTGAGATGCTAGAAGAAGTGTTATTTATCACATCTTTATTTAGGGACAGAGGGTACGATGTCAAGTATGATGTCTAAAGTAAGTAAAACAGTCATTAAGGAATGGGGAAGTAGATATATTCCCCTTTTAGGTTACAACTATAACCACACAGCCAACAATGGTAACAACCATGATCATCTCTTAGAAGCTAGTGCCACATTTGTTAGAGCTTTCGTTCTGGAATATGGTCCACATATTGGAAAAGTAAAGAAAATTATGGTTAATAACTGGAATATCATTTTAGTTGACCAGGATATTGCTAACACTTTGGGGACTCAACCCCAGTTTGTTAACAAAATGGGACGTGATATTAAAAGTTACCTCGAGATAGGATATTTCTGCAACGTTCCCAGTTACACACATACCAAAAAATGTGGAAGTTGCAAATAATGTCATGCCATTTTACAGGAAGGTAGGATTACATTAGAAAATGTGAATAGGACAAATATTAGATTTCAACAAGGTAACTGTAATACTAAAATGGTTATATATTTAGCAAAATGTATGGTCTGTCCAGGATTTTACATTGGAAAGACAGAAAGGAAATTTAATAGGTGCATTTATGCACATTTTTACAGTATTAGAACTAAGGATGATAAAAATGCCTTATATAGGCATATTAATAAGTGTGGGGACAGACATTCTTTTAAATTTGCCATTTTGGATACGTGCAAATAGACCCCGGGGGGGGGGGCGATTTTAAAGGAATGCTATCATACAAAGAAATTTGGTGGCAACTCTACACTGATGCCTCTACAATACCAGGATTAAACGATGTTATAACCATCAAGCCTCTTTTACTTATGGCTTGATTTTTTAACAAAGTAGAATAGCATTAAATTGATGTGTTTTACATTATGCTATAATTGAGTTATTTTATTGAGTATTTTGTATATTTAAAATACTCAGATGTTTTACTTTATTTAATGATTTCATACAGTTATTTTTATGAATCAATGGTATGGTTAAATGTTTAGTGTTTATAAGTATGTAAAACGCTAATATGATGATTAGATTTACCATGTACATAATTTGGTTTATAGGGATATTTTTAGTACAATACTTTAGTAGGGTTAGGAGTTTGTTTCTTTAAATGTATTTCTTTAATTGTAGTGCTTTTGGTGCCCATTAGGTTATTTAAACGCCAGCAGTTTTCTATACATTGTTCTGATGAAGCTTGCTTTGTAGCGAGTGAAAGCGCTTAACCAGTTGTTTTTTTTGTTTCATTAAACCAGTGTATTTTATTTACTTTTGAAGAGACTTCATTTATTCTTGTTGCTGCTCGTTTTTGTGCAGACTGGCGTCTCATGACACGGAGGTTATAAGTGTTCTAATCTTGCTGTTGGTTTCTGCTGGTCCATAGAACGCTTTGTTTTATTTTGAGTTACCTTTGACCCTGGAGTTTTCTATGCGATTGATGGTTTTGGAAGAATGTTACTGTTGAATCGGGTGTACCCTCACTGCTCTGGCATGGTCCTTCCACACTATTGTTCTTCTGAAGGCTTAATGGTGAACCCTAAAGGAGTGGTTCAGTGCGTTTAGCCTTAGCATTATCCGACATCTATGTTCTGCTTGTCATCTGTCAGAATGCCAGATTTTGGGCTCTCTCTCTTTAGGAATTCAGGTGGGTTTTGCCAGTCTGTTGGGATTTTCCTCCTCTACCAGCTTGTGCCTCCATTCCTCCCTCCCGCAATGCCCAACTGTGGCTAACCTTTTACAAGCTTGCTTGTCCAAATTTGACTTGGGGCTGGTGTTTGACCTTTTCTGGCTTATTTTGGTTTGGGGTTGGCTCTGCTTTTTAAAGAGACAGCATCTGGCCTGGTGCAGGTACACCCAGCATTGACTAAACCATCTTCTGAAAGTCTAGGATTAGAAGACACCAATCACTGAATTCGTGAGTGCCATCATCCATCTTACAGCACTGATTTCCAGTCCCATAATGGAACAGACTGATGCCCTTCCTTCCTGCTACTGCAGGAGACCTAAGAATTTCCTTTCTGCTGTCTATAGGCATGGGATTAGATGTGGATTCCCCAGGACAGTCTACATAGAGGAGATTCTTTCTGTCTTTTGAGGAGGACCAGTTTCTTAAAAAAACAATCAGCAGAGGTCTTTACCATTATTAATCTCTGTTTTCATTGTCAAGTTGGAATCAGGTGGCTTCTGTTACCTCTCTGCCCCATTATTAGATGAGTGTGACTTTTGACAGGTGATTGTAGCTTAAATGGGCAAAGGGTATACAGTCCTTAGGGATCTCACCCACTTTATTCCTAAAGTGTCAAAAAACATGTAACTTGCACAGATGTTGTATGCTTTAGGTTGTTAGGAAGTACAGGAGGACTTACTGACATTATATGATTAGTTGGCTGATTCCTCAAATTATACCGTTTTTTCAGCTTTACTACAGAAATGTTTGGGGTGTTGCTGCCACTGTTTTTTTTAAGGAGAGGCATCCATGACCCATGTGCCCTTTCCTTTTCTTGGGAAATACTATACACACTTCATATATTTTCTGCCAGTGTACTAGCAGTTTACTGGTAAAGAAAATGTTTATTTTTCTACTGATCAATATTCCTACATCTGTCCATTGTTGGATTTGGCCACATTTTAAGTGCTGGCTACAAGTCTGCATAGTTGTTCCTTTCCCAAGCGTAACCAGTTTACATGATTTTGCTTTGGGCTGCCACACTTGAGCAGTTCCACCTGCATATTACCATCTTTCTCTAGGGGACTGCAGATTTTCATTCTTCGTTGCTCCAATTGATTACTTAGAGCCACTATGTGTTAATGGAAAGTGGTGGGAGGCTAACTTATACCACCATTACTATCCATTTTTTCTTCTTTCATGTTCCGTCATATTTTTGGAGTTGAAAGTATGGGCTATTTTGCCATTTTCCACCCTCCTTTCTTTTATCCATTACACCTGGAGTAGTTACTCTTAATGTTTACTTGCAGTGGCTGTATCCTTCTCAATCTCCTTGAAGAGTTATTTTTTTCCCCCTTGAGAGGACATAGCTATGCCTGGCAAGTGGGCCTGTTGTCAGCCCAGGTAGATGCCTAATTTCTTTCCATTTTTAGAAAGCAAGATGTATCACTACTATGTAGTCATTAGGTGGGATGGCTTGGAAAAGATACTCAGCTAATATCTGGTGTATTGTCATTGTATCTTTCCAGTTTGCAAGTCAAATGCCCTCCATTGTGATTCTCATTTTGCAGCTTAATGGATGTCAGCAAGTCTTTATTCCACAGACCACTGTTTACATATTGTTTTGCCTAGTCCATGATGATCACAGATGCCTCGTGTTCATTCTGGTCTCTCTCACTATTTTGTTTCTGCACTGAGGTATACAGTTTTACACATTGGTCTGAGTGCACCATCTTATTCACAGTACAGAGAGCTGGCATGTGGAGATCATTGTTGCATTCTTTTTATTTTTCCATTATGGGCGTGGATACCCTAACCACTCTCCATTAGAACTGACAGAGGCACTTATTCCTTAACCACCACTGTGACCCTTACTTGACATAGGTCTGTGTTCTTTTACTTTTATGTTCAATGTTGATAACAGGATCTTCTACGCCAAAGTAGCCTCTTGGTCATAAGTCCAGCTCCTGCTTGGAAAATGGTCTTTGGGAGCTTCTTTTAGCAAGATGGAGCATAGGCCAGGTAGAGAGCTTCCTGGTAGTCTGAGTCTTGCCACCTCTGTTGTAGGTGCCTTGGCCTTTTTGGGTCTGTTATGCCTGCTTTATGTTGAACTTTCTCTGGGGTTCATCAGTCTTTCCAGTCAGCCATGGTATTGAGAGTACTACTGGGCACTTCTCCTAGGCACCTATCGCCATGGATTTCCTTAATTTCCCTTTACTAATCGATTAATTCATTCATTCATCTACTTCTGGTTTGGTTAACATTCCCACTCCTTTCCAAAATGCTTCTGCTAAACAAAGCAAGGATATCCTCTAGATTTTATCTCTGCATGCTTTAAAATGTTCACTATGTGTTGATATGATGAGGTCAGCAGAAACATATGCTGTCCCACAATTACATATCTATACATGTATCAGTTTTGAGGAGGCCCATGCCTCCTTCACAACTAGGGATGTATAATCTTGTTTTTACATATTTTCTAAGTATGAAGGATTTTTCTTGTTTGCTTATCCAACTAATTCAGTGTCATTTGGGACAAGTCAGTCACACTAAAGCTGTTAAGTTTGAACAGGAACAGCAAATTAATTTATAGCTTTGACTTTTCCTAGATGTCAAGGCAGTTATCAGTATTAACTTTAGTCTTCTGAAATATTCCTTATCAGCCTTTGTTCTCATTAGTTTGTTTTATTGCAGACCCTTCATCTCTTCCTAGATAATAAAACACTCCCTCAAGATCCTTTATATCATATTTCTGTCCAAAGTTTATTTTTTTCTTGGTGCTGAAAATTTTCTTTTATAAATATTCCTTTTGTCCATTTATCAAGACAAAATGGCATATGTATATCATCTGAGAAAGTTTTAACCATTTGTAATTGTGCTTTCAGATCATCATCTGATGAACTTAACAGTTTTAAATAGTCCAGAAAAAAAGTTGGTGAGATATCTTTTGAACAAGGTTGGCTTCTGGAAGTTAAGTTGTAGCCATAGCCTAGTGTGTCAAGTAAACAGTGGTGATTCTTCATCCTGGCATATCCCCCTTTGAATTTTCCCACTACAAAGGGACTACTAGATGTCATACTAGATATTGGTCACTCTCAGAGTTACAGCAAGCCATTACATGTAGTATTTGTATAACTGTTTGCCTTGTGGTCCCTCTACCAAACACTTCCTGGTCAGGAAGCTTTAAACTGTATGAATCTTCCCTATGCACCTTCAACAGAATCCCATCAATGCACTTTGGTTTATAGTACTGGTTCCATAGTCTACATTCAGGTAGTCTGGGCCCCTTCCTATGATCTGATTTGATGTATCATGTGCAGTGGTGAGTTCCTTTTCCTCCACCCAAGAGAGTTAGCTGGAGATGTCTCTCTTTTGGGTGACCGAGTTCCCCTACCAGATATGAAAGTTATGTACTTAACAGATCTGCTGGAGAATTCAGTCATTAACCAACTATTCTTTTGAACAGATGTAGGTTTGTGATGCTATCTGTCTGTCTGCCATTTTCTTAGCTGGTCATAAACTGATAGACTGAGGAGAGGAGAAAGGTGCAGACCTTCATAGAATGGAAGTAGTACAAGAATAACCTGAGAAAGTTTTAGCCACTGAGCAAAGTACATCTAGTATTTAAAATGTTTTTTATATTCATAAGTAAGTAATAGGCTAGCTACCCTTGAAGGCCATTTTAAACCTAGCCTGTTTCCCTTATTGCGCTCAAAGTAATCTATCTCATTTGGTTATAGATTGGCCATACCCATTCGATGGTTGATAATTATATATTACTCCTAATGAGAATAACTGGGATCATACCGTAAGTAATTTGAGGGGATCCATGCATGGGATAAAGCATTTAGGAGCTTCATCTGTCCGTTAGTAATACAGGGTGCAGTCCTGGTGTACATTTTCTTTTTCCCATCCATAGATTTAAGTTGCACTTGAAAATGGACAGTGATGAACTTTGTTTTATGTGGATGAGGAGTCTGATCTGTAGCAGAGTTATCCTTTCTGAAATATACCTGTCCCTCCAAACCATTCTGTTGATGTTGCAGAAGAGGTTTAAATCCCAAGACCAAGTATTTCTGAAGCCATTTGACTTGCTGATGTGCAGGAAATCCATCGGCATTAGGTCAGAGGATGCCCTTATATGAAAGTCACAGGTCATCTCTTAGCAGTCTGTAGGATACTAAGTATAATGACAGTACTTTGAGTTGGTCCATATAGGACATATTGTTTAGGCCTTGTATCCTTTCAGTAAAAGTATCTCTGTGGACATTTCAGTTATTGCATGTGTCTGGACAGATACATACCAAAGGAGCATTACATTCAATGACTGGCCTAATGAGGGTGGGGTAAAAGGGCACAATGACATCCCTAGATCTAGACACAATCCCTTTATTTATAAGCTATACAATATAGAGGGGCTTTCTTACAATAGGCACATGTTGGTCAAAAGTTATGTCACTGTCTACATAACTTATGTCACTGTCTACATAGGTTTCCAGATCCCAAACAACTGGGTCAGTTCTTAGGGACGTATTGTCAGTGTGGTAGTTACCTGTGGTAGATGATTTCCAAAAGGATACAATGACTCATTTTCTGGCATTTAGTTTAGACCATGATTTTGACACCAGTTATTTATTTGAGACAAACCTTCCTGCAGGATGGCCAAGTCATTTGTGGATTCAGTGATTGCTCCTAGCTTGCAGTCATCTACAGACTTGGTCAGCCAGAGCCTGTATTTACTGCTGTAGTCATGACATTGTATTCCTGCCTACAGGGAGCCTGATGAATAGCTGACTTCAAGAGCTTTGTCTTGTCCCTTCTGGCTACAGCCATCTGCCACTCAGGTGTCAGGACATCAGTGGTATAACAGGCATCAGCCATTGGTGTCTTAACTTAAGATCTTTCTTGCTGCAATTCTTAGTTGTACAATTGTGTTGGTGGAGCCTGTCCAGCATGTTAGCCTCTTTCCAGGAATCCAGAGAAATTTCCCATTGCAGAAATCTTTCTATTTATACTTTACTAATACTTATAGATGTCTGATAGTGAAATTGAATAAATAATTTATTGCTTTGAGTGCAGAAATAAATCCCACTCAAAGATATGCATTCTAACAATTTGTTCTGTCTAGGCACAGAGCACAAGGCCAACACCTTTCCACACTGTTCACACTTCATCCAGAGAACAATTCAGCTTCATGTGTAAAATCTCTGTGACTATCTTGTTTAGAGGAAGCCACATACTTTGTTTCATTATGTCACGGCATTGGCTAAGGCCTCCACAAACCATTCTTCAAAATGCAAATGGTTTGGGGTATCACTCTTCCCTGTGGGCTGAATCATCTCTCCTGAGGGATTCAGGTGCTTCCTCAGTACACAAGCTGCAAGAGATTATTCAGTTTCCCTGGTTCCAACCACTATTAGGATTTCCTAGATTGTGTTCCACTATAAAGGGCTACTTGATTTCATATTATATCTGGGTCATTACAGCAAACCAACGAATGGAGTCTTTCCAGGGCAGTTTGGCTGGTGGTCCCATTACCATATACTTCGTGGTCAGGATGCCTGGATCAATATTAGTGAAAGACAGCATGACTCATTTGTGAAGAGGTTAGCTGAGATCATACAGAGGTATCAGGTGTCTATGTAGGACCCAAGGCCATTAAAGTGACTACCCCAGTACTAACAGTTCCTAAGCAACTAAATCCAAGTAGCAGTTGTGTTTCATCCCATGTCACTACCCAGGCTATGTCCCAGGAGATGTTTCATCCATCCAAGGATTTTGAGTTTTCTGATCTTCAGATAGCCTTGGAGAGGTCTATGGTGATGGGGTCTCCTGGTAAAAAGAAGAAATGGAGTTCACCACAGAGAAGGATTCTGACACCCCATATTCAGATGTAGATGAGCTGGGATGTAAGAGCTTGATTTGTACCAGGGATGCTTACCTTCTACTTCACTACCACAGGATGTCTCCTTTGGAGGTTACTCTTCACTGGATGAAGAAAGTTTTCAAATGAGAATGACTTCCGACAGACCCAGCCAAGATACAGGGGACGTTATAGGCCCACCTGAGCTAAAGCCACTTGCCGTACCTCCAGTCTTAGCAGTACCTTAAGATGTGTGTCCATTAGTGCATCTGTGGAACCAGAATCCCTCCACCCCCCAGGAAGCTTTACCATTTCTACAGGGTCCTGGATTCCCATAAGTTTCTATACAGTAATCCTTTATCAGGGTTCCAGCAAGACAGCCTCATTCTCAATGACAGGGAGAGAAGGTTGCTTGACCACTTTGGAAAAAAAAAAGACTTGCTTCTCTACAACCATAGCTTTTACAGTGTCCTCAACAGCCTGACTTGCACATTGAAATTTCAAAAGTCCCTTTTAGCTCAGGTGAGTCTAAGACAAGTGGGATCAAGGACAAGGATGTGAATGAGGAGATTCTTGAGGTGTGCATCCTGAGTGCTCGCGTTGCCAAGCGCTTAATGAAATATGACTGCAATGCATGAGATGCATCATGCAGGACAGCAGCTACTGGGACTGTGACTGGGACACTAGCCTGGCTGAAGACAAGCCCCTGCAAGGACATGTGAAGGTGGTGCACCCAAATGTACCTCTAGACAGGGATATCCTGCACAGATTCCCAGCTGAAAATGTATTTCAAAAACCGAAGGAGAAATGGAAAACCATGCGGTCTTTAAAATATTTTTTTTTCATACTCAGTCTCCAAAATATAGCAGGAATTCCTCTCCTAAACATTGGCCTCATTACTCTAAACAAGAAAAGATCAAATGTAACAAGGGGAAAGAAAATGTGCTACATAAGAAAAACATGTTAAGCAGATCAAAGGTAAATACCTGGGCCCCAATGGGCCATGCGACCTGGAGACAGCAGCTATGACTTAGCCAAGCTCATCCCTCCTATCTCCCTAAGAAACCCTACTCTAACTTCTTGTTTAGCCATAAAAATAGGGAGCCATGTGGGCCTCTGTGAAAGAGTGGGAGGCCATCACCTACAACTTGTGGGTTCTCACCATTCTGAAACAGGGAAACACACTCCACTTCCTAAGCAGATCCCAGATGTTCATCGTGTTTCACTGTTGCAGTCATCACTGTAGGGTTCTCCCCTGCCGGCAGGCAGTCCTCGGTCGGCCAGAATCCCAAAGTCTGGGTCCGGTGTCGGCTGCTCAGCCATGCTCCTTGACATCAGTGCGCCAGGAGTGCAAAGCTGGCAGCCGACGCCATGTTCTCCAGTCTTTCTTGCCATGTGGTGAAAGCAGTTCGCAAGTGCCGGTCGGCTGACTCCTGACAATTTTTCGTACTTCAGTCTGAAGACTTACTACTTCTACTCAAAGCTAAGTACCCCATTGGGGAAACTTTTTTCTTGCTCCAGTCCGATGTCAGAAAAAGTTAATAATTGCATTTCTTGTGGGAAGCAAATACCTCATAAGGATTTCCATTCTTACTGTATTCCTTGTTTAGGCCCTGACCACGACGTAGCTAGTTGTCGGTTTTGTGCTAGATTTAACCAACGTACGATTAAGTGTAGGTACGATTTTGCATTTCATTATTTCGGTAGGCGATTTAATTACAAAATGTCGTCGGACACGCTTCCGACTACCGGAGTTCACAAACGACGCAAGGATAAAGACAGGCCTCCGAGGTCCAAAACAGACGACGTTTTACAAGCAGAGCCAACTTTAGGTTCGGCCGTCGTCAGTGAGGCGCTTTCGTAGCCCCTGTTGTCAGCCATTTCAGAACAGATTGCCGAAACGGACTCCCACGAGGAGCCAACTAGGCCTTTGAGTACTTCAGCTGCAGGACCTTCGGACAATGCTCCCTCAGATGGGTCCAGAGCTGCTGTGCAGGTACCGGCTTCCGAGGGGGTTTTTAGGCCTACACAGCTTCTGATAAAGGCAAAGCCAAAGACAAAGGCAAAGACTCCTTCCAAATCTAAGACTTCAACCCAGGCCTCTTCTGATCTGGGACACAAATCCCAAAAACAGTTACTTAAGATGGGGGAGGACTTACTTACCATGATTAGGGGTTCACATCCCCCTCCAGATAAAAGGCCAAGGCAGGAATTGGATTATGACTCTTCTGATCAGGCATCTATTTCTTCAGTGTCTTCCTCTGACCAGGATTATTCTTTCCCTCCTTATGAGGATTCTGATGCTGAGGAATCCATTCCTTCAGCTTCTCCCCCTGAGGATTTTTCATTTGGGGAAACTTTACATGAAATGAGGGAACATTTTCACTGGGAAGGACAGGAGTACTCGGAATCTAAGAGAAGACTTAGGGATTTTCTTCTTCTTCCCCAACATAAACCCCTGGCTATCCCTCCTATTTTGGATATTGTGGATGATGCCTTCTCTGAGGCTAACTTAACTCCTGACTCTTTTCCTCCAGCACCTGCTAAGCCAGACAGATATTATAGGGTCCCTGATTCTCACCAGTTCCTATTCAAGAATCCTACTGCTGATCCTGAAACCATTTCTCAGGGCCCTAAGGGGGTTAAGGCCGCTTCTGCTAAAAAACCCATTCCGACAGATAAGGATTCCAGAGCTTTAGAGAGATGGGGCAAAAAAGTGTACACTTCTTCAACTTTATCTATTAGGGCTTTAAACTGTCAATTTCATATGCTAAAATACCAGCAATTTCTAATGTCTGTTATGAAACAATAGCTAGCTTCCATTTCCGCATGTGCAGATAATAAGGAATTACATGATTTGATGCATGCCACTGAACAAGTAGGGAAGCATGGTTTACATTGTGGTTTTGATGCCTTGGAGGCTTCTTGTAGGGCTGCTGCCTCTGGCACAGTCATTAGAAGACATGCTTGGTTAAAGGAACAAAACTTGCCTGATCAAGTGGAAGCTAAGTTACTGGATGCACCTATTCAGCATAATGTTTTGTTTGGATCTAAGGCTGAAGAGGTGATAAAGAAGATGGAGGATAAGGCTAAATCCATGCAAACGGTTAAGGATTTCTTACAAGTACAGCCCCCCAGATTTAGTAGGAATTGGCCAACTAAAATTGGTCCTTTCCCTATTCAGACAGACCTCAGAGGGGTAGATATAGACGCTCCAGAGGAAGGCCCCAAACGCAGACCTCCTACAGACCAAGACAGTGGACTGCTTCCACCCCTAGGCGTGGAGAGGACAGGCCTCACACTCATAGAAAACAGGCTCAATGACTCCCCTTGCTGGGCTGCAGGAACTTCTTTCCTGTAAGCCCCTCTTGGAGGAAAACTCTCTCTTTTTCACCTAAATTGGACTTACATAACCCAAGACAAGTGGGTTCTGGATGTGGTTTCAAGAGGTTACAAATTCCACTTTCATACCCTACCAAGATCAAACGGATGGCCGGACCTACCAAAACATCAATGGTCAGAGGCCTTAAACCAGGTGGAAGCCCTCATGGCTATGAGGGCCATAGAACCGGTTCCACTTTCAGAAATGGGGCAAGGTTTTTACTCGAGGCTCTTTCTAGTCCCCAGAAAGCAAAATTCATGGAGATCCATCCTGGATCTGTGAGTCTTGAACACTTTCCTGGAGATACCAAAATTCAAGATGCTTACTCTGCAGCAGCTACTGCCAATGTTGAGCAAAAATGCATGGATGGTAACACTGGATTTAAAGGAGGCTTACTTACACATTCCTATCAGACAGGAGTGCAGAAAATACCTCAGGTTCAAGGCCGGCTCGAGGCATTACCAATTCTCTGCGCTGCCCTTTGGATTGTCTACTGCGCCCAGGGTCTTCACCAAATGCCTGGCGCCAGTAGTAGCTTATTGCAGACTCAAGGGAATTCAAATTTACCCTTATCTGGACAACTGTCTTATTCAAGCAGACATCAAGGATGTCTTACTCCAGCATCTAGAATTTGTTCAGAATCTTCTCAAGTTTCTGGGATTCACTGTGAACATAAAAAAGTCAAATTTGACACCCTCACAACAGATAACTTTTCTGGGTGCTCTTCTAAACACAACAACCCAGATGGCATTTCTGACATCCGAAAAACAATTACAGCTGGCTTCAACTTTCAAAACCTTGGCGTCACTAATTCAGGTATCTGCAAGGAATTTCCTGCAGGCTTTGGGTTACATGGCCTCCTGCATCCTTCTCATACCATACGCAAGACTACATATGAGGAAAATACAGTGGTACCTAAAAAGTGTATGGTCCCAGCATTGCCACAGTCTAGACACACAGATCACCATCCTGCCTTGTCTACAAAAGGAATTCCTTTGGTGGACTAAGGCATGTATTCACAACAAAGGGAAAGCCTTCAGTCTGCCTCCAGCCAGCCAGATACTAACCACGGATGCCTCAGATTAAGCATGGGGAGCCCATTTGCAGGGAAAATGTCTGCAAGGCTTTTGGACAAAGGATCAGAAGCACCTGCATATCAATTTAAAGGAAATGTTAGCTGTTCAGAATGCTCTCTTGGCCTTCAGGGATCTTCTACAACCAGGACAACTACTGATAAGGACAGACAACACCAGTTATGTGGTACATAAACAAGCAAGGGGGTTCACACTCCTACCCCCTTTGCAGACTAGCCATGACATTATGGAACACAGCTCAAGCTTGCAAAGTGGACCTACAAGCTCAGTTCCTACCAGGGAAACAAAACATTCTGGCAGACAGTCTGAGCAGGAACCTGTCAGACCCACATGAATGGATGCTGGACACCGAAGTATTCAAGATGATTACAGCAGTCTGGGGCTGCCCGCACATAGATCTTTTTGCATCCCCCCTCAATCATCAACTACGGATTTTTTGCACAAGGATATTCCACGAGCTAGCATGGAAAGTGGATGCACTATCATTCAGTTGGAGAAACCTCTCGGGATATGCCTTCCCACCTCTACCTCTTCTTCCACGGGTGTTATTAAAGGTCAAGCAGGACAAGCCCAATATGATAATTTTACTGGCCCCAAATTGGCCTCGACAGTTTTGGTACCCAACACTGATGAATCTTTCACAGGAGCCCCCTTGGGTTTTACCTCAGATTCCAAATCTTTTGTCCCAACACCAGGGTCAGGTTCTGCACTCTCATGTCAAAACTCTCAGCCTGGCAGCCTGGCTAATTCAGGGTCTGTGATTAATCCTCTCCTTCCCAAGCAGGTTATGGATGTCATTTTAGAAGCCAGACGCCCTAGCACTAGAAAATCTTATGCAGGAAAATGGAAAAGATTTTGCACCTGGATGCATGATCAGGATTCGGATCCACTTACTCCTAATATTCCTCTGATTTTACTATACCTGACAGACCTATTACATAAGGGTCTCTCCTTCTCTTCCATAAAGATACATGCCTCTGCTGTCTCTGCTCATTATAATACAGACTCTCCAATCTTTTCCCACCAACTCATGAGACAGTTTCTCAGAGGAGCAAAGAATTTAAGGCCTCCTAGATCACCACCCATTCCTGCCTGGGATCTCAACTATGTTTTGGAAAAACTCACTCTACCTCCTTTTGAGCCTGCTGCCACATCTGACATCAAGTTTTTATCATGGAAGACAGCCATCCTGTTAGCTTTGACCTCAGTCAGGAGAGTTTCGGAGTTGCAAGCACTCATGGCTGTGGAACCTTATATTATTTTTCACCAAGACAGGTTGTCTTTAAGGACTAATCCTACTTTCATGCCTAAGGTGGTTTCCAAAGTGGTTTTAAATCAAACTATTCACCTGCCAACCTTTTTCTCCGATCCTCAAAATAGGGGGGAAAGGTTCTTGCATTCTTTGGATGTACACAGACAACTTTGTTTTTACCTGGATAGAACCAAGAACATCAGGAAATCAGAGCAATTGTTTGTTTCTTATGCTTCAAGTTCCCAAGGCAAAGCCATTTCAAAACAGACCATTTCTAAATGGATCGCTCATGGAATCAGATTTTTGTTACTCTCACCATGGAAAGCAAATCCCAGGAAGTATTAGGACTCACTCTACCAGGGCTGCTGCTACTTCAGCTGCCTTCCTCAGGGGAGTACCTACCAAAGACATTTTGGAAGCTGCAACTTGGAGTTCGGTGCATACTTTTTCTAAGCACTACAATCTACCTCTCTACTCTAAGTCTAGGGCAGGCTTTGCTTCTGCATTCTTGCAGGGCCTTCTAGCCGCCCCCTCTACTTTATGACCACCTCCCTTTTCTTCTGCTTTGGGATTCCACCCTACAGTGATGACTGCAACAGTGAAACACGATGAACATAGTACAGCTGTGTACACTTACCATAAATGTAGATGTTCGAGTGTCTTCACTGTTGCAGTCTGGGTTACCCTCCCTCCTGTCCCCTCTTACTTTTTCTTTTGTGTGGTTCCCTACTTCACCCTTCTTCTGAGGTGTATTTGCAAAGGGTATGGGGTTACACTCATTTTTGGACACCTGACATCTGGGGCAAGAAAAACTGGAGAACATGGCGTTGGCTGCCAGCTTTGTACTCCTGTAGCACTGGCGTCAGGGATCATGGCTGAGCAGCCGACGCCGGACCCAGACTTTGGGATTCTGGCCGACCGAGGACTGCCTGCCGGCAGGGGAGAACCCTACAGTGATGACTGCAACAGTGAAGACACTCGAACATCTACATTTATGGTAAGTGTACACAACTGTACTTTCTCTGGAAATTCCCATGTTCCCAAGGAACAGTCTCACTTGGTCCATGACCTTCTAACTTGGAGGCTGCAAAAGGAATATCAAAAAGGGAATAGAACACATGACTTTACTCCAGTTATTTCTAGTGCCAAAAAAGGCACATTTCTAGAGCCATCAAGCTTAAAAACAATCTTAAAGTGCCAGAATTCAAAATGCTTACACTACAGGGCCTTATAATTCCTTTTTTCCTCAAGCCTTCCTTGTTGCTTTAGATCTAAATGAGCCAACCTTCACATTCCCATTGCAAAGCAATATAGAAGATTACTAAGATTCAGGGCAGGGCAGAGTGGAATACACTAACAACTTCTGCGGTAAAAAAACAGATTATAAATGAAGCTAAGTGACTTGGCAATGTTATCATTGGCTCTTTTAAGGAAAGTAAAATAGAGAGTAGAGAATTTAGCACAGATGTTCTTTAAGTTTTGTTAGTAGTGTACAAATTTCTTTTACCAAGGTTTCAGACAATTGAATTTGGCTGCATATCCTACTAGGGGATAAAGTTGAGGAAGTGTGCTGGTGTCAGGTTTTGGGAAAGTTTAATGGCTGGTCTAGAAAGTTTGGTGACAGTGTGTATAACTGAGATGACAAAGGATTTGTAATTGTCTGCTAATGATTGCCTGAATAGCTTGGGGAGCTGTTTGAAGAGATGGAGGTGGTCGGTGATTTGTCCTATTAGTTGCTTTATTACTGACCAAATGTGTTTAGAGTTGTTGATGGCAGCATTTGCTTGTTTCTTAGGTACAGGGACTTGGGTGAGATGGTTGCTATTCTGGTTTGTCTTTTTATCAAGAGGTAAGCTTGATGAAGTTGAATAATCATAGCCTTTTATTTCCACAATGCCCAGACCTTGTCTCTCTGCCTTATAAGATTCCAGGGGCATTTTTGTTTTCTTATCCTCCTGTTTGTGTGATTGGGAATAAAACATCTTAGGTAGTGGAGAGGGTTTTAGTGATGAAATCTAAAGCTACTGTTGGGTAAGAAAGTAGGTATGAATTGATGTTATTTAGTTGCTGGTCTAGGATGGCTAGTTTTTGTTTGAGGAAGGCACTGGCTAGTGACCAATTTGGCCCAATTGATTTAAAAGCCCATGAGAACAGGACTGAATAGTGGTTGCTAGGAAACTGCGCAGGATGTTAATGCTCTTACACCAACTGGCCATGTTTGTAATGATGAGGTATAGGGTTGAATGTTTTCCTGTGAGCAAGTTGGGCCTGGTTGGGTCTTTTACCAGTTGCTCTGGGTTAAGTTGGGGAAGCATTTTCGTAAGTTTTTTGCCTTCTGAAGAAGCTGCATTAAGGTTAGAATCTTCAAGTATTATAGTGTGTTTGGGCAACTGGTAGGGAAAATATTTCTAGTAGAATATTTTTAAGACTGAGGTGATGTAAATAACAGTAATAGTGAGATGAGTGTTATCTGTTGGATTCGCTGTGATCCATTCTGAGTTTTGTCATTAGATTGGTTGACATTATTGTAGCTAATAAGATCAAGTATGGAATTTTGCTTGATTAAAACTGTAACACCTCCTCCTGTCTAAAATCATGGAGTCTGTCACAGAGTGAAACAAGTGAGGGAGAAGGGCTGTAAATGATCATTTAGCCAGATCTCACTGATGGCAGTCATGAGTGGATTTTCTACAGACATCCAGGTCTCCATGGATGTCTATTTATTATTGATGCTGCATGCGATAATGCAGGCTAATTTCAGGTCTTTGATTCTGCTTGTACTATATGTGTTGTAACTGGAGTGGTTGTTATTGTGAGGGTTATAGGTGGGGTTATTGTGTGAAGTGGACCTGGGTTATGGCATATATCTCTAGATATGAGTAGTTTACTTGTTAAGAGTATTAGTGCAGAAAGATGTTTTATTTTAATGAAGCAGGTGAGTCTGGTATTCTTTTTGATAAGGTTTGATATATAAATTGCTCTCTGGACACATGGAGTAGAAGTTTTTTGAAAGTATGAAGATGGAGTGGTATCTGAAGTAGGATGTTATGAGAGTATGTTGGTTGGCTGTGCATGGTAGCAGAAGTGAAAGTAGGCAGGTTATCTGTATAGAAGAGAAAAATTGTTAGACTGAGGAAGATGAGGGAAAATGAAATCTATGGTCACAAGGAGATCATGGCTGCTTTCTCACACAAGCTGCTGTTCATAGATGTAACTATGTGCAGTGTTGAGAGGAAAGTGTAGTTAAGATAAAGGACTGAGAGAAGTTATCTATCTGAAACCAATTCTAGGATAAAAAGCACAGGATTTATATTGAGATAAGAACAAGGCTAGATGAATAGCCTCTCTGCTGCCATATGCTAGGAAGAGGAGGAAAAGGAGGGGTAAGTGAGGAGTTATGAAGTCTGTCTGCTAGCTAAGCTACTGTTTAGAGTGAAGGATGGAACTTGAAGTTGGAGCTGTATCTAAAGAGAGACAGAGAGGTATAGCCTATCTATCATATAGGCTAGGAAATGGAGAAAACAGCTTATCTGACAGTTTACTATTGAGAGTGGAGGATGGGTAGTGAGATTGGAGCTGTAAAATCAGGAATAACCTGACACTGAAGCTAGGAAGTGGAAATTAGGGGGTATGGTGTACAAAGTTATGAAGCCCATCTACCAACTAGGTTATAGGTTCATAGGTTGGTACTAGGCTATCGGCCCTAGGGCCTTTACAAGCCTAGCCATAACAATTCCCTGGATATTTCTTCCCACAGTATTTACTTCCCTGGACCCCTGTCTAGCAGGGTGACTGACGTGATCCCTGTGGTGAATTTCCCATCTCTCATTCAATCATCAAGGTTCCTTTTGAAGAGGGCCAAAGAGGTGCTCTGCTTGACATGTATGGGCAGTCTGTTCCAGAGTCTGGGAAGTCTCTGGGTCAGGAACCTATCCCATCAGCATGTTTTGTTCATTGTGATGACAAGGTTTAGATCCCTGGAGCTTGTGCCTCTGAGGGATTGGAATTTCTTTAAGTGTAGCATGTCCAACAGCTCTGAGTTTGACATGGCCTTGTATGCTAAGCAGAGATCGCCTCTGAGTAGACGATATGCGACAGAGTACAGGTGGAGTTTTTTTAGATAGGGAGAAGGTGGGATTGTGGGTTATAATACAGATAATGGTTTGTGAAAGGTGGTGAAGAGATATAAGATGCAGAAAGGAAGATGGAAGTGAAGTAATTAAGGAGTAGGGTTCACATGAAAGGGTAAATAATAGGCGCTGTGATTGAATAAGAATGTGAGTTGTTTACGTCTCTGATAGGTGTTGGGTGTGAAGTGTTATTTTGGATAGGTATAGAGGTGGTGGGAGAGAAGGGGTTGGTTTGCTTAGCTATAAAGGAAATGAAATGGGGGAGTATGCACTGTTATTCCCCTAACAGTGTACTCCACAAAACAGTCAGTAATTTTAAGGATGTGTGATCTACGGAAGCCGCCTAGTTTATGCAGAGAGGACTCTAATAGAGTTTATTCAGACTCTCCTTGAAAATTTGAGTGAAGCAGCAATGGAGGGGGTAGTGGAAGTAAGAAACCTCACAGAGAGGGAAGATAGACACACACAAGTAGTTTATAAGAATATCATAGTAACAGGAAACTGTGGATGATCTGAGCCAGGGCAATAACTAGGAATGGAGTATGGAGAAGACAGAGAGAGAGAGAGAGAGAGCAGGTGAAAAAAGAGACATTTATTTAATAAGCCTAAATAGAATGAACTGGCCACCAGCTGGATTGCTAACAATTTAAAATGGTATAGAGCTCTTTTAACTCCATTCTGTGGCTTTGTAGTAAAACATATTTTCTGAATATCCTGCACTTGCATCAAAGCAGACAGTGGTGTTTGGGAAACCCATTGCCTTTATGCAGAGGGAGCTCTTAGGCTTGTGGTTAACTGATTAGGTTAGTGAGTTTAATCATCTGTGTGCACTGCAGAGCCATCCCTCAAGCTGGATTTTGCCTTTGTTAAAGTAAATGATTAAACAAACGGAGTCCTGTTAGGAAGAGATCTAGAGATTGGCAGTGCACCTTATCTCTAGTGATAGTTTTTAAAAGAGGTGGGATTGGGGAACCAGCTACAAGATACTAAACTGGTTGCCTTTTTTTCTTTCTAAAAAAGGATCTTATTTTTTATTTTTATTTTACATTATCTCAGCTGAAGACTGTTGCTTTCATTAATTGAAGTTGATGTAAGTATTTTTGCTAACAGTGTAGTCAAAACATGCATGATACTGATTTCAAGTAAGTTTCTAATGCATCTATATTAAGTCACTTTAGTGCACAGTTAGGCTATTTGCACCCCTACAGTACAATAACAATCCAACATAGATGAGGGTGCAATGGTATGTCATGAAAGGAGATATTGCCAGCCCAGCTATCTGGAATTTTGTAAATAATTGTATGAAATTTGTGAATATCAACATGATTTTTATAGAAGTGTGATAAAGAGAGATAACTACCAGAATTTTGTAAATGATTTTGTTATTTGTGAATGTCAACATGCTTCTTGTAAGATGCTTGTGTTGCAACCTTATTAGAACTGTATGTTATGTGTATATCAAGCTAGGTTTGTACAGATGTGTGTTGAAAAGGGTTTGTGAATTATTGAGCTTAAAGATGTATCCACAGTATACTCCACAGGAAAAGAACAGAAATGCATATACACTATTGTAACTGTTTGAATGTATATATTTTAACAGGGGAAACTTGAACACAAGAAGTTAACTTCAGAAAAAATTGCTGAAATTAAATTACTTATGGCAGCAAGGAGAGGCAATGTCTAAAATTAGGGAACTTTTTGCATTGTCTTGCAAATCTTATTGTTTTATTACTTCCAGCAAGTACAAAGATTTGAGGAAAAGCCCCTGTGTATGTATTTTCTCTGTGATACAATAAAAAAAGCCTGCCATAATACGACTACCCTTCCAAATACTTTGTAAAATGTCAAGATAGTCACTGGCCATATTTACATCAAATCCTGGTATTCAATAAAAGTTAGCCAATATATATACTCTATTATTATATTGAATAATTACAACTGAAAACAAGTCTTTAAATGTATCCAAGATCTTTCACATAACTTTGTCTCCCCCTCAAAAGTAGTAATTCCTCTCTTTTTATTAAAACTGGAAGAAACAAGAATTTTGTAACCTAAACTATTTAGCAGATGTACAGTATATCCTTCTCTATTATATTTGTTTCCAGTAGATATATAATAGCTTTATTTAATTTTAAATATTTTGATAGTGACATTGTTTTACTGCCACTGTTTAATCCATTAATTATAACAGTTAAGAATTTTAAATTACATATATTTTAATTTCAAGATTTTGATACTTTGAACAAATTGAAAGATGCTAGTAAAGTTATCTACACTTAATAATGAAAACAGTGTCACACTAATTAATAAATAAATGCCCCTATTTATTATTACATATGTTGAATCTTTCCTTCAAAACAATACATCTGCAAATTATTAATATTACCATTTTAGTATGTAACCAAAACATATTTATAACATTAAAAATCTATGGATACTAAGTTCCTAACTTATCCAAACCTATACACAGATTAAACTTCAGCGTCACTCTCAATTCGAATCTTACCCTAAGCTACTGTAACTAATATATAATGTCTTGACAAACTATTCATTAGTAATGATGACTGCAAATAATTAAATTACATTTTTATTAATCAACTTAGCTTGACAATAATTTATTTTACATTAATTTAATATCCATAGTCTGATAGAAAATAAAATTTAATTAATTTACTATGTCGAATACTTTAGTGACTCTCTTTTTATTTCCCCCATTCTTTCTCCCTTTTCTTATTTCCTCCTTCCCTCTTCTCTCTACCTCTCAAACTCTTAGCTCAAGAAATTTGGACAAAATGAAAAATGAGGAAACAAAGGCCCACAAAATAGAGATGGATTTTAAATATTGTTCTTATAAACTCAAAAAAAAGTGCTGTAACAGGTTTTGCATCAGCATGCATTTTCTGAAGGATATGACATCTCAAATGTCTCTTATTATTTAGTGATTTCAGTCCTCAGTGATTTACCAGAAATCCACAACTGTTATGAAGAACAGGCCAAAAATATGAGGCAGAAATCCGTACGTTCTATGTAAATCTGGACAGCTGAGTGGTATAGTGCTGATGCTGTATTATCATCAGTGCCAGCAATGATTCTCTATGAAAATCAGCACTCAAAGAGTTGCAACTCATCCAAATGAGCTGAATGAATTGCAAATGTGTCCACTTCAAACTCGACCATTGGATTAAAAAAACTAAATTTTGCTTGTGACATAAATAGGACATGTTGGAGAGATAGATATGTTTTTCTGGAACAGGCTCCCCCATCTCCCATTCTCTGGAACAGGCTCCCCATCCATATTAAGCAGAGTTCCTTCCTTTCCCTATTTAAGTACAAAATGGACCAATAGATAGGTATTGGGTAATTGAAAATTCACTCCTGGTCTGGTTCCTGTGTCTCTGATAGACAGAGGCAGTTAGCAAATTACCCCTATATAAATCAAATGTGTGGGTCCTATTTAGGTTGCACACCTAGGCTTATAAGGCCCCCATTGGTTGTTAACCTTATATACACCTATGAACCTATGGTGGGCATAAAAAGGTTATACATCCTGTTAAAATGCCAGGTTTTTGTGATATAAAAAAGAGACAGCAATAAATCATTTCAAAATCTTTTATGTGACCTATAACCTGTACAATTCAATTCAAAAACAACCAAATCTGTTAGGAGAAAAATATAAAAAATAAAAAACGTACAATATGCTGGTTGCATAAGTGTGCACACCCTTAAACTAATACTTTATTGTGTGTGTACATCCTTAAACTAGTACTTTGTTGAAGCACCTTTTGATTTAATTACAGCATTCAGTCTTCTTGGATACACACCTGCCATCAATTAAAGAGACACTGATTAACCCCAAATAAAGTTCAGCTGTCCTAATAGGATTTTTCTGACATTTACTTAGTTGCCTGCTACAGCAAAAGCCATGGTTCACAGATAGCTTACAAAGCATCAAAGGGATCTCATTGTTGAAAGGTATCAGTCAGGAGAAGGGTACAACAAAATTTCCACAGCATTGGATATACCATGGAACACAGTGAAGACAGTCATCAAAAAGTGGAGAAAATATGGAACAACAGTGACATTGGAAAGAACCGGATGGTCCTCCAAAATTGATGAAAAGACAAGATGAAAACTGGTCAGGGAGGCTGCCAAGAGACCTGCAGCAACACTGAAGGAGCTGCAGGAATTTCTGGCAAGTACTGGTTGTGTACTACATGTGAGAACAATCTCCATATGTCTGGAGTATGGGGTACAGTTGCAAGACAGAACCTTTTTCTTACACAGAAAAACACCCAGGCCCAGCTAAAATTTGAAAAACAATACATCATTTCCCAAAAGCATGTGGGAAAATGTGTTATGGTCTAACGAGACCAAGGTTGAACATTTTGGCCACAATTCCAAAAGGTATGTTTGGTGCAAAAACAACACTTCACATCACCAAAAGAGCACCATCCTCATGGTAAAGCATGGTGGTGGCAGTATCATGCTTTGCGGCTGCTTTTCTTCAGCTGGAACTGGGACTTTAGTCAAGGTGGTGAGAATTATGAACAGTTCCAAATACCAGTCACTTTTGGCCCAAAACTTGAGGTGTCTGCTAGAAAGCTGAAGATGAAGAGGAATTTCACCTTTCAGCACAACAATGACCCCAAGCATACATCCAAATCAACAAAATAATGGCTCACCAGAAGAAAATTAAAGTTTTGGAATGGCCCAGCCAGAGCCCAGACCTAAATCCAATAGAAAATTTGTGGGTCACCTGAAGAGGGCTGTGCACAAGAGATGCCCTTGCAATCTGACAGATTTTGAGCACTTATGCAAGGAAGAGTGGACAAATATTGCCAAGTCAAGATGTACCATGCTGATAGACTACTACCCAAGAAGACTGAATGCTGTAATTAAATCAAAGGGTGCTTCAACAAAGTATTAGTTTAAGGGTATGCACTCACAACAAAGTATTAGTTTAAGGGTGTGCACACTTATGCAACCAGTGTATTCTATATTTTTTTATATTTTTTCCCTAACAGATTTGTTTGTTTTTGAATTGAATTGTACAGGTTATAGGTCACATTAAAGGTGAGAAAAGTTGTGATATGATTTATTGTGGTCTCATTTTTTTATATCACAAAAACCTGGCTTTTTAACAGGGGTGTGTAAATGTTTTATATCCACTGTATGACTAAAAGAAGGAAAACCAATTTCTCATGTTACGTGTTCTCCACTGTCTCTGTCTTTGCAATTCTCCCTGTTACATGCCCATTTTGGAAATGCAGACAAAGCAGCGTCTCCCAATTTTTTGTTTCTTGTATTGTGTTCCGTGATGCTGACTCTTATGGATGCTGGGGCAGTTATGCTCCCATTGCTCTAAAATGTGAAGGTCACTGCTTACACCCCAGGATGCACCATCCAATGTGGTTGCTGAACTACTCTTTCAGTCAGTAGACATTAGTTTGAGGCAGATACCTTGCTCATAGAGGAAGAGCTCACAACTCTTGGCAACTCCCTCTGTTACATGCCTATTTAGGAAATGCAGACAAAGAAGTGTCTCTCAATGTTTCAGGAGCAGTGGAGAACATGAGCATGTAATATGAGAAAGTGTTTTCCCTCCTATTAGACAATTTTTTTTTCTTTTTTTAAGGAGTTGTCTATATATGCATTGTGAAGTAGAAGGAAGAGTGCAGAATAAATGTTCCGTCAAGTATTTCTGAAATGAGTATTAATAGTCTGTACACTGACTTGCAGTACATATGGAGTGGAGTAGCTACTTGTTAATATCGATTCTGCTACTATTTAACTTAATCTATTTGCTCTCTTGATATATGATGTGAAAATGTTTAATCTGTTCTTTTGGGATGTCCCTTTCCATAATCTCTGAGCCTCCCTGTACAGCTGGATGCATGTGAGTTTTCTTTTTTTCCCAGGTAGCACCCACTAATGGAATTTTCAGTAGGTACCTTGGATTTGATTTTGAAGGCCCTCTACATATCTGTTGCTGTTTCCTCCTCTTGTAATGCACAGTTTTGCATGTTTCTAAACCTAGTACACTCACACTAAGGGAGCACATGTGCTTCTAGCTAGGTAATGTGCAACCATCATGTGCTGGACAAAGAGGGCATGCTTAGCCCCTCTGCTCCCCGTTTAAACCCCTCCTAATTATTTGCCACCAGCCAAAGCTCTGATCTTTATGCTAAGGTGCTTCATTAGCAAATTCCAGTGTTTGATGTGTTAAATGGCTCACCATAAGCACTCATGAAGCATTGTATCAAAGGCCAGTGATTCATTCCAGTCACCTGTAGAAGATGGTAGTCTTCAGGCCATAATTATGGCCCAAAAGGGAGTGGGTGTGCAGTGTGACCTTTGAAGCGACTGTCAGATCTTTTGTAAAATCTTGAGTCAAATGCAAGTGGTTTGGAGGACAATTGTCATCCAACTCTTCCTCCTGTGAATTAATTTTGTGTGAGTTGTGAGCTTCTCTGTGAGCAGGGTGTCTGCCTCACACTATTGTCTACTGACAGAAAGATAGCCCAGCAAACACCTTACATGGTGGAACCTAGGGTATGAACAATGACTCTCACATTTTAGAGTACTGGGAGCATAACCACCCCAATCAGCTAATTCAAGCTGATCTTTTGAGTGTGCTCAGCAATGGCCCCGAGGTCAAACTCTAGATCTCAGAGATCCTATTACTCTGACCTCCACTGTGACTTGAGAAATGCTCTATGGCTACAGTTAAGTCTCCACTGTGTCCAGCAGTGCCATATGGGCCCACAGAGGTGTCTCAAGAATTAAATGTTCATGCAGTGTTTATTTGTTGGACCTGTGCCTGTAGGTGCAGGAAAGAACTTTTAAGAGTTCAGTTTCATGCCTGCATGGAAATGTCTTCTCTCGGGAAGGGATAAAGGTCCTGGTGCCTAAGACAGACAAGGGAAGGATACTGGCACTTCCCATCCAGATAATCCTTCATTAAAGAAAACTCGCAGCCATGAAGTCCACAGTTGTTTAGATTTTTGCTACTCTTCTGTTTTCTCACCCAGAAATGGCTTCCTTAATATATGGGGAAAAGGGTGAGAAAATTATCTCCCTTACCCTCATAAAACCTATAGATATCACTTTTTATGTCGGAGATATCTGAATTCAAATGCCATTATTCTTAAAAGATGGTGGATTTCCTGCAATGCCCAGTAAATTGGAGTAACATCCCAGCTAGGAATTCCAGGACAATTTCCTGTGTCATGTATTTCTTCCAACATAGATTCTAGAGACCACAACATCTTGCAAACCAGAGTCCAAAGCTTTAGGTAAGAAGGCGTGTTCTACTGTGCCACTTTGGGGCATCAGTCCCATAAACGGCTGTGTCACTTGTTCCATTTCCATTCTTTCCTTGTGGCCAGTTCTGGAAAAGCTGTCAGAATTCCCCTGAATCTGTGACAAAGGAGGCTGTGGAAAGAGCTTTCACATAACTCACTATAATTTTGACTATGTGGATGATGAGGCTAAGAAAACAGGCTCGCATATATGCTTTGCCTAGATGATATGTCTCAGGCAATAAAAGGAATAGATCAGCTAGGCCATTCTGGATGCCTAACTCTGGTTGGTGGTCCTCTTTGGGCAATCTTCCTTGGGTTTTTTACAACATCTCCAAAAGAGGAAACAAGTGTTGACTATGTGGAGGGTCTTTGTGTGTGTTCGCCCAAGCTCTTTTTTTGCCACGTATGCATTTTACCAATTATCAAACAACCAATTTTTTGGCTCTTATTAAAATGTCAGCATGCATAATGCCGAGCACCAACACACAAAAAATAAAGACCGAAAATGCAGGAGAAGAGTGAATATCAAACATCACTGGCCTCCTTTAACTTATTTTATTGTATGCACCCCCAATGAGGGAGGCAAACCCCCCACATCTCCAAACTTGTATATACTTACTCTGAGATCACTGCACCTTGGAGAAAAGGGAATATTTTGAGAAATGTCCATCTTCCACTTGGAATATGTGTCTATTTTCAGTCATTCAGTCAACATATTTCGGGTTTGCTCATGCAGGTCTTGATATTTCAAACAGTTACCCAATTTTTATCATGATTAAACCACTCATGAGTGTCCACCCTGGCTCCTAGTCATATAGAAGGATGACTCACTCTTGTGAAGCAGTTGCAGTTCTGACAACCATGTAGCATTGTTAGTGGGCAGTTTGACAAAGACAGAAGCACAGTCACCAAAAAACAGTGACTACCACACATAATTATAAATGACCAAGTCTTTAAAGTACTTATGTATTTTGCTGAAAGAACTTTGGGACAAGGTGAGCCCTGCAGATTTCTTGAAACAAAAAAAGAATACTCCACAAAGAGGCCATAGGGGTCTGTTTCTCCTTTGGAAAAGGCCAGAGAGTTCTCCTACCATTCCTTTGTCCTGAAAGAAACAGGACCCCCCACCCCATCTTAGATCTGTGGCTTAAGTAGCCATACCTAATAATTCAGAGTCAAAATGCTGAAGCTGACTCCGTATCATATATTGGTAAAGCCCTGATTGTGACCCATATAACTTAGGAACCAACTTCTAGAGATCCTAGCAAGTGAGGGAAGGTGTGTAGTATATGCTTGCTCATCCAGCTAGGGGGGTGGGAGCATGTCTGGTCTATTGTAATACCCATATGGAGAGGAGTACAGCATGTAGCAGTCCTTTCCAAGTCACGTTCGCACTGCAGCATTAACAGCATGTGATTAGGAAGAGTGCACTTGCATACAGCGAAAAGTGCAGCAGGTCCTTATTTCAATGACTTGACACATCAGTGAGCAGGGCAAAAATTAAGGCTAGAAAAGGCTGATGACCACTTGAATGATTACTGCAACCCCATGAATGACTTTCTCTCTGACTTCTATGTTATGCAGGATTGTAGTGTCACTGAACATAACTGATGTCTTTTGTTGGTATCGGTGTCTGGGGCTTGCATAGATGGTTCTGTCTTGAGGCATTCTGGAGATTTTATCTGTTTACCAACCAGCAGAAAATAGTCCTTCCCCTTAGGGTAGACATGCTGACTACCCAGTGGAAGGCAAATTCCTGTACTTAATTCCTTTCTTATTTCTAAACCTCACTGCAGTGCTCAGAAAAAACAAAACAAACAAAAAAACTCATTCTGTTTTCTAGTGGCAGCAAAAAAGGGTATAATTTCAAGAGGCTTTTGGGATGAGTGCAGTACAGAAAACTATACTACCAGAAGCTATGGATGCTGTTCTTTGTCAGTGAGACCGGTAGCTCCACCTTACGGACTGACAGCCCTCCTTTGTCAGTGTGACAGATAGCTCCGCCTCAGGGAGACACAGCCCTCCTTTGTCAGTCTGGCAGGTAGCTTCACCTCAGGGAGTGACAGCCCTCCTTTGTTAGTGTGGCAAGTAGCTCTACCTCAGGGAGATACAGCTCTCCTTTGTCAGTGAGACTGGTAGCTCCATCTTAGGGACTGACAGCCCTCCTTTATCAATGGGACAGGTAGCTTCACCTCAGGGAGTGACAGCCATCCTTTGTCAGTGGGACAGGTAGCTTCACCTCAGGGAGTGACAGCCCGCTTTTATCAGTGGGACAGGTAGCTTCACATCAGGGAGTGACAGCCTTCTTTTGTTAGTGTGGCAGGTAGCTCTGCCTCAGGGACTGACCAGCCTCCTTTGTCAGTGTGGCAGGCAGCTTCACCTCAGGGACTGGCAGCCCTCCTTTGTCAGTGTGGTAGGTAGGTCCACCTCAGAGATTGACAGCTCTCCGTTGTTAGTGAGACCGGCATACCTCTCAAGTGTACCTCATTACGAGAAATGTACCTCATTTGGGGTCTTAAAAAGTTCATGTTCTTCAAAGTTCCACATTTAAAGGGAACTGTCACACATTCAGTGTTAGTAATTTTTTTAACAGATATCTATGTTAAATACAAATGAATCACATTAATTTATTTAAAGATCTTTTTTGTAAGTAAAACCAGCATATTTTGACCATCTTGTGACCTTCCTAGTTGAAGTTGTTAGTAAGCTGTTAGTATGTGTCCCATATTTTGGCCATTTGTTCCACATTATGAGGGCTAGTGTTTCTCATTTTGGAGATGGATGGTTGAGAGCTATGGAGACCGGTAGCTCCACCTCAGGAAGTGACTGCCATACTTCTCAGCTGTCCCTGATTTTGACTTAGAATTTAGCTCTGTCCCTCTTAATAACTCCTAAAACTGGTGACTATGTGGAGAAAGGTTTGTGAATTACATTTAATAAATAATGACAGTAATTACAGTTATAGACTTTGTTTACTTCAAAAAATGTTTATTAATATATGTTTTCTTAGTCTGCCAATATCTAATATAGTAAAAGTGGCCCTGTTTATTTTTAATCAGTTGAAATTTATCCCTAATTGGTTGAGAGTTAATGGTGATTGGCATCCTTTGTCAGTGTGACAGGTAGGTCCACCTCAGGGAGTGACTGCCCTCTGTCGGTTTGACAGGTAACTTTCACCTCAGATCCTGTGCTGCTGCTGGACTCTCTGGAAGTCTGAGTTAAATTAAACTGCTAGGAAGCCCCTCCTCCACACCTACACATATTCTGTGAAGTGGGAGAAATCCTTCATTTGGCAGAGAGATATCCTGTACAGCACTACTTAGCCTGTAGATGATCTTCAACTGCCTCAGGAACTTGTTTACCTCGAGTGATGGTTAATCTATGGTTAAGGTGCATGATTCATGAATCTCTGCACATCACAGCTTTATGGAAGGCCAGAACTGTGGCCCAACATCAGCTGATTAAGATGTTCCTTACAGAGTTGTGCATCCCCCCACACACATTAAAAAACTCTTTTACTCTTTGAGACTTGACAGACTTACCCCCCCCCCCCTTCTTGTGCTGTGATGCGTCTCTTGGAACATGCTTTACTTGGATCATGCTTGCCTGTGGGAATTGTGAGCTGCAGAACCTTAGCTGTAGAGAGGCCTATTTGGCTTTTCAAAATAACTTGATGTCCTTTAGGGCTAATCTACATTGCATCTGTCCTTAAGCCCATTCACCTTCATTTTTTTCCAGTTTGGACCAGGGCTGGTGTTAGCATTGTGGGGGCCACACTGGGTCTATATTAGATGAACGAAAGTTCATCTTAGCGAATGCTCAGATGAGCGAATATCCAGATACTCGAAACTGCAATTGTGGGTGGCTGCGCCCCTCACACCCCCCTAAATATATATTCCAGCTCCGAGATCGCACTACAGTGAGGAAAGGGCAGATATTCCCTTCTTCACTGTACTGCGATCTCGCAATTGTGGTTTTGAGTTCTGCAATATTCGCTCATGTGAGCGTTCGCTAAGATGAACTTTTGTTCATCTAATATAGACCCGGCCACCCTAGGCACTTCTAGTCTAAGTATCACTCTGTCACTGCCACCCCTCCTAAGCTACCTTTTAGTTAATGCTGCAGACTTTTAGATGTAGTATGCGCAGACGGATCTGTAACTACAATGCTCTTACATTACAACAGGCCTACATACCACACTATGTAGCCCCATCCCCATCACACAGAGGGACATTTAGAATTACTAGCATTTAGTTGCAACAATGATACATTACAGCAAATCTATATACAGGTTTGAACTTAGGTGAAATGGTATCCTAGACCAACTGTTTCAGCCCCCCCCCCACACACACATATACCCTGTAGTCCTCCCCTCTGTTTCCCCAATTTTGGGCTCCCCATACCATGCAATTACTTTTTTCTTCCTTTTCTCACATTTCGCTTAACTCTTCAGCATTTTCAAGAAGCCACAAATTTCTCTGTGTTCTGAAATGCATTTAAAAGTTTTTTTTTTTTTTTTTAACACAACCTCACAAGCTTTTCCTTTTGATCCACTGATGGCTTGAAGATAATTATGATTAAGGAAGGAAATTCAGTGTTGCTGCTCAGCTTTATTTTTCCTTGCATCCTTTCAACATACCTTTCCTGACCAACACAGCACAGTAATAACCACTTATGAAATATCTCATATAAGCCAGGGTCCAAGAAGCCAAAGTGTTTTTAAATGCTCTGGGGTGCATTGTAGGGCATTTTTCCAACCTATTAATCCAGTGGTGTACTAATGTACTAAACAAAAATCTTGAGTAAAAAAATAATTCCAGTGCACATCTCTAAGGTTTGACTGTGATGAAAATTAAAGAAGTAATAACCACACAATCCCCAGCCCCCCTAATAACCTACAGCAGCTTTCTGTGCACATATACCCGAGCAAGGCTGGTTTAAGAATAGATGCGATTGAGAGCAGAGGTCATTATCAGCTTTATCTTAACAGGCTCATATCACAGCCCTGTTCAGCTTAAAGAGCATAATCAGAAAATTAATATGTTTTTTCCCATCATTTTTCTCCAACCAGCAACAGCATTTGTGGAGCCCCCACACAGTCAAGGATGATTAAGGGAGCCTCCACAGTATTCATTCATACAGTCTGGGGAATGTGGGCCACCAGACTTCTAAAATATCTGTGTATCTGAATGCTCTGTGATATATTTTATGCCTTACCTTTGAAACACAATTACTTGATACCATGAAGAATAATGCATGTGTCCTGGCATTATTGGGTTTGTGCACAGATAGAAATCAGTGATATTTTTTTAAACACACACACACACACACACGCACACACGCACGCACACACGCACGCACACGCACACACACGCACACACACACACACACACACACACACACACACACACACACACACTATATATATATATATCCAATATAATTGTAGAGAAATCCAATATAAAAGGATCTTGCCTAGACTTGAAATTTTAGTTAGCAATGACTACCCATATCTAGGAGGGTCGTAGGTGAAATCCCCAGCAAGAATTTGTTTTCTGATTGAGTCATCCAGGCTATGCTTAAACAGGGTCATAGAGGTGCACTACTTGATGTGAATTGGTAGCCTATTCCAGAGGCGTGGCAACATCTGAGAGAGAGAGAGATTTGTCTCGCCAGCAGGTCCTATTTATGTCGCAGGCCAGGTTAAGGTTCCTGGAGCAAGTGACTCTTATATCATTTGACTTGTGGATGTGCAGCATTTCCATTAGGTTTGGATCCGAGATTGCTCTGTATGCCAGGCACAAGTCTCCCCTAAGTAGTCTGTGTGTTACTGAGTACAGTGACAGTGACTTGAGTCTGTCAATGTATGACATGCTGGAGACCCTGAATTTTCTTGGTTAGAAATCTATGAGTTCTCTCAAGTTGCTGCAGGTGCCAGGTAAGGTACATACCAAAGAGAAAAATTTCACCCTTGAGTTGAGACAATGCCTTTGCTAATGAGGTGTGCAACATAGAATGCTTTCTTTACCATAATAGACACATGGTGGTCAAAGTTTAAGCTACTGTTAATTGCATTCCCATGTCTCTCACTACTGAGTTGTTACTTAGGGTGTTGTTATTTATATGATAGTCTGCAGGGATATCATTTTTACTGAAGGGGATGATGATGCATTTTTAGCACTGAGTTTGAGTCATGGCTTTGACACCAATCATTGGTTGTTCAAGTCCCTCTTGAAGTATATTGACATTGTTTGGGGATTCAATAATTGCACCTAATTTATCAAACTTAGTCAGCCACAGTTCCTCTATTTTGGCCTGAAGTTCTGAGAAGTATATTCCAAACAATAGGGGATCTAACACTGGTCCCTGAGGATCTCCACTGTTGACAGGTATGCTGGTTGAGATAAACTCCCCAACTTTGACTGAGTATGATCTGTCTGTGAACTAGTTAGCTACCCACCTGACAACATAAGGGTTGATATTCAACTGGGAGAGTTTATCAATGATGCCTGAATGTGGGATTGTGTCAAAGGCATTGGCTAAGTCAAGGTAGGTTGCATGTACAGATTTGCCTTCATCTATGGCTTTGGTGATGTTTTCAAAGAAGTCCACCAGGTTTAACAGGTATGACTTGCTTATGACAAAAAATCAAACTGTGTCAGATCAAGGGTTTGGAGAGCACCTATATCCTTATTTATAAAGTCTATGATTTGTTCCATGGCCCTACAGATTAAGCTGGTTAAGCTTATGGTTCTGTAGTTCCCAGGGTCTGTTGCTGTACCTCCTTTATGAAGGTGATGACCGTTGCTGTTTCCCGTTCAGCAGGGGCAAAACCAGTACTCAGATTGTGGTTGTAGAGGGTGCCTAATAGAGTTGCTTATTCATGTTTTAGACTATTAAAATGCAACCTGGGATGCCATCTGGTCCCATAGAGTCTGTGTTTTTGTCCTTAGAGAGAGCCTTAATGACTTGCTCTTTGGTAATGCAAGGTGGGGGATATGTAGAGTGAATGCTTTGTGAAATGTTAGGACAGGACAGGGGGGTGAAATTTTCACCATACCTGTTAGCCTATAGGTTAGCTATTTTCACAGGTCAGCTTGTTCAGCACATGTCAGGGTCCTACCTTTTAGGTTATGGATATAGCTGAAGAATGCCTTTTGGTTATGCTTCGCTATGGTTGCTAATTTTTTTTATGTTACCCTTAGAGGATTTTACAAGTTGCTTTGTTTGTTCAAGCAGAGGAGGGTGTTCTTCCAGTGCTGGGACCTCTATTTTTCATTCTTAGACAGCAACTTCTTCCTCTTGCTGTATAACTTATTAATGCTAGATGTCCACCAGGGAGGTTTGTTTTTTATTGAGGATCTTGTTTTGATCCTGTCAGGTACACCTGTGTCAATACATTTGTTTAAGTTTCTGTACAGTGCATTTGTGTATACCTTAGTATAGTTGACAATGCCATCTGTGGGAACAGGAGCTTGGATGTTATTAATGCCATTCCTTAGGAGGGCATAATTAGCTTTGGTGACTTTTTTATCTTGATTTCACCTAAGAAGGGTTCGGGTGTTATAGCTACTTCAAACGTGACTAAGTTATAATCGAATTTAACTAGTTAGGGTCCTATACTTGTGGTGGTACAACGATCATCCATGTTGGTGAGGACCAGGTCGAGAATATTTGAGCCCCTTGTAGGGATGCATATTATGTGTTCCAGGGCATTAGAGTTAACAAAGTCCAGGAACCGTTGTGCAAGCATGTTAGTACTCATGTAAGTTTCCCATTCAATGGAGGGATAGTTAAAATCACCCATGACTAGAGTGTTTGGTTGTAATTTGATTGTCTCAAGTACGTCCAAATAAGCAGCGTGGGTATCTTTGTACATTGAAGGAGGCCAGTAGCTAACAATGGCTTGAAGGGGGTCTTGCCCACAGTTAGTTGAACTTGGAGTAACTCCATGAAGTTTTCCTGTCTAACCAGTCTAGAGGTGTATTTATCTTTGATAAAGATAGATACTCATCTTCCTTTGGTTCACACATGATCATTTTGCAGTCTGAAAGTGTAGAAGGCATTGTGGCCTTGCAAGGCCAGCATAGTCTCTGCGGCCCTGAACCAAGTTTCTGTGAGTGCACAGACATCAACATCCTCCAGGGAGAGTACTGCTTCCAGAGAGTACAGTTTCTGATTTAAACTCCTAGCGTTTAGCAGCATAACCCTTAATTTATTTGTGTGATATTTTCACATCAGAAATTTTGTTCTTGAGACCTTGCCTAAAAAAGGCTCTATGGAGGAGGCAAGTACCTTAGCCAGTAACTGAAAACCTAGAGGTGACAGGTGAAGACCATCTCTGGCAAAGCAGTGGTGTCTATCAACCATGTCATCCCAGGCTGACAGGAAGTGGATCCCCTTAGAATGACACCAGAAACTAAGCTAGTTGTTGAAGTCACTCATTTTTTGTTTATATTATGGTATCATCCTAGGTGAGGGTAGAATGCTGCTCAAGGCTGGGGACATACTGTACCTGCTGAGGGCACATATTTAGAGAGCTCAGTCATGTCTCTCTTCATATAATCCAGTGAGGTATGTTTCAAGTAATTCACACCAATATGAACTATGATGGAATCGTAATGTTGTTGAGAGACTTGAGAGCATGTGTAATCTGACTGATCCTGGCACCCAATAGACAGCTGATCATAGCCTTCTCCTTGTCCTGTGTGATGAGTGGGAAATCTGTGTGTCTCATAATGGAGTCAACTATGACTAAAACATTTGGTTTGGATGTGCTTTGGCTTTGGGCCTTATTTGGTAAGACACTGGTGCTTGTGTTTTTGTGTGTCTTTTGTTTGTGTTTGGAAGGTCTCTGGTGTTTATGTAGGTTTCTGGTGAGTACCTCCACATATGATTTGTGTGTTGAAAGCATGGTTTGCATAGGAAGTATAGTATTTGGGCTGATAAACTGTTCAATTTTACTATTCTGTGCTCAAGAGAACAAGGATTCCAGATTCTTAGTGTAGATGCATCTCTCACAAATTGTACTTGGGTGATTTAGGAGTAGAGGGTTGTTGGTGTACATGAGGCAGTTGCTGCACTGTGTAAGGATACCCATGTCAATCAGGCTGGTAGGAGAAATGGAGGGGAAACTGACAATCCATAATGCTAGGTTAAATCCTGTTTTCACAGTGGGGAGAAAAAATGGAGGGGTGTGGTATAAATTGCTGTTCTAAATGTGGTCTGTACTAATGGGAGGCTCTATAAAGGGTCTTTACTAACAATTGGGAGACTATGGAGAGAGTTTCCTATAGAGGATTTAAACTGGAGAGATTTGCTTATATGCAGGTTCGGGGAGCCGCATTTGCACAAAGACTTTTCTAAAGTTAAACCCTCAGGCCACTAAGATAAAAACACAAAAGCTATGGACCAGTAGTTCCCACCTTGGATGGGTTGAACCCCTCCAAATATAAAAAAACAGCTGGCTTTGAGCTCAAGTGCAGTAACAAATGCTTTAGAATAGAAGTAAGAGTTTCTGCAATATCAAGAATCCTTGGAAATGGGGTGGAGCCTAAATGGCAAACAGATAAGCAGCATTTTTAGAGCTCCACAAAACAGTACTAGAAAACAGGAAAAAAAAGTTTTCATTAACCAGAAATAGAAAAAAAAATATTAAGGAACTTAAGAACTACAACTCTACCAAATTTCAAGAAATAATATTGAGTTTTTCCTGTCAAAATATTCTGGAGAACAACACAGCTGTTTGGTAATGGCCAGTTTAAAGAATTCTCTCTCAGAAACCACTCTGAAGAAAGAGATACAACTGATACCTTCCACATTACATGAACTGTTGTTGAAAATGGATAGATTCACTAATAATTTGGAAAGTCTCAAGGAAAACTGCCAAAAGCAAACAGATGTACTAAAAAAAATACTGCAGCAACAACAAAGTAAATTACTTGATATGGAGACATCACTAAATGACATAGATAGAAGACTCAAAGAAGAGGAAAATCAGACAGAATTCTTACTTCACCAAAATAACTGGCTACTTAATAAAGTGGATGATTTAGAGAATGGGGTGAGGAGAACTAAGATAAGAATATTTGGCCTTCCAGAAAAAACTGAGGGAGAAGACATCATCACCTTTATGAATTCATGGCTTCTTGAAGTGCTTGATTTAAAAGAGGGGTTATCAAATGGAATAGACAGAGCTCACAGAGCCATAGGAAAATCTATACCCTCTTCACCTAATGCACCGCCAAGATCAATTGTGGTAAAGTTCATGTCCTTCTTGGATAAAGAGTTCATTTTAAAAACAGCCTGGAGAAAAAGTCTCATAACATATAAACAGAGTCAGATCAGATTTGACAATGATTATATGCTGCGGTGGTACAGCGGTAGCATTGTTGCCACACAGCAAGAGGTTCTCCCGTTTGATTCTCGGCTTGGCTTGGGAGTGCCTTCTGTGTGAAGTCTGTGTGTCCTCTTCATGGTTGGGTAGCGTTTGAAAGACATGCGTGCGTAAATGGGTGTGTCTTTGTTGAAGGTTGGGCGTCGAGCTGGCACCTCGGCGTTTCGTAAAAAAATCTACTGCCAATCATTTGCGGACCAGAGTTCCGCTGTGGCGACCCCCTACCAGGAAAAAGCCGAAAGGTAAACAATTCTGCAAAAGTGTTAGAAACAAGAAAAAAAAACTTGGCCATTAGTGAAACTTCTCAAACAAAATAAAATAAAAGCACAGATGGTATATCCTGCTAGAATCAGAATTTTCTATTCAAATGACTTGAGAACCTTTAACAACTTTGAAGAAGCTTCTACCTTCATCAAGAATAATAATATCATTGCAAGTCCTGAAGAAATGGACTGGACTGTTTCCACCAACTTGAAAAGATCTCCAGAAAAAAAGTACTTGGTCTGATGTAAGGAAAAAGAAACAAAGAATTGATTCTAAAACTACACAGTCTTCCAAATCTCTCAAAGAATCAACAAAGATATAGACTTCTGGACTTTACCTGAAAATATATATATATTGTATCTTATATTGCCTATTATACTCTGAGACATTTATACTTTTTTTAAACATACTTCATGCAACATACTCATCACAAGTCTAATGGTTGTGTCTGATAATGTTAAATGGTTTTATAACTTAGTGACTTCTAAAAATATAGTTACATCTCATTCATAGGCAGTGAGGAAAACCAGATTCAAATGTTATCTTTCACTTTAGTATAATTAGTTATATGTAAAGGAAGAACAGAGACAACATATACACAAATGTTTTTTTCTCATCTCCCTTAATAGTATATTTAGTTCACCTCATTGTTGCGTAATAGGAAATGAACATTTTTAATCATAGTCTCTGTGGCTTACTGACTTAACTACACTTCAAATTCCTATTTTAAAAGTAACATAGATATACATATTTTTAAATGTGGGAAAAAACAGTCACTATAAACAGAGTTCAGTTACTGGGTTCTGACAATGCTGTCATCTGAAACATTCTTATGCACTAGTTAGAGCTTCCCTTGTCTGCTATGAAAGATTTAAGGTGGAAATAGTCAGCTAAGGAATCCCCTGCTTGTCTGTTGTTAAGGTAGAGCTTGTAGTGTGATATCAGTTGCACAAGCAGTATATTTTAAGCTCATTTAACATGGTCTTTAGATTATTAAAATCTACAAACCCTGACTTCTTTTAAATAAATAAAAAGAATAGGTGTGAAATCAGTGACAGAGTGGCTGTTTTTCATGTAGGTAACACAAAAAAGAAGAATTTACAGTAACATCGAATAACATCCAATTGAAAAAGTAATAGAAGCATTACAGACTACATTGTTACACTTGAAGTAAACACAGTCCTTTCTTACTTCTGAATTATTCCTACCTTGGCTATAAGATACACTATGCTATGGTGATCCAGTAAAATGACATGTCTGATAGTTTTGTAAGCATCTGTTACAGCGTTGCAAGTGTAAATAGGAAAATATGTGTGTGAGATGCACACATCAGCTGCAGTTGCAAAATACTTCTGTGCACATAAGTAAAATTAAGACAGGTTTTAGACATACTATACTGAATACTTCATTAATCTGGTAACAGAAATCATCTAATTTCAGAAGGTACAAAGGGACTTATTACCTTGTACTTATAACTCCTGCTTATTGGAATATAATGTCACATTGCTTTATTAGATAACATAGTAAACCCTGTACTGTGCAGTGTTGTTATTTTCCTCTGCTCACACTGCCTAGACATGTTCAATTGAATTAAGTAGCAACCAAATAAAAAGTGAATGCAGTAGATAGTAAATTACTGATTACTCTCCTCACCCATTAGTGCTTTCTAATCTTTGGTAAGTGGGGTTCAAGTTTCAGTAAAGTGGCAAAGATGCTGGTAATTAGCCAAAATACTTGCACCAACATGCAAGTAGTTTAACTGCACTACTAAATTGTGTGGGCATGTGTACTTATTTTCTATGATGAACAGTTGATTTATTCCCAGCAAAACTTTAAGCCATGGTTCTATAACTCATAAAATTGGCATCTCAGACAGTCTCGCAAGTGCCTGTTGATGTATTGTGGGAGTTGCCTTGATGACGGGGGAAGTACTGGGAAACCTATAGTAAACATAAATTAGCATAATAAAGTAGTTTAGATGTCATTCTTTCTACCAATAATTGTCTGAATTGCACATTTACAGACATAGGTTCCTAAGAAACGCAAATCCTAAATGATATTCTGTATGCTACACATCTGGTTAAGACAGGGATTTATAACATAAACTACTTTTAATCCTTCAGACATTAGTTGTATAGCTGACTATTATGCAGCTGATATTTTTTACTGAATATTGACAACTGTTTAAAATAATAAGGTTGTCAGTTTCTTAGTGAGATGGTTGGTAAAATGAGTTCACCTTGGAATTTCATCTTTATTTCTTTAAGGTAAAGGGCCCATGAGAAAATGTCTTCATGGTCTGCTTTTGCTACAGCTTCAAGTAGTAAAATAAGACAGATTTGTAAATTGTAATTCTTGAGGAGAAATTCAAGTAGAACACTAATTAAATAGATATGAGATAGAGAGATTTCTTAAGGCACCATCCAGCTTAATAGGTTTTGTATTTTTTTAGAGTGTCATTACTTTTAACAATTTAATAACAAAGAAGGGAGTCTGCCTACTCTTGTATCTTGCTGCATGACACAGTCTTTGATAAACACTCTATTATAAAGGTTCTAAGGAACTGTGGCTGTGCAGAACAGCTTCAGTAATGCTCTGTCTTGACCAGCATTTTGTTCAATATTCTGTGATGATATTCTCGTAATATAAATTGATATTATAACTATGCATTAGTATTAAGAAGTTTATAAATCACTCACCCACATGGCCACTTATCAGGGCAAATTGCTTCTGTTTCATCATCAATGAGTGACCACTATGGTCTAATGTCTTTCTTCATTCTTTCTTTTAATTTGTCACAACTACATTCATAGGTGGACATAAAATAAACTGAATCTGGTTATGCTTTCATTTGTCTCTAATTGAAAGCTTGTGAGTGATACATAGAGATTTATAACATGTATTGTTCACTCAAACATATTTACATTATCATCTCTAGTGAACACAACTCTAAGGGTTCATTCTATGGACTACATAGTTTTTGTAGTATGATTCAAGTGTTCTGAATAGACTTGTCAGCATTTAGCTTCACTTACTGATACATTTCTAAATCTACTTCATTCAGTTATAATATATTTTTAGTATGTAGGAGGGTGTTTATCTGACATAATCATTAGTATATTGGTCATAACAGAATATTGGAGACTGTTATGTATATATACTACTCTCAGGCTAAAGAGAACTAATGTTAAGCAACATTTACTGTGTTATAAATGAGATTTTGCTTTATGAATGTTTAAGTAGTGCATGATAGGATGATTATATTCTGAAAAAGAAGTCTAATCTAAAATTAAATTGTATTTCCAAATCAATACCCATTTCCATACATTATGTTAATTCATTATTGATAGTTATATAGAGAAAATAATAACTAATATTGTTAAATCTCCAAGATAAGAGAAAAGGTGTACTGGAGCTCGAAAGGGGTTAGTTTGTTTTTCTTTCTTTTTTCATGAGGGAAGTTATGGTAGGCAATAAGTTAGATTTCTTTTCATCTAGCAGATTGGAAGTGTATTTCACTTCATGTAAATTAGAGGGTTTACAAAACTATTTATATACTCATTGTTATACAAGTAATTTTGGCATCCTTCTTTTTTTTATTGGCCTGACCTAAACTCGGTTTTAAGTTATTTGACCAAAATTAAAATATTGACTACAATGAGAATTATTAACATAGTAGTTACACATTTTACATTTGGTATGATATTACAAAATATAATACAAAACAAATATGATGTAAAGTTAAATACTGAGAATGGACTTGACTATTATATCCTTAAACACTAACGGTTCAAACAATCCAAGGAAAAGATCTAATTTATTAAGATATATGAAATTAAATAAAGTACAAGTAGTATTTCTTCAAGAGACTCACTTCAAAACAAATGATACATTTACCTGGAATCCTAATGAATATAAGATCTTATCTCACTCTTCATATAAGAAAAAGACTAGGGGAACTTTAATTTTATGGAAAATAAATTTCACTATGCCTCAAATCATTTACAAATATAAAGATAAAGAAGGACTCCTAGCCATAGTAATAGTAAAATATAACAATAGACCCTAGACATTGGTAAATATATATTGGTTTCCAGGTATTGGGGTTGGGACAATAAGAAAACACATGGATCTAATAACTAGAGTATGTAAAGGAAATTTGACTTTGGGAGGTGACTTTAATTGTATATTGGATAAATCAGAGACCACAAGCAAAAGAAAGTTACGTGTAAGTTCTATAGGGAAGCTACTTAAAAAATGGGAAGAACGTTTAAATCTAATTGATACATTTAATTATAAGGAGAACAATTCATTATTATTTTCACACCAAGACCACATATTTGGGACACATACAAGAATTGATAAAGTCTTCATATATTTAGAGCTAAAGTTAAAAATAATAACATTTTCCATAATCCCTTGTCCCTTTTCAGACCATATTTCATTAATTCTCAAAATGCATACAGATAATAAGAAATTAATTTTTATGTCAAGAATTCCAGCTTACATTACAAAATTAAAACAATTTAAACCTTGGTCAGATTCAGAAGTACAATTATTTTTAGATATAAACTACACTACTGAAATACCTTGAAAGCCTATCTAAATGGAACAATTATTTCATGGTATAAAAACAAGCTAAAAGAGTGGGAATCATAATTATGTAACATCCAAAAACAAATTACAGATCTCACTATTAATTCATCTACTTACTCACAAGATAATCATAAAAAGCATTGGAAGACTTAAAAGATATAATGAAATCCTAACTCACAAAACTAATATAGCTGTAGAAAGGTTAAAACTTAGTTCCTATGCAGTATCGCCCAAACATATGCATAATTTAGCAATAAGATTAAAAAAATCTGATTGAAAATAATATTACAAGTATTATACATGAAGGAAGGAAAAAAAGCAAAACAAAAAGGTTTCGGATATAAATGATATACTAGATGCATTTAAACATTATTTCTCTGACCATTATAATGATACTTCACATATAACTAATACATCGAACTTAAACCTGAAATTAGTAAATGTAAAAGCAATATCAGAAAAGTTAGTTAGACATTCAAAAACAAATATCTTTAAAAGAAATTACTCATAAAATCAAGGAAAGTAAAAGTAATAAAACACCGGGAATTGATGGAATAATTAATGATTTGTATAAGATATTTCCATCTTCAGTAATATCATTGTTTCACAAAACTTTGAATGAAATTCTAGCACAAAACACAACTCCAATTTCATGGAGATGCTCCTTAATTACACCCATTATAAAAGAAAACAAAGACCATTTACAGTGTAAATCTTATAGGTCAGTATCTTTACTTAACAATGATTATAAAATCTTCATGTCAATATTAGTAGAATTAAAAAAAATCATTGACACGTAATAAATGAGGATCAAACATGATCCATTTATAAAAGGCACACACAATATACAAAGAATTCTAACACTCAAAGATTTTCTAAACAGAAACAACCAAGAAGCTCTAATAGTATCTTTGGATATAGAAAAAGCCTTTGATTCGTTGAGCTGGGATTTTCTTTTTAAGGCTTTAGAATTGTTTGAATTTCCTACTACTTTTATTATGCTAATAAAGAATATTTATAAAAACAATTTGGCTTATGTAAAACTTGGGACATTTATCTCAAAGGCTATTGAAATAACCAAAGGCACAAAGTAGGGATGTCTGATGTCTCCCATCCTGTTTGCCTTAGGAATTGAATTATTTGCCTCATTAGTACGCCACAGCTCTAATATATCAGGCATAGATGTATATGGTCAATTCAGTTCAAAAATTGTGTTCTTTGCTGGTGATGTTTTACTCACGATATCTGTCTCGGAGAAATCAGTACAAAAACTAGATGAAATAGTGGAAAGGTTTTATCATATTTCCAGCCTTAGATTTAACAAGGGAAAAAATCTAATTATATACATTTGAATAAAAAGAGAGAATTTATCTTAACTACAAATTGTGTCATAGTAAAACAAGTTCCCATAATAAAATATTTAGGAATAACACTATGTGATAATTTGGAATCTGTGTTAGCCACAAATTATAGCAACATAATTAATAAAATAAAAATGTTAATAGTAAGCTGGAATAAAATGTTCTTGAGATTTGAAGACAGATTACAAATAATAACAATGACAATATTTCCAAAAAATAATTACATTGCACAAGCTATTCCTTTAGTACCTAACAAGAAAATTTTGAAAGAAATAAAATTCTGTTAAACTTTCATTGGTATCCAAAAAGAAATAGAATAGCCTATACACATCATATTAGATCTTGGGAAAAGAGTATAATTAAACTTCCAGATCTAGAATCAAACATAAAAGCTTCCATATTAAGAACCATCATTAATTGGATAGATCCTAATTATTCTTCAACATGGAAAACATTGCACACTATTATTTTTCTAAATGAAAATAAAATAATTAAAAATTGTATATTAAGTGAACAAAATAATAGGATGTGGCACATATTGACTGTTAGTATTCAATATAATATAACAAAACTAACAAACTTAAATTATATAAATAATATTTACAATTTATTCAGAAGATTTATATATACTAACATGGATATTAAGATTTGGCTAGACTTGATAATACCCTTTAGCTCTACAAAGAATTTCTTAAATAAAATTTATAATGTTATTTTAACTAGATGGGAGGGGAAAAGCTTCACTTGTTGGCAACATTGTATAGAGAATCAAGTATTATTAGACAGTCAACAAATTCAGAATAAATATGACATTCCATTAGCAGATTGGTTGATACTACAAAGCATATTATCATATGTTAAGGATCTTAATAGTAATATTATTAATTCTCCTTATAAAACTAGTCCAAATTTGATAAGTCTAATATCTGAAGTTATTTACTACAATTATAATTGGACAAATCTAATTTCAAAATTATACAAAATATTGATAACATATAAAACTAACCCTAATGCAAGATATTGGAATTTCATAGCAAAAGGATGACACACTAATCTATCAATTAAGAGTAAAGCAAATATTTTATGTTCTGTTAACTTAACATTTAATTTACAAGTATGGAAAATATTTACATGGAAATATATTCACAGGGCATTTATTACACCTGATAAACTAGCCAGATTCAATTCACTTGATAAATCCATTTGTTGGAGATGCTTTTGGTCTCACATATTTTTTGATTGTATTAATATAAAAAAGATTCTGGGAAGAAGTTACTATTTTTCTCCAAGCTATATTCATAGATACCATTATTTTAACCAAATCTTTAGTCCTCCTAAATGTAAATGATACTATTAGAATGAATAAAAAAAGATCTATACCCACTTTGGTCCATACTAGCTGTGGCAAGGAAATGTATAACTAGAAAGTGAAAGTCTTCACAAGAACCTATTCTGGGAGAATTCTTGAGATTGATGGAAGAAACAGCGACATTAGAAATCAAGGTGAAGCAATCGAGAATTTCACCCAAAACATGAACAAACAATCCTTGGGGAAAAAATGTAACTCTTATTGAGACATTAAAAAATTAAATAATTAATGTGTAACTTTATACTTTATTAATTGAATATTATAAATTTTTGTTACTAATTTCATATGTTTTATTAATTTTTTCCCGTCCTTTGTTCAGGTCAGTGGTACATGGTATATATATAAAGGTTTATAATACTTGTTTATTGATGATTATATTGTTAAACATTATATTATTTGGAAAATAAAAAAATATTTGAAAAAAAAAGAAACCTTGGAAATAAGTTCACTAACCCTGAGAACTATTCACAACACACACAAACTTTGCAAAACAGATGGAGTTTCTTTAAAAAGTGCAGGCTGAAAAACAGTGATAAATTCAAATAAATAAATAAATGCAGCACATAATTGTTAAATATCACTGAAACAGAGCAAGTGCAAAAAATATATACTTATATCAGCTTTGTATTTCAGGTGGTTTTAATACTAGTTTTGTACTTATTTCAGGAAATAGCAGTACATTGTGCAATACTGGTACTGTCACACCAGAACAGTGACTTGTTTAGCAGTTGTCAGATAGCAGCTGGGTAAATCACTTTTATTTACCTCATTGAGGAGTAATGGATATCTATCACTGTCCCTGATTTTGCTTATAATTTTCCTTTGTCTTTCAAAAAAGTTTGCTGGTAAATCATTCAGGATTATAGACAATCAATAAATCCAGAAATCAAAGTTTTATATTCCTAATTGTTCAGAAATTAGTGTTGATTCAAAAGGTGTTAATCTATTTAACTTTTTAAGTGAATTAAAGTAATATTTAAAATGTGTTCCTGATTTTGAACTTTTATTCTGCTATTATTTTTTGGCATTTCGCTGAATTCTTCAGCAAAGAAGTTGAGACTTATAGAATCTGGTGTTCTGCCAGTATTTATAAAACTCCCTGAAAAAGAAAGCCATCCATGTAGATTGGAAACATCGCTCTTCTTAAAATCCAAGGTATGCACTGGGATCAGTCACTCTGGCCTGTTGGTCTCTCTAGTGCTTACCTTGCTCATGTTCATTATCAGCTTTATCCTAAAAGGGTCATATCACAGCCCTGTTCAGGTTAAAGTGCATAACCAGGAAATGAATACATTTTTTTCCTAACCAGCAGCATCTTTTGTGAGGGCCCCACACAGTCAAGGATGATTAAGGCCCCCCACCCCCACAGCTACAGATATTGCAGGTACCTGAAGCTGACTATGTTTTTAGTTTTAATGATGATAATGTCCACCAACAGGGTTTAACTAAGCCAGGGGCACTATGTCAGTGGTAAAATTGTAAAGCTTGTTACTTGATAAAGCACTGTTACTATAACAAGGGGAATTGCTGAATTTTAAAGGAGATACAAATAAGAGTTACTACCCACCAGGTTTATTAAGTGTTCAAGACTGCTGTACTAGCTTTTCCTGGTTTGACAGACCTATTACAAAATAAGATAACACAACTTGCTGTGACTGGGGGCCCCCATTGACCACAGGGTTTGCTGGTGCCTAAAGCTGGCTATGGTTTGGACCAGAATCCATGCACCCAAGCAGGCACTTAATCAGTAAGATAAGTTAGTTTGTCTGTATTACTCATGGTAAGAAGGGGGTTGCTTTACCTTTACAGTAGTATTGCTGACAGCATTCTCTTTGCAATCAGGCAGCTAGCCCCCCCTTCTGAAAAATGCTGTTAAGGTCAGTGCACCAGAGGAGTGGCAGCATCCACTGTTTGCTGCAGTCACTTTGTCATTATTTCACACCTTCGTCAAGCATTCAGATGTTGTTACGTGGGCTGTAATTCCATGAATCAAACTTCCTTGATGATGTAGTACTTCAGGTCTCTACCCTTTAAGCCTTTGTCTTTTGGGCTTAGTACACTTCCAACCTCAGACAGATTCAACTTACACTGCCAGGTATTCTTCTCAGCAGTCACCTATTGAAGAGCTTTCAAAGTTAAACTGTACATACTCGCCATATTTATTTCACAAGAAAGTCCCTCTACATTAGGTGGTACTTATCCTCAGGTGCAGTTTCAGAAGCTGTGGGGCATTACACTGACTGAGCTGTTTGATGTGATTCTTACCATCTTGTATTTGTTTAACAAAAGAAGGTGGAGTTTATGGTAGAAGCATTCTCCATCTTGTGGCAATGGAGATTCCAGTAAATATTCCTCAGTTCTACCTGATCCTAAGCCTGATTTAAAAGTTCAATGAAGAAAGACTAAAAGTAATCTTTATTTTTCTGCGGTGGATGAGAAAAGTAAGATTTCCATCTCTTATACTCCTCACAATATAGGACACTGTATCGATTCTATTCAAAGTTGGTTCTCCACCTCTAGGACAATTGCTAGCACCATCTCAGGGACCAGCTCCTTCTTAAGATTCTTATTCTCCTGGATCTTCAGGCTGATGTTTTCCAATGTGAATAAAACATCCAGGAGGACTTCCACTAGGCAAAACTACTTTTCCAAGTGGAGGAAGTTCATTGGTAGAGCGATGCCTGTTACTATCTTACTAAGTTAGCTAACTTGTCATTCTGATGCATGTCATGCGCTTGCACAACTAGATCTCAGTTATTTAATTACAACTGGGTGACATTTCCAGGTGTTTCTGCAGTTACATCCTACTGACACATCTGGGCATCAAATATTGCTTATTTATATTTGCATTAATAATTCCAAAAGCATGCTACATGCAAAGTAGTAAATGGTTTCATCTTAAATCTTTACACAATGGCAAACATAACTACATTTTTACTCTGACTAGTGCAGGTAAAGCTAAAATAATTGTTGTTCATATAATATTTATTTATATGATCATAAACGTCATGTTTTTCTAAATCTCAGCAACCAGGCAGCACAGACAGAATTGCTTAGCCTCAAAGTAAAGCTGTCAGCTGGATGAGATAGTTGTTTACAAAATATTAGAAACGTAATAGTTACTGTATATACTGTGACTTATAAAATCCAGTTTAAGACCTAGACCCTAAAAGTAACACCACTATACGAATACTAGATAGCAAGATTTGTGACTTAGAATCAGCTGATCAAAAAATTTCCTCAAAGGAGTACAACAACATCACCCTCTATTGAAAAACTCTCCACTCCACTAGATCTGAACTTCATGATTTTTTTTCAAAGGTTGCTTATGTTTGTGTTTGTATAATGCACTATTGCAGCATATTTTCCCCAATGTCTGCTCTTGTGTGTCTGTGAACACTATTTTGCAGGTTCATTCAGTTCTTTATCCTCTTCAGGCTGGCGTCATTTGGGCACTCACTCTTGAGAAAACTGGTCTCCAGGTGGAGGTGAGCCAGAGAAGATGCCACAACTGGCAACAGAGATTGAATAGCATAGGTATAGCCATTCCCCCTTTTATGTGCTGACACTCCTTAAGAAGACTAGGTGGGTAATGAGGCATGACCTTGGCTGCATATCTACTCCATGTCCTAGGTCAACAGTGCATCTCAGATTAACCCATTTACTTAGTTCAGCAGCCCTTTTAAATCTGTCTCCACCAGAGCTGTGTTGAACTGGCCCACCCCTAGCAACATGTCATATGCATCCCTGCTAGAGGAAGGCAAGCAGGTGAATGTTGTTGTTCCATTCTGACTCCCCCTCCCCCAATGTGCTTCATTAGGCACTCAAACCAGTAAACTTAGGTTGCCAGGGCCATAGTCAGGGGGTTTATCCCATTATACCAAAATAGCTGGCAGACCTGAACTTCATAACTGAGAGGCTTTCCCATCCTGCAGTCTAACCTGATGTTTCACTGATATGATTTGTCCATTACTCAAATGGCCCTCTGGCCAGTCTTTGTAGTGATTTCACCCCCTGATATCAGGTGCTCAGGTTTTCACTCATCCCATATTTCAGTAGACAGAGGAGCTTAAAGGAGGTGCATTTCTCTGCTTCTGTTTTGGGGTATATATCCTGGGAAGTGTAAATACCCCCCCCCCCTCCAAGATGACCAGTTAGAGCATGCCAGTGACTGGGCTAATCCTGTGGAGTAGCCCTTTTAGTAACTTGGCAATAGCTCAAACATGCAGTCATGACTCACATGTCCACTTCTAAGGTCCAGCAAGACATGGTGACTCAGCCTGAAAAGGATCCACCAGATTTTCCTGTATTAGGGCATATAACTTGGGCCATACAGCTGTCTGATGTTTCAAGTTTAGTTTTTCTTTGATTCATTAGGCAACAGTTTTTAAGAACTCCACTACCATATAAACATGTGCATTTACACAGTACATAAAGTAAATACAGCATTTCAGAAACAGCAACACACTTTGCAAATTGCAAGTAATATACATTTCTTTGATAATGTTTAAAAATCCTCCTAGAAGGAGATGCTATGCATTAAGCATTTAAACATTATTTTACTATACAAATTATAAATTGTACATTTTCCAGTTTTACACTTGCTCTTAAGTGGAATTTCCCATACGATGTCAGTTTTTTCTTGTTGAGTATGAACAAAAATTAACACTTTCACTATGCTAGAGGGTAAATTCTGATGAAACACATTATATGGAAAATAACATAGACATACATTAATCGTGTTTCCCAAATTAAGCTGAAGTGCAGACATAATGAAGTGATGACCTCCAAATAGCAATAGGCCTGTAACAAACCTGAAGATGGAGTCATACATGACCTCTTATTTGTGAAGATGGTACTAAACCCACAAAAAGATTAACATAATTATAATCTGATCTTCATTAAACAGCTATTCCTTGGGTGTGGATGTGCAGTGACATGTTTTGAGGCAAACAGAAGGGAAAGGATTTCATTTGCAGAGATACATGGAGGGAATGGATTGTGCAGTGGAAGATGAATATTTTGCAGGGGGGGCAAGCTGTTGGTTTTGAGTTGAGTTACTATGATGTTTCTGATTTGCCACCCAGAGAGATGAAAATGTTTGATAGTGATTGCCAACTAGGTGAGCAACAGTTTCCAGGTGATACGAATTCAGTTGTGGAATCAGAAGGAGATTTGATGTCTACATGAAAAAGGTCAAAGCTGCCATAGTGGATTATGCTGATTACCTGCAAGTCCAACAGAAGGTAATGGAGGTCATTTGGCAGCAAATAGCGCCAGATCAGGAAGAGACTCCAGGGGGAGTTAAGATATTTAACTGAATTAACTCATTACATCCGAGCAATGCCTCCAAGTTCATCTACAGTTGACTCCTACTGATGCCTCTAGGTGTCAAATATTGCTTGTTCATTTTTGCATCAGTAATTCCAAAATGCTATGTACAAGGTTTTAAAATATTTAATTTTAAAGCTTACACAATAGCAAACTCAACTGCATTAATATTTGATCTCTTCTAGCGCAGGCAAATAGATATTAACTGTGTTTATGATTTATATAGATATGATTCACATTTTTCTAAATCTCAACAACCAGGTTACACATACAACTCCTTAGTCTCATCTGAAAGCTCTCGTTTAGATGAATAAAATGATGCTGACAGTGTGTGTGTAACTTAAGTGGTTGCTGAGATACAAGTTCTTTACAAACTATTACAAATGTAATACTGTAATTTATAAAATTCAGTTTAAGATCTAGAATCTAAAGAATACTATCACCATAAAAATAGTTTGTGCTGAAGTGTTTGCCATTTATACTTTTTATAACCTTTATGGTTCCAGAGATATGAACATTTGTTTGAAATGTGAGGACAATTTGATTCTATCAAAAGACAGGCTCCACCCATGGGAAGCTACAATGCAAATTTCCTGAGCTCCACTGGAGTGAATGAGTTAAAACCCTTCTTACTGGACTGGAGAATAAAACACAAAAGAGGAATCTAAAGTTATATATGGTGTCTTGCAGGAAGAAGAGAAAAATGAGTTGTTGGACTACATGAAAGGTAAAATAGTGTAATAGACTGGTTTTATGAGAACACCTTGAGTGCTGCACTGTGAAATACCTGCTGCTGCCAGAAAGAGAGGTCAAATATATTAAACATAAGCCATTATTGACTGAGCTTTTGACTAGCTATGAATGAGAGAATAGGAGCTGCAGAGATTATCAGCAAGGTAGAAAATTAATGTTCGTAGGGAGAACAGTGTTAGTGGAAAAATATTCAGAAGTGACTTTAAGGAACTGTTCCCCATTTGTCGATGTGATGAGAGATTATAAATAAAGTAGACCGAGGTAATTCCCTGCAATATTTAAGGTAGTTTGAAATGGAAAGTGTTAGCCCAAATGATGCATTTGAAAGAAAATAAAATAAAGGAGTTGCCAGTGAGGTTGACTCAGCTAAAAATGGAACAAATGGAAAAGGACATGTCTGAGCTGAATGACACTGATACTTCCAGAGCAGTGGAGGAGGAGTGGGAGGAGCTGAATGACATTGATACTTCCAGAGCAGCGGAGGAGGAGTGGGAGGAGCTGAATGACACTGATACTTCCAGAGCAGTGGAGGAGGAGTGGGAGGAGCTGAATGACATTGATACTTCCAGAGCAGCGGAGGAGGAGTGGGAGGACAAGTTAGCTCAAGAGACATTACTGCCCTGTTTTAACAGCAATTCCTGCCATAAGAGGGCTAGACAGACTGAAACATATGACATTGATTGGATGTGGGAGCTGATGGATTACAAACTCTGCTGCGATAAATAAAATTAGAACATGTTTGGGTCAAAGCAATTATTTATGCTATTAATTAGCAATTAAAATGTGTCGTAAAGATGACCATTTTTTCCTGGGTGGGTGTGGGAATTGGTAGATTAACCAAGATTAGACAATGAAGGATGGTGATCCAAAGTTGATGAGATGTTACATTAAGGGACAGCAAAGCATGTAGGAATATTATTTTTTGATTTATCTGCTATAAAGGCAGTAGTTTTGTTTCTTTTTCTCTTTTCAAGACTGACATAACTCATTTTTGAATAAATGAAGCACCACACTGTAGAACAAATCATACCTCACACCACAAGTTCCAGGGCAGCTGAATTCACTCAGTTTAGTACACAGACTGATTTATTAAAACAAAAAAAAATAACTTATACAGTAAAAGTTAACAGCAAAACTTCAAACTGTTATACCATTAAGAGCAAGTAACACTAAACTGATTCAATTAATCTGGCCTGGAACTTGTGGTGTGAGGTTTCATTTTTGAATAAGTTAAGATATTTTAAGTGGCAGGAGTTTATTTAGCCACAGATGGATGGCTGCATAAGAATTCACTATAATTCACCACCACAATGAGCAGTTAAAAACCTAGAGGAGGTTGAATATTAAGAACAGTTTGTGATAACTGAGGTTAAAATCATGCATTTATGTAGGATGAGCAAAAGTAGATAATATTTCTGAAAGAACGGCAGTTATAAAAATATGTGGCTATTGATATACAATACAGAGTTTTTTTAGCTCCTAGTATTCTACTGCAAATTAATAATGTCTGTTAAGATGCATTTGCATTAACTGAATATGTTTCATGCCTTTTAATTTGTAAAATATACAACATTGATGATGGCTGTAAGGTCAGTATATTAGTGCTTCAGCCATTTTAGGCAAAAAGGATTTAAGGCTACCTACAGGGGGTAGAGTGTTAGGCTGAAAACAAAAGGTGAATATGGCAAAAATATATATATATATACACACACACACACACACACACAAGTGTTAGGCTGAAAACAAAAGCTGAATATGATCATATATAGGGAAATACAATGGAATAAAATGCAGAAGATTAGAACAGTTAAACATGGAGTAAGCTGCTAAGTTACGGAAATGGAACAAGAGTGAATGAGGGTAGAGAAATAGAACAGTTGATGACTTTCTGGGGTGAGAGGTGATGCAGAAGTGTGTACACATGTTGGTATGCTGTTGGTCTTCTAATTGCTGACTAGCAGTGTGAAAAAAAGGGAAGATATAGAAAGGGAGGCAGGATAGCCTTTTTTTTATTTGAAGAGCAATAATGTATAGAAATATTGTAGCATGATGCTGTAGGTTGAATAAAGGTGTTAAGTGATTTTGTGTAATGTGCTGAGTGTTGGAAAGCTGATGGGTGTTAGATAAGAGTATGGTCAAGCATGGAGACATAAGTAGCTGAAATGGTGAGTTAAAAGAATATGTATAACAGTGTGTCCAATGAGGTTCACATGACATAAGATGCTCGAATGGCAATGTTTGATGACCAGTGTAACAGGTGTGAACTAGATGGTTAAAAATGATGAGTAGAAATGATGTCAGGGGTTTTAGAGAAGTGATATTAAGGGATACCTACAAATTCTTAGAATATTCATTAAAGTGTGTGTGTGTGTGTGTGTGTGTGTGTGTGTGTTAAAGGGATGAACATTTTCATTAAGGCTGAGTGATGTATACACCACATATATGGCCCAACTCAAAAGGCTTGTTCTTTTTTTAATTTCTCCAAGTCTTTTGGGTTTCTAATACCATGACTAGAATGGACCCCATTCCTAAGTCAAATTATGATTAAAGTTCATGAAATTAGTATTGCTTCAATCTTTGATGTCAGCCTGTAGTGCTCTTCACAGCACCCGCAATGTGCCCAGCAATGACTCCTGCAGTTCGTATGGAGTTCCATGTATTGGTAACATATCTAAATACGATTGTAAATTATTTTTTATAAGACCAGTTGCTCCTACTACTATTGGAACTGTCTGGGTATCTTTCCTCCACATTGCTCTCATTTCTGCATGCAGATCCTGATATTTTATGACTGTCTCTCTCTGTACACAAAACACTGTAATCACTGCATGTGGCAATTTCAATGATCGATGCTACTCTTCTCTTTTTTTCTTCGCCCACTATATCCAGTTTTCTAGCATCTGTCTTTTGAACTGTTTGTAATGGATGATCCCATGTAATGTAGACTACATTTTCTATGATGCTTTATGGCTCATGTTTCAAGTGTTTTTCAGCCACTTCAGTACCATAATGTTTGCACAATCCCCAGTGCAACAGTCTCGCCACATTATTTATGCCTTTCAGTATACAGTCCTTCTGCCATTAGTATGTCACAACGCAGTGTGCAACTGTTTCCAATTCAGTTTTACAAAAACTACATTTATCTGTTTCACCCACATGTTCAATGGACTTTATAAACCAAGGTGTACACAGCCCACTATCTTGGGCAGCCAATATTAATATTTCATCTCTTGGTTTGAATTTGCTTCTCCTTAGCGATTCCTGTATTTGTTCTTGCTCAACATGAGGTTCTTCCAAATATTTTCTATACTTGCAACTATATTTATGCTTTTTCCACATTTCTTGCCTTCTCATCTGATCCTTCACCTTATATTTTCTTTTGTTTTTTGGCACATTTAGTTGCTGCCTGATTTTTATCTACTTCTGGTTTGATTTCCATTCCTGCTTGATGCCGATAAGCTTCTGCTAGATTAAGCAGAGAAGTCATCTTAGATTTATTCTCCTCATGTTTCAAAACTTTCACTACGTTTGGGTCTTGTGAGGTCAACAGATATGCGTGGAGTCCCATGATTGCAGATCTATATATATAATCAATTTCAAGGAGGCCCATCACTCCTTCGGAACAGGGCATATATAATCTTGGTATACACTGATTTTTATAAATCATTTGGTGAGCATGAATCATCCTTCTTGTTTTCCTATCTAATCTATCCAACATGTTTTGGGGCCAGTCAATCACTCTAAAACTGTAAGTTAGGACAGAAAGAGTAAATTGGTTTATAGCTTGGATTTTGTTCCTAGATGTCAGTACCGTTTTCAGGATTAATTTATGTCTTCTGAAATATTTCTAAGTTTTATTCACATTTGTTCATGTTTTATTGTTGATCCTTCAATTCCCAAATATTTATACACTTCTCCTTGCTCCTCAAGTTCTTTTATATCCCATTCTTGCCCCAAACTGATGTTTTCCTGGTGTTGCAGTTTTCCTGTTTTAAACGTTGTTTTTGCACATTTATCAAGACCAAATGACATTCTTATATCATCTGAAAAAGGTTTGACAATTTGCAGTGATGCTTTCAGTTCCTCATCTGATGAGCTATACAGTTTTAAGTCATTGACAAAGAGAAGGTGAGAAGTCTTTACACTTTGTTGTTTTCTAGGAGCGAGATTATAGCCATGGTCTAAGCTGTTGAGTAAACAGCTTAATGGATTAAGGGCAAGGCAGAGTAGTAACGGTGACAGAGAATCATCCTGGAATATCCCCCTTTGAATTTTTATCCATGAGATAACAATTTGTCCTTTATCATGGCTTAATTACAAAATGGTCTGCCACTGTTTCATGGTCACTGTAATGTAGTCGTTCAGTGTGGGGTGTATCTTATACATTTGTAAGCAGTCTTTTATCCATGAATGAGGGATACTATCAAATGCTTTTTTGTAGTCAATCCATGCCATACTTAGATTCTTCCCCTTTTTACAGTTCTCCACTGTGACTTTAACAACAAAGGATCATTTTTTCCATATGACTTTCTTTTATTGCCCTTTTGTTCTACTGCCATAATTGAGTTTTCTTTTAAATTACTATAAACTCTGTCAGCATCAATTCCCATGTATAGTTTTTATGTCATTGTAAGGCAAGTTATTGGGTTAAAAATTTTAGGGTAATTTGCAGGTTCACTCTTAAGTAGGAGCATTGTTTTTCCTGTTGTTAGCCAGGTTGGTGTATGTTCTGGGTGTGCATATAAATAGTTCTTACCCATGGCTAAATGTTTGTGCAAAGATGTTAATGCTTTTAACCAGAAGTTAGGTACTGCATCTGGGTCTGGGATTTTCCAATTAGAGGCTTTTCTTAACTTTGTTTCAGTCTCTCTAGCTGTTACTTCTTTCCATTTTATATCCTGTACCTTTAAACTTCTTATTCTTTCTTTTACTTCTTCTATCCATTTAGCATCTTTATTATGTTCCACAGGATCTTCATAGATACTTCTCCAAAATGCATATATTTCTTCTTTTTTTGGTAGTCTTTCAATTCCTTTTACCTTATTTCCCAATTCTCTAGAAAACCTTTTTGGGTCATCAATAAATTGCTTATTTTGCACTTTTCCATTTATCTTCATATCTTCTAAGTTTTTCTGCCTGTGTGAAATTTTTAGTTTGTTATTTGTGATAGTGAATGCTAGATCCTGGTCTGTTCTAATATTACGCATTGCTTTTATCACATCTATCTTTCTTAGCGTTTTTCTTGATCTATTCCTTCTTCTATAGTCTTCTGACAGTGACACTTCTTGTCTTGATTGCTTTATAATTTCTCTATATTCGATACTTCCATGATAGTATTCAATTTCTCCCCTTCCATTCTCTCACTACCCTGTGTTCTTGTGGTAGAACTTTTTCAGTTATTAATTTAGCCACACAGTAATATATCCTGTTTACTTCTGTTATATCGCATGGGTCTCTATGAACAGTCCTAATTACTGTGTTCATTTGTTTTATCAGACTTCTGACTTTTTGGGTTTTATTAACCTTCTGCAGTCTATTTCTTTCATTGATCTTAATATATCTGTCCGTGTCTATTAAATCAAGCAATTCTTCTCTTAGCTTGTTTTCTTCCAAACTGAGGGCACATCCCTTGTTTTCCAATTCCTGCTGGCATTCTATAGAAGGTTCTATAGCATCTTCCTGTGACACACTCTCATCAGTTTTATCTTGTGCCGTCCATTGCTCTATCATATGGGAACTCACTGGCCTATCACTCCTCAACATTGACTGCATCAGAGTTTCCACAGTTTCTTGTTCCTTCCCTTGCTGTCCAGCTTCAAGTGAATGTTTATACTGGGTTCCTATGGAAGGCTCCAAAATATCTTCATATGGCACCTGACCAACTGCTTCCCGTTCCACTGGTTACCCCTTAATTTGGATATACATTGCTCTATCTTGTTGTGGTGCTTTCTGAATTAGATTTTATAAACTGAATCCTTCACTTCGCAGGTACTCCATAATCTCAGTTTCTATTTCTGTAACTTCTCCATTACTAATCTCCTTTTCTACTTTTCTTTGTCTTCTTATTTTTTGTATTGTAAAGTTTTACATGTCCATATTCCTTTGTCTGTATTTTTCTCCAAATATCTTTGGTGCTGCTCTTTTTGTATTGGTTAGTTTTGCTTTCTCTTTTGCATAAATATTGCACCATATTAAATCTCTTTTTCTTTACCATGTCCATATTTCTTCTTCAGATGTTTCCTGATCTTGTTTCTCCCTGCTTTGGAGACTCACTCCATCCTGCTGTGATGTAGTCAAAGTCAAAGAAAACTTTGTCATTCAGAACTACACAGCAGTGTAGCTGAACAAAATTACAGTGCTTCATTCTCAATGCAGGAAACAGTTGCACATATAGACAGAAAAAAAAATAATAAAATATCACAGTAGAATTTTAATAAGTAGCAATTTGTAAGTAAAGTAGGACAGCAGTGACCCACACCCATCCCAGAACAGGAGACAAGGAAGACAAGGGACCTGTATTATGTAAATGTAACCTGTGTTAGACCTTCTACATCATATTCTTCACTTCGCAGGCACTCCATAACTTCAACTTCTATTTTTTTAACTTCTACTTTACTGATCTTCTTTTCTGTGTTCCATCTTTGTGATATTATTTTTTTTATTGTGAAATGTTCCATATCCAGATGCCTTTGCTTGTATTTCTCTTCAAATATCTTTGGGGCTGCCTTCTTTACACTGATTAATTTGGCTTTCTTCTTTCCACAAATATTGCACCATATCAAATCTCTCTTTCTTTCTTTCCCATGTCCATATTTCTTTTTTATACTTTTCAAATATCTCTTGGTTTTGTTGTTTATATTTTATTACTTCCACAGATGCTTCTTTTTCCAAACAGATCAAGGTTTCTTGAGCTATGTACTGTTTCTTACAAATCTGTTTTATAAGTGAACACAGATTTCATTTGAAGCTTCTGACAGCTTTTTTTGTGGAAGTATTTTTCTTTCCTCTAATTTCTCTTAATCGCTTTGTATATCTTGTATCTGAAAATTCTGAGCTTTTTGCATAATAGTAACAATACATAATTTCTTTCTTATCCTCAATAGTCCACTTTATCGTCTTTATGGCTCTTCTTTGGTCTATCACTTTTTGTGATTTTTGTGGACTATTTCCTTCTACAACAGGGGGGCCATCCCCCCTCTGGGTCTGGCCCCATTGTAGGAATGTTTCCGTATTTTGAGGATTCTACACTGTCATCTTTTCCAGTCCTGGCACCAGTGCGCCTACCAGGATTGGGCACTTTTTTATCCTAGGTCTTGTGCACCAAGCTATCTTAAAATTTTGACCTACTTCTGTCCATGATATATGCTATATGAATACAGTCTATATATCAGTGTCGCCTTGGTGAGATTTTGTGAAAACAGGGTCCCCCTCGAGAAGGTACTCACCAAGACTTGAGGATGAATTCAATTTCAGCACTACTAGTCTCCTTTGCTTGCTGACTTTTCATCTCTCCATTCGGACCCCAGTTTAAGTGATTTACTTCTGTCTAAGATCTATTTGTAAACATTGCAGAGGCCATATTACAAAAGACCTGCTCTCAATGGAAGTGACTTACTCCTGTGTAAATCTGCCCTGATTCTGAAAGACCTATTTTCAGTATAAAAATTGTAATATTATTATAAATATAATATTATCTGAGAGAAGGCTTTTGGAATCTGGTCCATTGTGTTTGGGAAGTATTACAGGTAAAGCTTGTCTGTTTTTTTTTTTTTTTTTTTTTTTGCTTGAAGATTTATGAAGAAGAAAGAAACATCATGAATGACAGAGTGATAAGATAAACTGCTGAACACCTATGATTAATGTTAAAGGAAAGGGGAGTACACCAAACAACTTAATTAAATTATGTATTCAGCTGTTGTTTATTTAGAGAGAACAAACTGTACGACAAATACAACTAAGGATTAATGTGCTATGAAAAATAATGATTATAAGTTGGTGTGTTTAAAACATGCTTTAAAATGACAAAGTGAATTAGTTTGCCCTCAGAAAAATATTGCATAACTGGAAGGAGGCATAATTTAAATGCATAGATGAAGAAATGTATTTTAATTTGATGTTAATGAAAGGAAAATTCTATATATTTACATATATTTTCTGTTATGTTTCTGTGACAGCAATACAACATAAAAAATTCCCTTGCTAATAACTCCCTAGCATCATACTAAAGGCAAACTTGGATGTTTTATTGTACATAATCATATTTTATAACAAATGCCGTTGAGATTGTTGTCTAAAACAGCACCCAAATAACAGAGTTTATATCCAATTATTGAATCAACAGTTTCTTCAAAATTGTGTATTTTGTTTAAAAAAGAATCTATATAATCTTATGGTTACATTTATTCTCAAACCATGTTCTGCAGCCCATCTGTGTAACTTATCAAAATTTGATCATACAGCATCAAAACCTCTTTCTGTAGTATTTGCAATGTTAGCAATTGTGATATATTCAGCATAAGTGACACTTTTAGTTGTCAGATCTGCTTTTGTAATAATATTTAATGTAAGTAATAAAGGTCCCCATAATCAGACCTTGGAGGACTCCATAGCTCTCTGGTTTAAAAGATGACAGTACAGTCCCAATCACAATGACATTAAACCTGCCACTAAGAAAGGCCATAGTAATAGTCCCTAGCAGCATGAAATCTGCCTCATCTCATTAATTTTAAGACATTACACAAAATTCTAAAGTCATTTAAGGCATGAATGTTCTCCACATGATCAGCACAAACACCTTTTATAGGTGAAGTATATAAAGCCAAACAAGGCAAAGGTTCATCAAATGAGTTAAATATGTCATGTAATGCTGTAAGTAATATTGTCATAGTAGACCTCTTAAAACAATACTGTAAAATCATTGAGATTATGACACAGAAGGCAATAAATCAAGCTGTCTGTAATTCTTTGCTACTTCAAAACCACGTTATTTAAATACAAGTACAAAAATCAATCTTTTTCCTGCATAGAAGAACTTTTCCTTTCAAAAGAATTAGATGCTGTTATAGGGCAGATTAAAAAAATCAATGTCTAACTTCATTAAATGAAAGTTCATATGGTCACTTTCACAGTATAGATGTTTGAGACTATGTTGGATAGCCAAGGAAATCTGCAACTCATTCAGCAGAGTAAATTTAAAGTTTATTTTAACCAGTCAATAATGTTCAGCTTAAAATCTTTTTGATAGACATTTATTTATGCACATACTAAACTCTCATCATCTTGATTTATGTTAGTACATTTTTAAGCATTCTTCAACATTGTAACTTTTACCGTCATCCAAATTTGAGCAGAGTTTCCTTGTGCTTAATTGATTTTATTTCCCCAATAATTTATTTTCCTGCCCCTAGAAAGACCTTTTTGCCAAACTTCTCTGAGTAACAGACTTTTGTCAACATTATTTATTTTTTGCCATATATAGTCTTTCAACAGTATGCATTGCAGTCTGGTAACCCCTAATACCTCTTTGTCAATCCATGGTGTCTTATTCTTTTTATTTGCCCTTTTTAAATGTACCAGTTTATTTACTGTTACTTATGCGAACAGCATTTATCTTGCTGTGGTGCTAATTATTCCTGTAGTGCTAGCTGTGGTGACTGCCTTTTTCTATTCACTTCACTTTTGCTTGAAAGGCAGACCACTCACACAGCTCTTTTATCATAATCAACCCCCTTTTTTCCCATTTTTTACATGGGGTCAGGTTGTTGTGCCAACTGTTGCCATCTCTCTCTATTCAATGCCACTCTCCTGCCTTCTTCAGTACTCATGCCTGACTGTTACAGATTTTCTCTCACACAAGCCATCCACCTCTTTGCTGGAAGCCCTTGTTTCAATTTGCCTTCTTCCTGTCTGTCTCAAATCATCTTCACCAGATTGTTTTCTTCTTTTCTGCACATGTGCACGAACCACCGTAATCTTTTCTCTTTGATCTTTTTTGCAATTGGAGCTACAGAAACTTGTTGCATACTTTTTCAGAAGCTAGGCATGTTTGATGACATATTTCCCCACAAGTATGGAAGTTGACCCTTGAGGAGCATGGCTTGATGGTAGAATCAAGCCTTTCATGTCCTTTTGTCACATTTGGAAGGCCTGACCATCACAACCAACTTCTACCCAGTGAGATTCCATGACATGCTCTGTACCATGCATGAGTCTGTTCATCAGTTTGTCTATTGGATCAGAAGGGCATGAAGGACACACACCTTCTCTGCTTAATAGGGTGGTGATAGGTTATGTAGGCCATTACCTTCAAGAGAGATAAAGACAATGAGTTCACACAACTCCTAATGTGATGACCCTTGCCAGTAGAGAAACCTTGAGGTTTCTGAAGGCTTCTTTTGTTGACCTCTGTGCCAGATTTCTCCACCCCCTCCTTGAATTTCCTTAATAAGATTATAGGATTATCTGGGGAAGATGCAGCAGGAGTCTAGGGCCATTCCCTTCCATGAAACTGTTTATCATGGATGCCATTTCTGAAGCTTGGAAGCACTGTAGTTCTCTTGCAGTAGATCACAAGAAAACAGATTCTATGTACAAAGACCTCAGCTGAGCAGAGTAAACTCTTGTACAAGGAGTTTATCATTGAGTAGAATCTTTTGCAATCTCTCAATCCACTTTAGGACCAAGAGGTCTTCATACTTTACTACAAGGCAAGGAGGTTAAAGATCTGAACTGGGTAGGCAAAATAGGGAAAAGAATATTCATGCCTGCCACTTTTAGGCTATGGTGAAATAACTAGGCATGTTCTTAAGGTGAAGGCTGGAAAGTTTGTCCTGTATGATGCTATTAAGGGAGCAGTTGTATTAGTCCAGTTTTTATAGGACTGATGAATGCTGTCTTGAAGAGAAAAGTAGGTCTTCTGCACTGATGTACACTTCTGTGATTTTCTTTTTACCAGTCTGCATTTATCTTCTATTTTTATTTTTAATAATTTATTTATACTTTGTTGACTGGGTTAGCACTGCTAGGTCAATTGCCTCTTTCCAAGGGGGAGCTAAAGTGGTATTCATACTGACTAGGGGCAATTTGGCCATGACACTGGAGAACATCCCCCTACTCTTTTTGATAGGAGCTGCTGTATCTTTTGCATCCATCTGAGTTACCAGTCAACCCAGGCAGATGCGGGTCTTATTGTAGCTTCCCATTCTATGTGTAGTGTACCCCCAATTAAGAAAAATCACCTTTTCAGACTGTGAGAGGCATTTAAGTGTCTAGTGGGTTTGTCTCCAACTCTCCAAGAGTCATAACTATAACTAGGTGGGACTTTCCGTGAAATAGAGCTCTCACCATTTCTCTTTGCTTAAAAGGCCATCACGGGGGAACAGTGAGTTGTTCATGTAGTGAGGAACAGACATTTTTGGTGGTGCTTTTTGCCATTGTGCCTGCCAACCATCAAGCCTCCTCATATCAGTCTTGAGAGCCTGTTCATTTCTCCTTACTGAGTATTCCAAATATAGAGGCGAGAGCCAGTCTGAGGGACCATCATTCTGGGAACCATAATGTTTGTTTGTGCCCCTGCTGGCATCCCAGGAAGGAGGGCATTTTGTAGTGATGGCATTATCCCCTCTCTACTGTGGCAAAAATACAATCTGAATCATGGCTATGGTCACTAAGCCTTCCCATACTGTGAGTGCATCCTTCTGTGCTTCCACAGATAAATACTGCTGTCATATTCCAGCTTGGTGACCTGAATGCCTGCTTTCAAGATATGTCTGCTGTCCCTCATCCAAGGGTATGTGGCAATCTATAACCTGCATTGCATTCCCATCTTCATACATGAGCTTCAACAAATGCCCAAAACTGCTCATTCAAGCTAGGCTGTGTGGCCATGGTCAGGGCATTATCTGTTTGTGGCGTTGGCTAAGAGCAGCCATTTCTTAGAATTTTGTAGTGTCTCTCCTAGAAAGGTCTTTACCCAGAGACCAAGTTGTTTCCACAGAGCTTTTGGAATGAATCCAGAATTAACTTCTTAGAAAGACCTTAGAGGTTGCTTCTTCTATGGAACACTTCTAAGGCATTCTACTCCCACATTTTTCAGTTCTGAAAATGACCGGTTATGCCCCTGCTGTCACATGATGCTACATCATCGCTCAGATAGCACACAAGAAGTTTCTTCATTTTTTACTGGGTGTTTAGCACTTTAAACACAAAGAACTTTCACTTGTATTTTCTTCTGTCCCAGTATGTTGCTAAGGAAAACGCTGTGGTGACAATGTTTGAAACTTTGAAGAGCCATCACGTGTTTCCTTATAAGGGCGAGTCTATACCATCATGGAAATATCGAATAGAGAAAACTATAAAGCAGCTAAGACAAGAAGTGTCATTGTTAGAAGATTATAGAAGAGGGAACAGATCAACAAAAATATTAAGAAAGATAGATGTGATAAAAGCAGTGTGCAGTATTAGAACAGACCAGGATCTGTTATGCACTATTGGAGATAACAAACTAAAATTTTCAAAACAGATGGAAAGACTCAGAAGATATGAAGATAAATATAAGGGGAATGCACAAAATAAGCAATTTACTGATGACCCAAAAAAGTTTTATAGGGAATTGGGAAATAAGGTAAAAGGAATTGCTAGACCGCCAAAAAAAGAGGAAGTAGATACATTTTGGAGAAGTATCTATGAAGATCCTGTGGAACATAACTTCTTCTTCTTCTTTCGGCTTTTCCCGGTTAGGGGTCGCCACAGCGGATCACCTGTCCACTCATGATTGGCAGTGGAGTTTTACAGTGTCAAGTTGCAAGCCCGGCGCCCAACCTTCCACAGAAGGCACACACACACACACACACACACACACACACAGCCAATTTAGAGTGTCCAATCCACCTGCAGCATGTCTTTGTGATGTGGGAGGAAACCGGAGCACCCGGAGGAAACCCACGTGACCACAGGGAGGACATGCAGACTCCGCACAGAAGGCACCCCAGCCAAGGATCGAACCAGAGAACCTCTTGTTGTGAGACAACAATGCTAACCACTGCACCACCATGGCCGCCCATCCTGTGGAACATAACAAATATGCTAAATGGATAGAAGAAGTAAAAGAAAGAATAAGAAGTTTAAAGGTACAGGATATGTAATGGGATGAAATAACAGCTAGAGAGATTGAAACAAAGTTGAGAAAAGCCTCTAATTGGAAAACCCCAGGCCCAGATGCAGTACCTAACTTTTGGCTTAAAGTATTAACTTCTTTACACGAGGATCTAGCCATGAGTAAGAACTATTTATATGAACACCCCGAACAGACACCACACTGGTTAACAACAGGAAAAACAATGCTCTTACTTAAGAGTGAACCTGCAAGCTACCCTAAAAATTATAGACCAATAACTTGTCTTCCAACAATGTATAAACTATACACGGGGATTGACGACGACAGAGTTTATAGTCATTTAGAAGAAAACTCAATTATGGCAGTAGAACAAAAGGGCAATAAAAGAAAGTCATATGGAACAAAGGATCATTTGTTGTTAAATAAAGTTATAGTGGAGAACTGTAAGAAAGGGAAAAGTCTAAGTATGGCATGGATATAAAAAAAGCATTTAATAGTATTCCACATTCATGGATAAAAGAATGCTTAAAAATGTATAAGGTACATCCTAAACTGATTGATTACATTACAGTAACCATGAAACAGTGGCAGACCACTTTGCAATTAAGCCATGATAAAGGACAGATTATTATCCCAGGGATAAAAATCCAAAGGGGGATATTCCAGGGTGACTCCCTGTCACCGTTGCTATTTTGCCTTGCCATTAATCCATTAAGCTGTTTACTTAACAGCTTAGGTCATGGCTATAATATGGCTTCTAGAAAACAAAGTATAACAACTTCTCATCTTCTCTTTGTCGATGATTTAAAATGGTATAGCTCATCAGACGAGGAACTGAAAGCACAGCTGCAGGGTGTCAAAACTTTTTCAGATTATATTGGAATGTCATTTGGTCTTGATAAATGTGCAAAAGCAACCTTTAAAAAAGGAAAATTGCAGCACCAGGAAAGCATCAGTTTGGGGCAAGCATGTGATATAAAACAACTTGAGCAAGAGAGGGTGTATAAATACTTGGGAAATGATGAAGGATCAGCAATAAAACATGAACAAATACGAATAAATCTTAGTAAAAAGTACTTTAGAAGACTTAAATTAATCCTGAAAACAGCACTGACACCTAGGAACAAGATCCAAGCTATAAATCAATTTGCTCTTCCTGTCCTAACTTATAGTTTTGGAGTGATTGACTGGCCCAAAAAGTGTTGGTTAGATTGGATATTAAAACAATAAGGATGGTTCATGCTTACCAAATGATTTATAAATGTCATTGTATACCAAGATTATATACTCCCCATTCTGAAGGAGGGATGGGCCTCCTTGAAATTGATTACATGTATAGATCTGCAGTTGTGGGACTCCACACATATTTACTGATCTCACAAGATCCAAATGTGAAGGAAAAAAACTGGCAAGACACCGCTATGTAGAAAACTATTTTAATGAAAACAGTTCCAAAACGTAAGCGCTTTTGGGTACAACAACCCTTCATCAGACAATGAACCACACAAAAAATTCTTAATTTAAAATCTAAAACAACCAATCAGCAGTTAATACATAACCCGCCTCTTCTGTAGTGCAGGTTTTAAAGGTATCATCTCATTTAAACCTGGATACCTATGGGAGGAAAGTGTAATAATCCACTTAGATTCTAATGTCTCTGTGAGTAACTTTATATCCCCTCCTCTAACACCCAACCGTACATTAGTAATAGCCTTAAACAGGAAGGTATGAGTGGGATTATTCTCCACATGCCTATATAAAGCATTTTGGTCAACCTTGTTTCTAATACATGAAAGATGTTGTAGTATCCTGACCTTTAACATGTTGGTGGTCATGCCTACATAGTAAGCCGAACATTGCTCACACTCTGCTAAATACACAACATGAGTTGTTCTACAAGTGGCCCTGGCTTTAAAATGGAAAATCTGTCCATTTAGTGGATGCACGAAGGTAGGAACCTTATGTATGCTGGCACAAGCCTTGCAATTACCACAAGGTACTGTTCCTGCTTTTGTCATTAAGGGTCTTCTACCAGAGTCATCCCTCTCTCTACACAATAAATCCTTCAAGTTGGTATTACGTCTATAACCAAAATGAGGTTTAAGTCCAACCAAGTCACATAACCTAGCATCACTCCTTAAAATATTCCAGTTCCTACTAATTATGGCCTGGATGTCAGTGATATTACTGCTGTATGTAAAATACATTCTAATACTATTGGACCTGTTATGTGTGTGTGAGGAACGTCCTTCACCTTGGCCTTGTCTCAGCCAAGGTTTGAATCTATTTGTTCTTTCCAATAGACTATAATCAACCTTTCTTTTCACCATATGGTCATCATAGCCCCTGGTGGTGAAGCATGTCTTCAAATTGTCCACTTCTTCACCAAACTGTTCATCTTCTAAACACAATCTAGAAGTCCTACATAACTGACTCTGTACTATATTGGGAAACAAGTATTGGGGATGCATACTGTCAAATGACAATAAATGATTGGTCCAACAATCTTTTCTGTATAAACATGAGGAGAAACCCCTCAAATCATGTCTGATCCTAGTATCCAGAAAATCTATCTGTTCTGTAGAATAGGTCATGGTAAATCTAAAAAAAGTGGTGGTGGAATGTAGATAATCAAGAAAATCATGTAACAAATCTACGCTCCCCTGCCAAAAAATAAAAACATCATCAACAAAACGTGCATAGGCTCCTATGTATTTAGCCCAGTCTTTATTATTAATAATGGTCTCTCTCTCCCAAAAATACAGGACCAAGTTTGCATAGGTGTTCGCACAGGGGGTGCCCATGGCTACCCCCTGTGCCTGCCTATAAGCCTGTTGTCCACCAATAAATACATTGTTCTCTAACACTAGAGACAAAAGGGTACTAATCAAGGAAACCTTATTGTGGTCCTCACCCATGCTTCGCAAAACATGTTCTATGGCCTTAATCCCATATCTGTTGCCTATCACGGTGAAGAGACTTTGTACATCCAGCGTTACCATGATGGTATTTTCATGTGATCGTTCTAACTCAAAAGCCCTTACCATCTGCAAGAAACTTTTTGTGTCCTTCAAAATGTTCTGTATCCTGTCAACATAAGGTCTTAAAGTGTGCTCTAACCAAATGGAAATATTTTCCGTGACCCACCCCCGACCTGAAACTATAGGTCTAAGGGGTGGGTCAACCAAAGATTTGTGAATCTTTGGCAAGGCTTTAAAAATAGGGGTTGTGGCTTTGTTTATCATCAGAAACTTGAACAAATCATCATCTATTAACATATCAAAATTCAACTTCCTTAGAGCAGTTTCAAATATATGGACTTGATTAACAACTTTTTTGCTCCGGAGATGCTGGAGCTGCAGAAGGAGGTGGATATGTTGCATGCAAAGTTGAAGGATGATTTCAAAGGGGCAGCCTTTGTTACTAAGTTAAACAATTTACAACATGATTTATCTGACAGTAATGAGAGGCTACGTAACCAGAAAACCAGCAAACTAAAACGTGACTATGAGGACTTTTCCGCAGGCAATATTTTCGTCTGGCCGAGGCACAATGGGGCCTCATCCAATGTTCCAGCTTACAACGTTCGCAACATGTCAGGACGTCGGAATGGGAAGAATCAAAATGGAGGTCATGCGAGGAGAGAGCCAGGCGTTACCATTTCAGCGGGTGCTGTTCCGCTGACCACAGGTGATGTTCCTTCAACTCATTTGGATGTTATTCCGTCCACATCCAGTGAATTGGACAACTTACATACAGCATCTCTAGATAATCGAGAACAGACATTAGAAAAGTCTCTATCGGCTGGAATAGAAGCTTTGGAAGGTACGCCATCTGCGGTAACACAGGTCGCATCCACGGGAGTCACGAGCAATCATTTTATGGGTCCCATGGGGGTGAAAGAACAGGGAGCACGCCCGAAAACAGCGCAGGGGCGACAACATTTTTTCGAAAGACTTCCAGCTCCCGTAAAGAAACGCGGAGCATGGAAGAGATCTTTGAGCGAGGGGAGAGACCCCAACAAAAAGAGAAGGATCCAGGATTGACTATTAATGATAATACTGGTATGGTTTTTAATTTATCCTCTTATAGGTTAAATGAGGATGAGTTGAGTGTTTTAAATAAAGGATTGACATTTGTGCCTGGGAGGGCCAGTGTTTTTAATGACATTGTTATGGACATAATGTTGTTCTGTAGAAATTTGGCACTTAAATGTGTTTTTAACAGTAATACCAACAATGACTCTGATAATGCGTGCATGGGAACTACATTGAAACAGCCCAGTACATTTATTCCACCTTTTACTCCAGCGATGAATCTGTTTATTAACAGCTGTGAAAGTGAATTGTTGCAGTATTTTGGTAACAGAGAACAGAATAGGTTTTTTAACCTAACCAAACAGCAGCAGGCAGCTCTATGGGGTCTGTCTAACAACACTGATATTGTTATTAAGATGGCTGATAAAGGAGGGGCAGTGGTATAGATAAATCATGTTGTAAATTGTTTAACTTAGTAACAAAGGCTGCCCCTTTGAAATCATCCTTCAACTTTGCATGCAACATATCCACCTCCTTCTGCAGCTCCAGCATCTCCGGAGCAAAAAAGTTGTTAATCAAGTCCATATATTTGAAACTGCTCTAAGGAAGTTGAATTTTGATATGTTAATAGATGATGATTTGTTCAAGTTTCTGATGATAAACAAAGCCACAACCCCTATTTTTAAAGCCTTGCCAAAGATTCACAAATCTTTGGTTGACCCACCCCTTAGACCTATAGTTTCAGGTCGGGGGTGGGTCACGGAAAATATTTCCATTTGGTTAGAGCACACTTTAAGACCTTATGTTGACAGGATACAGAACATTTTGAAGGACACAAAAAGTTTCTTGCAGATGGTAAGGGCTTTTGAGTTAGAACGATCACATGAAAATACCATCATGGTAACGCTGGATGTACAAAGACTCTTCACCGTGATAGGCAACAGATATGGGATTAAGGCCATAGAACATGTTTTGCGAAGCATGGGTGAGGACCACAATAAGGTTTCCTTGATTAGTACCCTTTTGTCTCTAGTGTTAGAGAACAATGTATTTATTGGTGGACAACAGGCTTATAGGCAGGCACAGGGGGTAGCCATGGGCACCCCCTGTGTGAACACCTATGCAAACTTGGTCCTGTATTTTTGGGAGAGAGAGACCATTATTAATAATAAAGACTGGGCTAAATACATAGGAGCCTATGCACGTTTTGTTGATGATGTTTTTATTTTTTGGCAGGGGAGCGTAGATTTGTTACATGATTTTCTTGATTATCTACATTCCACCACCACTTTTTTTAGATTTACCATGACCTATTCTACAGAACAGATAGATTTTCTGGATACTAGGATCAGACATGATTTGAGGGGTTTCTCCTCATGTTTATGCAGAAAAGATTGTTGGACCAATCATTTATTGTCATTTGACAGTATGTATCCCCAATACTTGTTTCCCAATATAGTACAGAGTCAGTTATGTAGGACTTCTAGATTGTGTTTAGAAGATGAACAGTTTGGTGAAGAAGTGGACAATTTGAAGACATGCTTCACCACCAGGGGCTATGATGACCATATGGTGAAAAGAAAGGTTGATTATAGTCTATTGGAAAGAACAAATAGATTCAAACCTTGACTGAGACAAGGCCAAGGTGAAGGACGTTCCTCACACACACATAACAGGTCCAATAGTATTAGAATGTATTTTACGTACAGCAGTAATATCACTGACATCCAGGCCATAATTAGTAGGAACTGGAATATTTTAAGGAGTGATGCTAGGTTATGTGACTTGGTTGGACTTAAACCTCATTTTGGTTATAGACGTAATACCAACTTGAAGGATTTATTGTGTAGAGAGAGGGATGACTCTGGTAGAAGACCCTTAATGACAAAAGCAGGAACAGTACCTTGTGGTAATTGCAAGGCTTGTGCCAGCATACATAAGGTTCCTACCTTCGTGCATCCATTAAATGGACAGATTTTCCATTTTAAAGCCAGGGCCACTTGTAGAACAACTCATGTTGTGTATTTAGCAGAGTGTGAGCAATGTTCGGCTTACTATGTAGGCATGACCACCAACATGTTAAAGGTCAGGATACTACAACATCTTTCATGTATTAGAAACAAGGTTGACCAAAATGCTTTATATAGGCATGTGGAGAATAATCCCACTCATACCTTCCTGTTTAAGGCTATTACTAATGTACGGTTGGGTGTTAGAGGAGGGGATATAAAGTTACTCACAGAGACATTAGAATCTAAGTGGATTATTACACTTTCCTCCCATAGGTATCCAGGTTTAAATGAGATGATACCTTTAAAACCTGCACTACAGAAGAGGCGGGTTATGTATTAACTGCTGATTGGTTGTTTTAGATTTTAAATTAAGAATTTTTTGTGTGGTTCATTGTCTGATGAAGGGTTGTTGTACCCGAAAGCGCTTACGTTTTGGAACTGTTTTCATTAAAATAGTTTTCTACATAGCGGTGTCTTGCCAGTTTTTTTCCTTTACATTTTGTCTTCATTTGGACTGGAAGACTTTGGCTTTAGCACGGAACATTGTTTTTTGGCAAGATCCAAATGTGGTGAAAGTTTTGAAACATGAGGAGAATAAATCTAAGATGACGTCTTTGCTTAATTTAGCAGAAGCATATCAACGTCAAGCAGGAATGGAAATCAAACCAGAAGTGGATAAAAACCAGGTAGCAACTGAATGTGCTAAAAACAAAAGAAAGAATATAAGGTGAAGGACCAGATGAGAAGGCAAGAAATGTGGAAAAAACATAAATATAGTTGCAAGTATAGAAAACTTCTGGAACAGCCTCATGTTGATCAAGAATGAATGCAGGAATGGTTAAGCAGAGGTGAATTTACATCAAGAAATGAAAGGTTAATATTGGCAGCCCAAGACAGTGGGCTACGTACACGCTGGTTTACTAAGTCCATTGAACATGTGGGAGAAACACACATATGTAGGTTTTGTGGAAGTGAGTTGGAAACAGTCACACACCTTATTGTTGGTTGTGACTCTCTAATGGCAGAGGGACTGTATACTGAAAGGCATAATAATATGGCGAGATTGTTACATTGGGGATTGTGCAAACATTATGGTATCGAAGTGGCTGTAAAACACTGGAAACATGATGCCACAGAGAATCATAGAAAATGATGGTTTACATCACATGGTATCACCCAATACCAACAGTCCAAAAGATAGATGCTAGAAAACTGGATATAGTAGTCCAAGAAAAGAAGACAAAAGTAGCATTGATCATTGAAATCGCCACACCTAGTGACTACAGTGTCCTGCATACAGAGAGACACAAAGTCATAAAATACCTCGATCTGCAGGCAGAAATAAGAGCCATGTGGAAGAAAGATACCCAGACAGTTCCAATAGTAGCAGGAGCAACTGGTCTTATAAAAAAGAATTTACAATCGTATTTAGCTATAGTACCAATTCATTTAACACCATACGAATTGCAGAAGGAGTCATTACTGGGAACATTGCAGGTGCTGCAAAGAGCACTTTTGGCTAACATCAAAGAGTGAAACAATACTAATTTCATGACCTTTAATCGTACTTTGACTTAGGAATGGGGTCCATTCCCGTCATGGTATTAGAAACCCAAAAGACTTGGAGAAATTAAAAAAAGGATGAGTCTTCTTATGACATCTTTGGAGTGGATGTTAGCATGGCTGCAGTCTTTAGGGTTACCATAAGCTGAGAGAACTTCTCTCTAATTGATTGTCTTCATCCATGGGTTGCTAGATCTCCAGTGTTGATCATGTAGACAACCAAGGAGATTATGAACCTGACAGTCTGGTTGAAGGTGCAGCAAAGCTTCAGGCTCTCAGATTTAGCTTCTGGGTTTGATAGTTACCTGAGCCTTCACTGTGGTACCCTGACTGAAGAAGCAGGTGTTCAGTGGGTTAACAGTGCCAGTGTGTTATAGTCATGGACATCACTTCTTGAGCAATTCACATTCCAGATGTGGTGAACATGAGTGATAGATTCCCTGAGCTGCCCTTCCAGTTGCCTCAAGTTGTGTGGGTGCAGAAGTTTTATCTGGTCTGGATCTTTTAGAAGCAGTGTGCTCCAGAGCATAACCATTTGACATTCGAGAGAGTGCAGTTTTAAAAAGTTAAGGTGGTGTTTTTGGTGGATACTACTTCTCCATTGTAAGGAGGTCCCTGTATGCCTTCCTTCTATTCCTTCTGGTTCCACATTTCATCCAAACATCAGAGAAGGGACAGAGTTTGTTTAAGGTTGTCAAGTCACTGTTGTTGTAGGAAACCGTCTTAGTTCTCATCTGGATTTAGGGCTAGTATCATGTTACAGCTTGGATGTCTCTGTGGGTCCGGTAGATCTGGTCTGGGATATTAGAAGTGACTGAACCTGCCAGGAAGCTTTATACTTGACAGATATAGTCTGCCACATGGAAGAGGTTTCCATCTGGACACAGTAGTATCATATGCCACCCCAATTAACTAGCTTGTAGGTAACTATTATTTTTAGGCACTGGCATCACTTGGCCTTCAGTTATTCCATAGTGGTATGACCTGGAGGACAGGATTGTAGCCCAACACTTGGCTGATCAAGCTGTTCCTTAAAGGAGTTATGCACACCTATTTTCTTTTGAAGAATCTCTTCTGCCTTGGATCTGAACTTCATAGACAACAGCTTTACCTGCCCCCTGGTACAGGCACATTGGCTTGGAGGTTTGAGTTTGCTTTTTAGAAAACACACTTCCTGGTAGCCATCACCATATCTGCCAAGTTCACAGCTGCGGGCCATCGTGTATAGAGAAATATTATGTGGCCTTTCACAAGGATCAAACATCCCATAGGACCAACACACATTTCTTCCTAAAAGTGGTGACAGAATTTTTCTTTGAACCTGTTTGTTTCCCTGTTTTCTTTGCAAGTGCAAAAATCAATGGAAAAGGCTCCTTCACCTCAAGTGGAGGAAAACTGAGTGGTTGTTTGTTATCTCTGTTTTGGAGTGGGAACATCTGGTGGATACCAAGCATAACATATCTAATGAATGTATTGCATTTTATCCTGTCCAAAGATTATTGCATTTTGTCATCAAGTATTTCACCACTTACTGGAAAACACTGTGGTCAAATGTCAGTCTACTGGGAGTATGGCTACTTCTACCACTTGCTTCACTGATATCATAACTGTAGATATTTCTGCTGTAACCAGTTGGTCATCAGATCACAATTTCACTAAACATTCTTTTCTGAACTGCAGCTCCAGAAATCCGTCCTCATTTAGTGCCTCTGCACTCCAGGATTCAGTCATCTTTGCTTTCTGTTGACTTCTCCATTTCTTTCCACCATGGTGGTTTTACTGTTTGGCACTCTACAAAGCAGTATGCCCTCCAAGGAGGGTCCCCAGTGTTGGATACAACAAGTGCATTGCTAAAGAAGTAGTCCATCTATAATGGAACCCTCCTTGCTCACAGGTGTCCTGGATAGCCTTTCCATCCAGCAATTGCTGTATGAGTTACCTGTCATCAAATATGTATTCATATATCACTTTGAAACAATGGTAGCAGTATTATTTTTGTATTGATTTTCAGGATGTGTGCTTGTGCTTACTCAGTAGGAATGAGTGAATTTACAGAATTATAAACTATTTGTTGCCTTCTAGTGCAGCATGTGACTTTAATATGTTTACTGGTACTGGGTGCATGTGCCCCAAGGGATCATGTCAACTCACCAAAGGTATTTTTGGCAAACCTAAACAGTTCAAAAACTGCTGAAACTACCTTCTGTGAACATTGGTGGATAACTTTTTTGTTGGAAGGCAAGCCCCCTTGCAATCCCTCACCCCTAAATTTATATGTAGCAATTTCAGGGTTGCAAAACAGTGGAGAAATAGGCAAACTCCACTGTTGGCAAAAGTAGTTTCATCAAACAGTATTCAAACATTTTATGTTTGTAAAAACTAACTTTGCTGATTTGACACACTTCCTTGTCCCAAGAATGGGAGATTCACAGAAAAAATGGAACGGATTAGAATGTAAACCCAGTCACAGACCCACCAAGCAGGGTCCCTTGTCAATCAACTGATACCCTAAGTATGTATCATATTTGCTTTATTACACTGAATTTCTTTGTAGATTCCATTATTCAGTTTATATTAATGCCTGAAAGCTAGTTTTTGGTTATCCATTAAAACGAGTCACTCACTCAAACTGTAATTGCAGCTATAGATTTGAAATGTCTGACGCTCAAGTACATTTTTCTGAGTTCTTGTTCCTTAGCTCTATATGGAATCAATATAGCAGGAACTTTGACTATTTTAACAACTGTTTTTTTTTTTTTTTTATTGATCATCTTGGATAGCACTATTGAGTGAAATCTGGATGTTAAACCAATCAACTTGCCAAACTTGAACTAGACTGGATCAAGCTCGGAAGCGGATGATAGGTTGGTTAGGAGGAAGCTGGGCATCCTGTGTATAAGATAGAAGGATAGTGCAGCAAAGTCACATGGCTTGGGATCCAGAGTCTACTACTCAGATGAAGGACAGACTAGAAATTTTCTGGGAATTGTGGTGAGGGAGAGGCTTTTGAAGACAGTGAGGGATGTCATCAGAGTTAGTCACAGACTCATGTCAATCATACTCCAGTGTAATGATAGGGCATTATTCATAATGTCAGCCAATCCCGCAGGGCATGATTGTGATAGTGAGTAAAATATTGCATTCAGGCAGCAGTTACAAGACCTAATAGCAGGACAACATGAGTTGGTGTTGATAATGGGGGACCTGAATGCTTATATCAGGACAGGCAGAACATGATATGAGGATTGCCTCCACATGGATGAGTCAACAAAAATAATGACGGAGAAGTCATTCCAGACTTCTGTCTGGCAAATGGTTTGGTGGTGTCCAATACATGGTTCAGCAAGACAGCCATTCACAAGACTGCATGCAAATGTGTCCTGCTCAAGCAGGCTTGCTCTTAGTAAGAAAAGGACATTGGGGTAGATTCAGAGATTACAAAGTCATTCCCAGTGAAATAGATGGTCCACAGCATAAACCACTGACCACAGTTAGCTGCAAGCAGTTGTCAGAGAAGGCTCTAAGTTAAAAAGAGACTAGGCTGAAGACCTGGAAATTGACTGGAGCAAAAGGACAAGAGCTCAAGGAAATACACAGGGCTCTAGCACATCAGGGAGAAAAGAAAATAGCTGTAATTGAAGAAAATGTTAGCATCTCAAAAGAGCATGTCGGATACTTTAGAACAGATATGTGGCTGAGCCAGATATGGAGATAAAATAAATAAGGAAAGCTGGTGGTGGAACGAAAAATTCCAGGAAATTATCAACAGTAAAGAAGGATTGCAGGAAAATGTTGGGAGATAGAAAAAATGGACCAGGCTAATGTGTACTTGTTGGTTAACAAAGAGGCTAAAAGATCAGTCAAAATAGCAAAGAACACCAGCTTCTGGAAATGACTTGACATATAGCACAGATAAACTCGTATCAGATTTCAACGCAAAGACAGAAAGATAATAAAGGTAGTCATCAGGCACTAATCATAAGGGATGCTAGCAACAACATGCTCACCAGTTCACAGCACATCAAAGGCAGATAGGAGTACTTCCAGTAACTTCTGAATGAAAACAAAAACACACAGAAATTGCACCACTCCAGACACCTATGATAAAAGAAGAAGGACCCATCTTAGAAGAAGTATTAACAACACTAAGGAATATGAGTCAGGGAAAGCAGCAAGCTCAGATGAGGTGACGGTAGATATAATTAAGATGTTGGATGAGTCATGAGGGTATGGACATAGAGACGTATCCTAGATGACTAAAGAGTGAGTATTCTAGTGTCAGTGTGCGAGATCAAAGGAGACATTTACAACTGTGGATAGTATAGAGGTATTATATTCCTGTCGCATTGCATGAATATGCTGGTGAGGGTTATTAGTAAACAAATACACAGAATAGTGGAATGTTAGATGGGTGATTTACAGTTTGGATTCAGATAAGGATGTAGTGCAACTGACTCAATGTTTGCACTAAGACACACAGTTTACAAGAAGCTAGAGACGAGGAAGGTGCCCAAATGGACATTCCTAGACTTGGAGGAAGTATATGTCAAGGTCAGAAAATCAGAAGAAAATTGATTTGGGTAGTCCTGCAATGGTTTAAAGTCTGGGAAACACTGGGAGAATTGATGCAGGCTATGTTCAAGGACCCAATGATACAAATATGAACAGTGCTTGGACTTACAGGGATGTTCCCAGTGGGCATCCATTAGGGTACAGTTTTGAACCCAATGCCATTCATACAGGTGACAGACTGCATTAGCGAACAGGTTGGAGGAGACAGATCAACAAAGCTGTTGTATGCAGATGATGTGGCATTTCAAGCAGACTTTGAACAGGAACTTCAGCAAATGTTAGGGGAAAAGGAACACAAAACTGAAGGCACATGGGGTGAAGATGAGTACAGCCAAGACAGTTGTCATGGTAGCAAAAGGGTGAAATCAGAAGAGGCTACAAACTGAGATAGACGGGAAAACAATGGAACAGGTTAACAGCTTCAAGTATCCGAGAAGAGTGGTTCAGGAAAAGGGAAGTCTGAATGAGGATGTCAAAGCTAGAATCAGTGGGACTGCAGTCAACTGGCACAGAGAGTCAAAAGTAAGGTGTACAAAACAGTGGTGTGACCAGTACTACTGTATGGTACAGAAACCTTGGGCAGTAAAGGCAGAGCAGCTGAGCAAGCTAGAGGTGATGGAGCTGAAGTGTTGAGATGGATGAAGGCAAAGAACTTCCAACTGCACAAAAGGTCAAAGAGAATAGATTATAGTCTCTCGGTTACATGTGCAGAAAAACAGATGATGATTTGGTGAAGACGATTTGGGAGAGAGAGGTAGAAGGCAAGAGGAAATGAGGCATCCATCAAAGAGATGTTTGGATTGTGTGAGGGAAGAACTGTGACAGTCATGCATGACAGTTGAAGAGCGCCATTGAATTGAGAGAGATAGCGAAAGTTGATGTGACACTCCAACCTCATTCAGAAAATGAGAAAAAAGATGATGATGATTTTAATGATCTTCCTTCAAATTTCTGTTTGCTAGCAATTTATTTATTTATGATGCGGTAGCGTTGTCACCTCACAGTAAGACGCTGTCCGGTTCGATTCTCAGTTAGAGTGTCTTCTGCGTGGAGACATGCGTGAATGGGTATACCTTCATTGAAGGTTGTGTGTCAGGCCTGGCAAGCTGGTACGTAAAAATCAACTGCCAATCATTAGTGGACCGGAGTTCCGCTGTGGCGACCCCTAACCGGGAAAAGCCGAAAGAAACAAACAAACATTGACATTTGTTTACTGGGAAAGTCCACTGGGTCAGAAACCCATTTTCAGTGGAGGCCCGGGGAGAAAACCTCCAGCAAAGAATTACAAAGTATACAAATTTAGCATAAGTATAAATTAAGTCACATGTATGCAATTCAGGACAGTTCAGAGTTTACATTATTAAATATTTAGGATCACAACATACAGGCAAAGAAGTTACATGTGTAAAAAGCAGGGATATTCAAGAATACATTTACAGTGTGCATTTGTTCAGTTATGTATTTTTTCTTGATATCTGGCAAGCCATTGCTGAATAAAGTTATATAACCATTAAATGCAATCTGAATGACCAAAAAGGAGTGACCTGAAAAAGTTGGCACCATCAGCAGACATTGAAATGGCCTCTTACGATGTACATTGCATCACTACTACAATGTTTCATGACCATTTGCATTTAGAGAACATTTTCAGTAAACAGTTATGTAACATCAGTATTTAGATTTTTTAAAGGCCCAGGAAAACATAATCTAATTTCACTGAAAGTCCATAACCTGCCCCAAGATCATGCAACTTCTGAGTAGGCTATATTAAGTAAATCAATAAAGCCCTTGCATGGGGATGTGAGGATAACTTGGCCCCAACCTCACCTGGTGAAAAATAGCGTTGTCGCCTCACAGTTAGACGTTGCCCGTTCGATTCTCAGTTAGAGCGTCTTCTGTGTGACGACATCCGTGAATGGGTGTTCCTTCATTGAAGGTTGTGCGTTAAGCATGGCAAGTCAGCACGTGAAACTCTACTGCCAATCATTAGCGGACCGGAGTTCCGCTGTGGCAACCCCTAACCGGGAAAAGCCGCAAGACACAACATAGTCAACTTTCACTGCAGTGTGAAGTTATTTTATTGGGTCTTGAGCTAATGTGGCATTTTCAGCATCATTATTTTGTCATTTTGTTGAGAGTCAAGATAAGAAACCAAAGTCACATACCAGAGTAAGTACATAACCTGCCCAAAGATTGTGCAGCCTTAAAATGGATATTACTGCATAAGGAGAGGTGTGGGGGGGGTTTCTCTCACTTCACCTGAGGCACATTTGCTCTTTTTTAGTGACTGAATTTATTAAAGGATGCCATCACATTCCTGGGCCTCGATGAAGCCTGCCATATCCTTCTCCCCCAACACCAGAAATGATAACAAAAAGGTGTATGCACTGAAGCAACCCTAACCTGTCTGATCCCAAATAACATTTCCTAACTGCATCTCCAGAGAGATCAGGTACCCACAGAGACAAATAAGTACTCTTTGTTTAATATTTAAAACAATTACACCCCAACAGGAACACATTTATAGAGTCAGACTTAAACAGATGTGTTATGTAAACTGTTGTATGCTGAAAAAATATGAATAAGCTGTACGCAAAAATTTAATAATTGCAGGGTCCTTCCCAGTTGTGAAGTGGGACCAGCAGGATTATGTTGCTACCTGGTGTTACTGTGGTTTGGCTTGCACAGAGCTATCTCCTTTCTAGGTTATTCTTCTTCTTTCGGCTTTTCCCGGTTAGGGGTCGCCACAGCGGATCACCTGTCTGCTCATGATTGGCAGTGGAGTTTTACGGTGTCGAGTTGCCAGCCCAGCGCCCAACCTTCCACAGAAGGCACACACATGTATGCACTCACACGTAAGGCCAATTTAGAGCGTCCAATCTACCTACTTCGCACAGAAGGCACCCCAGCTGAGTTTCGAACCGGAGAACCTCTTGCTGTGAGGCGGCAATGCTAACCGCTGCACCACCTTGGCCGCCCTATCTCCTTTTCAGGTTAGTGCTCTTTGCTTCACAAAACATAAACAAATGTGTCCTTAATTTTCAAATCTGTTGAAGAAAGTCAAGCTATCATATGATAACAAAGCAGATCACTTACAGAACAGGGTACACAACATATGATGTCATTTTTAATGCTTGCACAGCTGTATTCCTTGTTGCTGCAGCAAGAAAGACAGACTGCCAGTAGAAAGGCCAGCCAAATAATCTAGTTTCTACCACTCATCCCCTGTTGTGGATAATGTCTCTCTCCAGTCATAGGACCATGCAAAAGCAAGCACAGTATTCAATACAAAAATGTGTTTGCTTTTGTGTGTGTGTGTGTGTGTGTGTGTGTGTGTGTGTGTGTGTGTGTGTGTGTGTGTGTGTGTGTGTGTGTGTGTGTGTATGTGTATGTGTGTGTGTGTGTGTGTGTGTGTGTGTGTGTGTGTATGTGTATGTATGTGTGTGTGCGCGTGTATGTGCGCGCGTGCATGTATATGTCATTTTATCTAAAATTTAGTAAAACTCAATTTATCTAAACCAGAACAACTAAAAAATATATTTTGTACAGTGTAAAATGATTTGTTGATCACTAGTATGAGTTTTCTTAAAGATGTATAAGAAATATTGCAGTTTGCTTTATTATGGTTTGCTGTATTGTGTGAGCCCCTCACTGCAAAAAAAAAATGTTTATATATATATATATATATATATATATATATATATATATATATATATATATATATATATAGATATATATATATATATTGTGCAACCCTACATCATGTAGTGGAAGGATTTGCATCCTATTTTGCTGAGTCATATCTGACTCATTACACCTATTTTGCTGAATCATATCTGACTCATTACATCCACATGTGTCTTTTATATGTAAAGGTACATTTTTAAAGTGTTAGCTCAGGGGATCAACACGATGTATGCCCTTTTAAAAGAAGCACTAAAAGGGCAGCCAGGGTTGTTTTTAAAAGTAGAAGCTGGCAACAGAAGTTCATTCTGTGGTGTTGGGGACATTTAAACCTGACCTTTGCAAGTGTTCAACAGTGACATTTGCTTGCTAAACTTTCCTGTGTGCCTGTTTAGTTGAAGAATCCAGCAGTGTTTCTGTAGATGATTAAATATATTTAGATTATTTAACATCTTTTAAATCAGAAGTACACTACAGGTATCAAAGGTTCACAAATGATAGCTGTACAAGCTAAGTCCCTTTTAGGTAGCTTTGTTGCATGCACTAAGCAGATAAACCTTCATGGATAGCTTCCTTTTTATTTATTTCAGAAATGTAAGTTGATAAAAAAGTATACCGGTTGCTTGCTTGATCTCTGAAGAAAATATGCATTTTGCTGATAGGTCCCAGGTTAGCTGCAAATCTCTATGGCCAGCTGTTTGTGCATGGTTCAATAAAGTGAATCAAATATTACAAATAGAGCAACAAGGGGTCTCTGTGATGTGGCCCTCTAGTTGACCTGGTCTGGAGCTGGAATAGTGTTAGTATGACTAATCCACTGGTTATTTGCCTGTTAATTTTTGTACAGGTCAGTAGTCACAGACTCCTTATCAGGCCATGCTCAAAGCAACATTTCACCACATTATAGCTAACAAACCAGTGGCATTTTATCACTTGTATTTTGATTGTCTGAAGTGGCAATAACCATGATTTTAACATACAGAGTAGTTCTTGAGTAATACAGCTGTTAGATCACTGGGTGTCTCAGTAAGAGAAGGATAAATCCCAGCTTATCAAATTTAGTTAATTGTCTTTTGATGAGTTATGTGATGTTTCTTGGTAGTGTGGTCTATTTGTAAAATTTATTTTTTTTTGTGAACTTAGTTTTGTGAAACTAAACTGATTATTCTGTGAATCTCAAAAATATTATCTTTTTGGTACTTTGTTAAAATGCTTAGGCTGTAATTAAAAGCTGAAACTGATTTTTTAATATTCAGATATTTGGTTTCTACATGATTTGTTTTCTAATGTTTTTGAAGGAATAACATGTTTTGAGTTTACAAGTGTGTATGTTTTTATTCAACTGTTGTTGAATAATATTCATTTGCAATGAGAAGTGTACTAATATTTAGATGTTTGTTTCTACTTTGGCTTGTATTATAATTTGTATTGTAATTTTTAGCGGGGAAATAATTTGTTTTGATTTTTCATGTTTATCTTGCTAAATTGAAAATGAATTTAATTGCATAATATTTGCTTAGCTGTGAAAATTGTCTCTGTTTTCTGCCATTTCTTGGGGGGATTATTTTCTGTATTATATGTCTAAGCTCACTGTTTATTTTGTGCAATTTTCTGTATGCTAAAATATTTATTTTTTTATTTCCACTTTTTGAATGGGAATAATCCGATTGAGCTAAAAGCCCATTTTAAGTGGAGGCCCTGGAAGAAAAGGCAGCTAATCTAGTACTTAGCTATGAACTTATAAAAGCTCAACATTTTACAACACTGCTACAAAAATATCAGCTGTACATGGACATTCTTGAATACATAGAGAAAACATTTACAAAGATACATATATGCATCAATAGAAAGCATAAATAATGAAGGCTAAAAATACATCAGTAGTATATGGCAACAGTTAATATAATTTAAAAAATGTAGATAGTATAGTGCTTATAACAGACAGAGGAAGAGAAGGAGATACGGAAATAGTTAGGATTTGGGAATAGGCTAGAGGGAGATGAAATTCAGGTACAAGGACAGGTCCAAGTTGGAAGTTAGGGAAGTTTTTAGATTACACAGAAATATTTTATGTTTACTCTCATTAATAAGGACGGGGGGGGGGGTGCAATTCCACAGCTTGGCTACATGAATAGTCTATAAAGTGGCTGTTTGATTTGATAACTTCTGGCATGTTTTGGGTCTGAGATGTTAGATCTCTATGAGGTATATATTCTGGGAGAAAATTAGTGATGGGTAGGCTTTACAATGATGTTTTGTTGAGGACATTAGCATTACATTTTGCAAATTTATTGTATGTATGTTCTTGCTTGTTTAGGTGATTTTTTTGAAATACTAGTGAAGATAAAGGATGCGTATAGTTATGTAGGTGGTAACAGAGCTTAGGCTGTAATTAGTTCTGCTGTTTCTGTTAGGTAGGATTTGATCTATATAACATGCCCAACTCTTTGTATGTTTTTGAGGTTACAAAGTCAGTATGTTTCTTGAAGGATAATATATGGTCTATGAATACACCCAAAAATTTGGCATGGGAGACTTGTTCAATTGGTGCACTATTATGTGACTAACTGAGATTTCAACTATGATTAATTTAGTTTTATTGGCATTTAATAAAAGGCTGGGGTCTTTAAGCCAATGTTCTAGGCTTTGAAGGTTAACCTGTGTGAAATATTATAACTGAGGGAGTTAGCAATGCAGATAACAGTGGCATCATCAGCATGTGGTACTAATGTGGCATCAGGAATCTTGGCATGCATGTCATTTACAAAGCAGAAGTGGTCCAAGTACTGAGCCTTGTGGAACATTTATAATATTTTATTTATTTTACATTTGTTTACTGGGAAAGTCCGATTTGGAACAAAGCCAATTTTCACTGGTGGCCCGGGGAGAAATGCTCAAGACACATGCCTTTGTGACGTGCGAGGAAACCGGAGCTTCTGGAGGAATTCCACATGAATGCAGGGAGGACATACAGACTTCATATAGAAGGCACCCCAGCCGAGAATCGAACCGGAGAACCTTTTGCTGTGATGCGACAACACTATCATTGCACCTCTACGCAGAAAAGTAGAAACTACTTGGGACTGTTTTACTGATTGTTGTTGATTAGATAGATAACTTATGAACCATTCTATGTTTTGTGCCAGATGTGTATTAACCAGCCTTTGCCAAAGGAGAGTGTGAAAGATGGTATCAAAGACCTTAGCTAGGGCTAAGAGAACAGCAGTGGTGGAAAGATGCTTGTTTTTGCTATGATTAATAGTATTTAAGAAGGATAAAAGAGCAGTTTTCGGACTATATGGCAGTAGATCTAAAATGGCTAAGGAAATTGTCTGTTCCTCATTTTTGAAGAGGTGTCATATAACATTGCTGCCATAGGACTGAAATATAACATTCACTTATGGATCTGTTTGTAACTATTGGAATAGGGTAGGCTATTTTATCAGCTGCAGTTTGTTGATATTCAGATGGAAGGTCAAGAGCTAGTGAAGTAGATTACATCCAAGAACAAATCTCCTCCTTGGACCATGCTTCCCCTTAGGGGGTGTCATTGACAAATGTCCCCCCATCCATCGCTGCTGCTCTGTAACTTGCCCAAGCTGATAATCATACCCTGGTTGCCTAGGCAATAGTCAGGGCTTTATTATTGTATGCCACCAGAGTGGCTAATATTTGGGATTATTTTGATACTGGAGGAGTTGCTGGTTACAGAAAATTTGCTAAAATTATGCTTAGACTAGATTGTTTGAGAGCTTGTCCAGTGTCTCCTAGCTTTACTCCTGAGTAACATTACTTTCTAAATTTTTGTTGACATCTAAGTGGCACTAATGGCTTTAATCTTTTGTTATGTATGGGTAGGTGCAAAAGAGATGGCGATAGCTATGAAGGTGCTATTTGCATTTTCTTGGTTACTCATTATAAATGCTCTTAAAGAAATATCTTTTGGCTCACACCAAATTGAAAATTATATATATATATTTTTCCTGCTGTCTCCAACTAAACATTGGTTGATAGTTACTGAGGAAGTTTGGTAAGTTATCTGAAGGAAACCTTTTGAGACGCTTGAGCTGTTAGTATCCAATCAGTAACACTTTCTTTGTTACTCCATTTCATTGGTTGATAGTTACTGAGGAAGTTTGGTAAGTTATCTGAAGGAAACCTTTTGAGATGCTTGAGCTGTTAGTATCCAATCAGTAACACTTTCTTTGCTACTCCATTTGACTATTCTGGTAGTGTCAGTTATTATCTGTGTCAAACAGAAGAGGTTAATGTTTGGTGAAGAGTATACATTACTGCTGTTATTGGTCCAGTCTATATTTACATCACCCAAGAAGAGGTGGGCGTGATAGCTTTTACACTGCATTTTTGATGGCTGCATATTGGAGGTGAGAGATCCAATAATGTGAGTCCTGACACTTCAAAAATTAAGTTCTGAATCCCACTATAATACTTTCAAAATGTTTTCACACCCCTGCTATGTCTCTGTGATTGTTGTTCCTCATTACAGATGGAGACAATATGATTCTACAATTTATCTTTTGGTGTATACCATTCACATTCGCCATTGCATTTGCAAAGATTGTAATTATCGTTCTTACAATTTTAAGTTACCCAGATTATTTGCTATTATGATTTATAATATTTCAGGCACTTTACTTTTTTTTTTGCTTTATACACCTGTAGTATATAAAGTGCGGGCCAGAATTTTGGTGCATCCTTAACTGTGCACTTGGTTGAAGGTCTTTCATTTTTTCTGTATTTTCTACATGTGTATCTTTCTAGATATCCTAATAATGTAGGCACTTCTTCTGGTTAATGAATGCTAGACTGATTACTTTTCTGAGCTGTAGTACTGTAATTTTGTTTTCTGAAATCAGTCTTGAATTTCCTCCATTATATTGCCAAAATGGAATAAGCAGCCTTACTGTAGATGGTTGTGATACTGTTTCATCTATTGAGATGCTGTCTTCAGAATCACTTGAACAGTTAGATGAGAAATGTGTTGCTAGTCTGATGCTTCCAATATTAGAAAAACATTTTGGACCATTTACTGCCTGTGGGGTGCTTCTTAGCCTAATCCAGCACAACATGTTAAATGTAATTACTTCTCACTGGATCTTGTTTGCACCCCCTCCCCCAAAAAAAATCATGTTGTATGGGCACTTCTTAGGCTGGTCTTCAGCACATTTAATCTAGTTCAATGAAGGTGGTTGTTATACACTGAAGGAAAAATGAACTTGTCTTGGATTAGAACTGTTGTTCCCTTTGCAGTTTGTTAATATATCTGTAGTACACTGCTGCCATATTTTTCTGTAATCTGTCTTGATTCCTGTAGATTGCCTCAATTAATGTTATTTCTCTTCCTGTAGTAACATCTTGTGATGCAAATTCACCCTTCATGATTCTGGATTTACCTAGCTTTAAAGCATTAGAAAGGCTGTACCACAAATGAGATTAGGAAGTAGTTTTCAAGCAAATGAACATTATACTGCAAAGCATCTACATTTTTTAATTCTAATATTGCATTTCCTAGTATGATTTAACCCAGTGTGCAGTGCTGTTAATTTGCTATATAGCACTGATAGCCTGTATGCTCCATGTTCTTAATATTTGTTAATGTGCAGTTATATTCTTGGCACTTGATTTTTAATCATGGTTCTGTGACTAAAAACTGAGTTCACAGGACTTTAAACTTTGAGAAACTCATGTGTTTGTGAGTCCCAAATCTGCACCCCATCCCCAGCTAGCGACTTTTCTACTTATGTAGTGACTATCATATAAAAGTAGTGCTTTTCTACTGCATTCTTAAGTCAGTACTACACCAGACCCTTTTATCCATGTTAGTATCTGGAAACTCTAGATAAAAAATACAAATATATTCTTCACACAATAAAAAGATCTTCAAGCAAGTCATCTGTTTCCATAAGTTTTTTACAGCCTGCTAGAACTTCCCAAACCACTTGGCATACTAGGTTTAACTTCAACAAAATTCACATAACTCACATAAGAATTATTTACCACAATAACCATCTTAAAACAGCTGTATCTTTTTCTTTCACTCTAGAGGTTCAAACAACCCGCTTCCACACTCCATAACCAAAACTCCTTCTAAGATCACTGTCCTCAAAAAAAAAAAAAATAATAAAATAAATAAAAATAAATAAATAAATAAACAAAATTGATGTAATCACAAATATTCCCTTGAGCCCAAGAAGTCCACACTGCTTGGGATGCACCTTCTCTTGCCTCCCACTATACTCCAGTTACTCTTATCTAGAATGACATCGAATTGAACCTTTACAAAAGCTTAACACATCCCAAGACTCAACTTGTAATAAATAGCCAGAAAGTTAGAATGGCTTGATTCCTTGATAACCAAGCATTCCCCAGATATAGGGGTCTTTACAAAATCCTAGATTATGTACACTGACCAGATTTGCATTCTTTCATTCCTGACTATTGCTACTTTAATTCTAAGCCAGACAAGAAGCTAACCGGGTGGGACACATACTCTCTGCACACTACATTTGAAGCTGACACAGCAGAATCCACAACTTTTAACACACTCACTTATATTATCTATAGTAATAGAAAATTCTGAGATACCAGGATTACACTCAAGCCAGCTGCTCAGCAGTCATCACATCTGCCCCCAGCTACCAACTACAGCCTACCTCTAGTAACTTCCACTCTCTTATAAACACTTTTCACAAATAAAATTTAGTGTATTGGTATGGTGTGGGATCTGGAGTAGGGTCATGTTTTGTCATTTCGGTTAATTCATCTCTAGTGTCCCTCGACTCTGATTGTATTTATCTCTCCTGTTTGCTTTTTGGGGCAGTGTCATTAGGTTCTGTAGTTTACATTTTTAAAGTAGTAGGCATGGCCACCTCTATTTTACTTTTTATGGCTGGGATATGTACGTTTCATGGTTCTCTGGTCCCTTAAATGGAGTTCTGTTCCTGTTTTGGATCCTTCCCTATAGATTGACTTCTTATAGCCATGAAAGTTTCATTTATGATGGGAGATGTGAGGGTCAATGGGTGCTGCTACTTTATAGATATGATGCCCTCAGAATTAGTTCCATTACGTTTGGGGGTGGGATAGCACCCACAGCACCCTCTGTATATATTTTCAATTTTCTTTCACTAATTTTGTGAATTTTCTTTCTTGACATTTTTTTTGTAGCACCACACCTGCTACTTTGGCCAGTCCTGCCTGTTAATGACTTTTACATCTTGGCTGTCACAAGTCTGAGGTACTTTCCTAGTTCCTTCCATCAGGACTAGATCACTCCGATCCTGCAATAGAAACAAGCAGAGGAAGGGCTGTCATACTTATGCCTTTAGGCCATATGGTTCTTCTATGACCTGCATTACCATCGAGTCCCCTAGAGAGCTCCCTATTGATATGTCAGCACTCAAAAATACCAAGTGGAAATAAGTCGAAAAAAAAACTAAACTCTCAGGAAGGGAAAGAATTTCCAACATTGCTCTTCTCCTTTAAACTTATTTTTTGTGGGGGTGGGGTTGGTGTCCCAGACCCCCAAACTTATATATACCAACTCCAAGATTTCCATACTTTAGAGAAAAGGGAGTATTCTGGGAAATGGCCATCTTACACTTTGTGTGTGTGTGTGTGTGTGTGTGTGTGTGTGTGTGTGTGTGTGTGTCTGTGTCTGTGTGTCTGTGTCTGTGTGTGTGTGTGTGTGTGTGTGTGTGTGTGTGTGTGTGTGTGTGTATATATATATATATATTTATTTTTTTCTGCCATTCAGTCTCAGTGTTTTTGGACTCACTAGCAGTTCCCGACATTTCAAATGTTTACCCCCTTGGACTGCTGATGATAGCAAACATGCAGTAGATTTTACAACCTTTGCAGTCACATAAAAACACATCTATAAAGCTGTTAGTCTCCTCTATGTCCCATGCAGCTTGTGACCCAGCCAGGGTTTCTAGTCTCCACTTGGTATTCTTGCTATAGCCAACTTATTGGCACTTATCCCAATTCTTCAGCCCTAGGAGAGGTGAGCAGGCAGTATGTTATCACTCCTACCATATCCTGGCTTCCTTTGGAACATGAACTACTACTCAGTCTTGGGTGTCAGGTGGTGAAAGTGAATGCCCTGCCTGCCCATCAGTAGGCTGGCAGGTTACTGGATGTCCTGCCACTATCCAACAATGTGCTGGCAGATTACGTAATACTTGGTTAATTATGATTCAGGATATTGACTAACCACTTACAGTAGACATTGTTATTATTTTGACCAGAAGTTAAAACTAAGCAAAATATTTTTGTTGTTAGTGTCTGTTCCTTAACTATTAAGGATTTAGTCACGTTTTATTGGTCTCCTCAGTAAACAGTGCTCAAGGCAGGAAGTATATTTTGTAATCTGCAGCATTTTAGGATGTGTCATGCTGACAATACGTACTGCTTTTCTGACACAAGGTTTTTGCTTTTTGCTTGGACTTCTGCTTCTGAGGAACTTTACCTGACACTTTAGTACACTAGTGCAAAGTTCTTAAGGGAGGTTATCCCTCTCCAAATAAAAATAATTTTATTTGCAGTAGATACATCTGATGATTCTGACTTAGTCTCTTTTTCCTCTTATGCTCATTCCTCTCCTCACGTTGATGGTTATAGTTGTAGCAGACTGGATCAAACACCCCTACCTACAGACACATATTCTGTCTATTTCCATTTGTTTACTGGGATACTCCATTTTAGCCAAAAAATATTTTCAGTGGAGGCAAGGGAGGAAAAGCTCCACATTTCAATATTTACTGGGCTGAGGTAAAATACGTGCAATGCAAGTATCTACATGCAAAAAAATGTGCTATTTATAAGGGAAAACAAACAAAGGATGTTACCTAGGAAAATGTATGGTGTGTGTGTGTGTGTGTGTGTGTGTGTGTGTGTGTGTGTGTGTGTGTGTGTGTGTGTGTGAAGCATAAGACAGTAAAAGTAGTTGTAGTAGGAGACATAGCAGTGTTATGCTGAGAGTAGGTATTACCTAGGGGTACATATAGGGTGAACGTAAGGTGATAGATGATTAAGATGGGGTGAAGTAGACAGGCTGAATACTTAGAGACTGAATATAAGTAATGTGTCATGAGGCAGAGAAAGGTTAGTAAGGTATTTTTTTTTTTGCAGTGAGTACAGTAGCAGAGATAAAAAGGCTGCGGTGGTGCAGCAGTTAGCGTTGTCGCCTCACAGCAAGAGGCTCTCTGGTTCAGTTCTCAGCTGGAGCGCCTTCTGTGCAGAGTCTGCATGTCCTCCCCGCAGCTGAGTGAACGTTAAAGACATGCAGGTAGGTGCGTGCATGTGTTGGTGTGCCTTCTTTGAAGGTTGGGTGCTGGGCTGGCAACTTGATACCGTAAAAATCCACTGCCAATCATTAGCGGACCAGTGATCCGCTATGGTGACCCCTAACCATGAAACACCGAAAGACTGTTTTTTAGAGTAGCAAAGATAAGATATTAAGAGCATGTACATATTCATGTTTATGTTACATGTTTTTAGTTTGTGAAAACATATTTTTTGGTTTGGTTGTCCTCTCAGGACATTTACAGGATTTGTAAATAATATTGTGTATGATCTTGATAAAAAGTAAGGATTATTTTAGCTGTAGTTCCTGTGGTACAGGGTTTGATTCTCTCAGCCCTCAATTGCCTACTGAATGCTTTGAGCAAGTCACTTAATCAGACATCGCTCCCAGGTCACCCCTGAAAAGTGACTGTGTGTCCAATGGGGCGACCTGTCTAACAAATAGGATTATTATTATTATTATTATTATTATTATTATTACTACTACTATTATTATTCCTTTTCACCAGTTAATTTTTTGTAGGGCTGTGCAGTGGTGAGTGTTATTGGTGATGTTAACTGCATATTTAGTGATTTCATTGCAGGTAGGTTAGTTCTAGCTTGTGTAGGTGGACTTTGGGTATGTTTGTTAAGGCAGAGGATAAGTATAGAAGACAACACCTAAGAGTCTGGCATGCTTAACTTGTATGTTGTTTGAAGTGAATAAGATTTTCTGATTGAGTCATCTAATCTAACCAAGAGTAGTTTTGTTTTCTTTGCACTTCCCATGGAGGATTCAGAAATGCTGCCAGCCATTTAAAACATAAAATCCATCAGGCTTGACCTTGGTTTGCCTTGTGGTGTGTCTCAGTTGGGCTATACCTAAACAACTCTGGATAGAGGCACCCACAGACAAATGCCCAGACTATCTCTGCCGGTTCCTCTTTATCCACAAAAGGCTGTTCTGGATCAATGGGCCCTTCATTCTGACACAGAAAATAAGTGCAGTATATCCAGAGAAGCATTATTTCCACTGCTTGTACTAATTAGTTTGTTGTCCTGGTAACTTCTCACAGCTCATTATCATAGGTGATGACTAATAGCAAACTGAAGACTTTGAGCTTCATCACTATAGACTGATGGTTTGATACCTACAGGGCTGCAGCTGCCGATGAAATCTGCTTGTTAATATTGTGTTATCTCTTCCTGCCTCTTATCAATAAGACCTTAAATCCTTTAAACTCCTTTAGTAAAGCTAGCTGTTCCTTTCTGCTGACAAACAGTAATTCACCTTTTTTTTCAGAAGAGTACCACAGCCTCTGGTTCAGGGGTTCTGATCCTCATCAAAACTGCTTCACAAGTTGCAAAGAATCATTCATATGGTTGCTAGCGGTCATTGTAAAATTTAACTAAGAGGAGATCTTTACTTGAATACAATACAAATGCCATCTCTACTTTCCAGACTCGATAACTCCATAGAACTGTCTATGTCTTAGTATGCTGTTGATTAAAGTCAAACTAATATATCCCCAACATAACCTCTAGGAGTGGAAGTGATAGCTCCCCTGTTATAAGACGCATAGTTTTGACACCCATACCTATGAAAAATAAAGAGCAATTTTCCAAAATAAATGAATAAAGATGGCGATTCTTGAAATTGTGTGCCCTGCACCCCACACCCCACCTGCTAACTCTGATTGCTGTGTTTTACAGAATGAGAATACTCCAAGGTATCACAGTTTCAGACCTGGTATAAAATTCCATGTTTTACTGTCATAGACAGCACAGCTGCCGTTCCTGGAATTTTAACAGTAAGCCAGCTGTATTACACCCTTACCTGAGCCTGACAGCTGCATGTAATAAATTAGGCTTAGTGCCCAAAAAAAACCCTGAAGTGACTGTACATCAAACAAGTATAGCACATCCTGCTGCACAGTCTGGGGCACTGGCTCATAAGCCCTTCTGCATATACACTAATGAACTGTAAAGTGAATTAGCTAACACTTAAAACTGGTCATGTCTAAACAGTTAGTTACCTCTTTTGCACCTTGACAGAATCTACATTGTTTACTCATGAATCTCAGGTTCAGATCTTGGGCGGAGTATGTAACATAGCTGTCTACGTCAAGGTCTTCCAGAGAAGCAGAACAATGTAGTTCCATCTGTAGCAATGGCACGATAGCAGAGAGTGTAATTATGGTTTTCAAAATTATGAAAAATTAAGTGCAGATACGGAAACATGTACAAACTCCAAGACAATGGTATCTTGGAGTATTTCCCCTATTCTGCATTTCCAAGCAGTTGCCACTTTAGTATGAACCTTTAACAGAGTAAGACACACAGATATTTTACCATGGCAGACAATTTAATGGTAATATTAGAGTACTGATAAAGACAACAGTAGAAAAATACCACAATTCACATTCCTGGATTATACCTATCCTCACTGGGTCCACAAAATCTAATGAGAGTTAATAATCTACCTTCTGATTACTCTCTCTAGTGATCACCTTATTTCATGAGTAAATAAGCTAAAATGGCAAAGTGTAGAAAAGGATGACTATTAGGCTGGAACCCCCACCCCAAAAAGTCCTGAATACTACATTTTCATTTATTTGTTTAATAAGTTATCTGATTTACAAATGAAGCTTTCCTTATGTGCATATATACATACAGTACATACATGCACGAGTTCATGTCTTTGCACCAATAGAAAACTATATATTTTTTTCCTTTAAAATCTTTTTATTTAAATTTTGTTTATAGTAACATCCATCAAAGAAAAAATATATAATGTAATACAATCTTATAACAATACAACTTTATAACTTTATGAAACTATTTACATTGGTGTCTACACAGTTTAATACAATGTGAACTTTGTAATAACTATCATTTTAAGTAAACATCTATTTTCTCTATTGTTGTCATCCATGTGTTGTTGTATGAAGTAGTTCTGCTGGTTCTGTTCTTCATAGTTGAAACTTCCATACGACCAACTGTTAAGGCAAGACTTTTAAATTCCTCGAAGGAAGGAGAGGTTTGACTTTTCCAATGAAGAGTAATGATTTTTCAAGCTATAGTTAATAATGTCCATAATACTGATGTTTTTTTTTTTTCGGAACGCTTCTTGGTATAGGAGAATTGAATAAAAATAAGGATTTGGTTAGTTGAAAATTGTCATTGAGTATTATCTGAAAAAAAGTAATTAATATCATTTCAGTATACTTTAAGGCATTTACATTCATAAAAATATGTTGCCAATCATATTTTAATGTTTTCCTCACATCTCCAACATATTTCTTCATTATTAAACATTAAAGATAACTTGTGAGGAGTAAAAAAACTTCTGTGTAAGAATCTCCAACTAAATAATTGCCAATGAAGTGACAATGTAGAATGTTTTGAGGATTTAAAAATAAATTTTTTATATTCATCTAATGGAGGATTACCATTTACTTTTGTATAATAACTCCAGTAAGTATTTATGTGATATGTAAGTTACTCTACTCAACAGAGGCACTGGGAACTAAGGACGGGTGACACAATGCTAGGGTAATCCTATGGGCTAGACTTACAAAGGCTCCAAAGCCATTAGCCTAGTACACACCTATGAACTGTTACCTTGAAAAGGTTGGCTTGTAATGGTTATGATATATTCAATATGTTTTTGAGTGTCATTTCTAACAGAAGTTTGTATTATTTTAATCTTATTTATAATATATTGTCTTAATGATTGAAGAGATAACCACGTCTTTGTCTATGTTGTATATATTGATTATTTGATTATTAGATAATGTTCTTCCTAATTGTCTTAGTTGGTGCCAGTATAATACAAGTCCTTTCTTTAATACCTTCATCTTATTAATTTGAAGTGTTTCTAAATTACTGGGTGTAAATGCTATTGGTAAAAGCAGGAAGAATCACGAATTGATGCTAGGATTTTTATTGACAACTTTCTTAAAGTTAGTCAATGTAATGTTTATATATTGTGATGATATTTTAATAGTTTTATTTTCTAGTATGTAGTCTTTTAGCATCCACTAAAGGGGATTTGGTAATATGGACATGTGATCATTAGTGTACAAGTGTATATCTTCTAACCAAATTTGTTTATGTATTTGTTTCTATATCGGATTATAGGATGAGTTTAACCATAATGTTATGTTTTATAACAATGGAAGAGAGTATGTATGCTTTAATATCTGGTATATTTATCCCACCATCTTCTCAATCTGCCAAATGATTTTTTACAGCAATTTGAGGTTTGTTTGGGAACCATAAGAATTTAATACTAGTTTATTATACTTTTGAATAATATACTTGGGAGGTGGAAGAGAGAAAACTTGTATAATATAATATTTTAGGAAAAACTAATTAAATATAACCATATAAACTGTCTTCCATTGTGAAAAGGTATTTGTTCCAATTAGTCATCATTAGCTCAGTTTTATCTAGTATTGTGTTATAGTTTAGAATAAGTGAATAATTTAAACCGTTTGTCAGATAAATACCCAAATAATGAAGTTTATCTTCTGTTACAATATATTTGGAGAATTTTTTATTTATGCATTTTTTTCATTTTACTATTGGAAATTAAAATGTTGGTTTTGCTTTCATTAAACTGTAGTCCAGAAATATTTTGGAAAATAGATATAGAGTCAAGCTTGTAGAGAATTATTTGTATCAGTAAGGGTTAAAAGAATATCATCAGGAAAGAGCTGAAGTTTTAAGTTTAAAGTTCTTTTTATTTGTAATTTTATTATCTAGTCTGAGCTTATTTGCAAAGGGTTCTGTCAGTAGTGCAAATAACAAAAGTGACAAGGGACAACCTTGTTTAGACCCCTTCACAATTGTAATGGGTCCAGCTCTGTAAGATCCTAGTTTGACATATGCTAAGGAATTTTCATAAAGGGGTTTGATTAGTGTAGTGAAAGATGTAGGGAATTTATATTCATCTAAAACTAGAAATAAGTAATTTCAGTCAACAGAATCAAATGCACTATTAATATCTAAAGAGATTATAGTTAAATCCAAACCCTTAAATTTATTATGATCAATTATAGTTAAAATTCTCTTTATGTTATCAAAAGTATTTCTCCCTTTTATAAAGCCTGTTTCATCTTCTTGTATTAATAAATGGAGAAAATGTTTCATTATATCTGCAAAAATTGCCATAAACATTTTATAGTCTATATTTAATAGGGTTATAGGCCTATATGAATTACAAAGTTTTTCGTCTTTTTCCTGGTTTTAATATTGGGGATATTAATTAATATTTCCAGGAGGGAGGTATGTTTGTATCTTCTTTGACTATAGTGTATACTTTTAAAAGTAAGAGTGGGGCTTGACTTGGTATTAGTTTATACATCTCTGATAATATATTATCTGGGCTAGGGGCTTTATTTGATTTGAGTTTGTTGATTTGTGATTTTAATTCTGTCATAGTAATGGGCTTATTAAGGACACTTATTAGTTCTTGTAATAGTTTAGTAGGTATATTTTTATTAATGTATGATTTGATTTGTTGAGGAGATAAGACCTTTGAATTCAAAGAGTTATGTGTTTTATAATGTAATCTAAAAGCTTCTAATATGTTGCTTAAATCAATAACTTCTCCTTTGTATTAGGGATATATAACTATTTTATTTGTCTACTTTTAATAATTTTATTTGTTCTGTTTGCTATTTTTTCTAGTAGGTGGGATTCATAGAGTAAGAATTTAATTTTTCTCTAGGTTGATCATAATTTTATGATGTAGGATTTCAGTATATTTATTGTTTGTTTGAACTAATTCTGATATTAGATCTGTTTCCCTTTTTGTATTTTTAATTTAAGCTTATCTACTTTATTTTGTAGATCTAGTATATCTTTATTCCATATTTTTTGTTTGTTAGTACACCAAGATAAAACTTTACAGTAGGTGTATGCTTTTAAAGAATCCTAGATATATGTTTCTGATATGTCTTCTGTTAAGTTCCTTTCTAAAAAGGTCTTTATTTCCTTTATGTAAAATTCCTTAAATTATTTTAATTTTATTATATATGAAGGTATTCTAGTTATTGTAATAGACTGAGGTGGGATTAGATCTATTTCAAAAACAAATGTATTGTGGTCTGATAAGGGACAACTTATAACCTTGACTCCTTCTAATTTTTTGTTAATTCATTCAGCACATATACCCTATCAATTCTAGAGTGTGAATTATGTCTATGTGAATAAAAGGTAAAGAATAGTGAATGTACGTCAGCAAAATCATTGATAGCCCTAATACATGTCGTGTCAATGAACTTTGAGTGCTTTTGATGTGGAAGATTTTTTTCTTTTTGTTTTTATTTTTGAATCTGTGTCTTTATCTTCCATCATGCAGTTAAAGTCTCCCGCTATTATTAAACTGCCCTTAGCTTAATGAATTATTTATTTTTTTTGAGAATTAGTTAGCAATTTGCAAACAATTAGTAATTAAAAAGACAGTAATCTCATTTCTAATGGTACATTCTGTACGTACTTCAAAAATATACATATTTAAAATCTACAATACTATAAAATCTATATAAAACTGTGTATAATAAAAATCTTATAGAACTGTATGTAATAAAAAACGATCCTTAGTGGAATGTCAAATACATTTCATGTATATAAGTGTTAACATTGTTATAGTAAATGCACAAAGTATAACCTCAGATGTGACATATGTAACATCACACTCTAACATAAAGATCTTAATATATATGTATATAGTATGTGTGTCTAACTGTATACCTATATAGATAAATTAATACTTAAATATTCTATAATACAGGTGTCAAGTGATATGAAAAATAAGGACATATATCTCCCATGTTTTTTATGTATACATGTTGGACACCTGTATTGTTGAAACCCAGCGTTTACTTGCAGCAAGACAAGTTTGTTTATTTATTTTTTTTTATTTTATTTTACATTTGTTAACTGGGCTAGTCTAACTGGATACATGTCCATTTTCAATAGAGGCCAGAGGAGTTAAGCTCCAAGTTAGGACAAAAAAAAAAAAAAAAAGTGCTTTCTGGAAATTATGTCTTCTAAATGATGGTTAACTGTTTTAACTCCAACTCCTGTGATCCAATATATATTGACTGAGTAGATTTTCCTATATATTTCAATATTTACTAAACAAAACATACTGGATGACTCTTGAGAGTTGGTTATTTTGGGAATAACTGTTATATTTCTGTATGATATTGATACTCCTCCCTTTTTCTGCTTGAATTGGGAACTTACTAAGACTGTATAATTGTTAAGATTTAACTTATATGTATCTTGTTCTAACAGGCGTAACTCTTGTAGGAATACTAATTGAGGTTTATGTAAGTTAATGTATTTAAATAAACTTCTTTTAACATTATTATTTAAAGCATTAACATTGATAGATATACACTTTATATTCTTAATTTAAATTTAAGGTTATATAAACAGTGTATGTGTACGGTATGTGGCATTAAATATGAGCTTGTAAAATGTTCCAAGAAATTTCTTGAATTAACTTTATGTACAATTCTGATAGACACCAAACATACATTTAAAAAGATATTTAAAAACTTATAAAATCTAACAAGGTAACAATTATTCAGTATTATGAGGCAGTAAACCTCTTGCTTGTGTAGTGTAACTACACAAGCGAACCCTCTAACTATATTCAATATGTGGAAAATCTATGCTCTCTACCTTGTAATTTATGTGATATCTAGAATATTTAAACATAGAATGAAATACTCTGCTTAAGTTTAATATTTACAAACTATTTCTAAGTTATTTAACCATTTAGGTATTCATTTGGAGAAAAGAAAAGGGCTTGCAATAATATGAGAACAATCATATAACATCAAATGTATCAAAACAAAATGTATCAAATCTTTGCAATTAGTTTCAAAATGTCCATAAAGTCGTCTGCTAGATTAGATTTGTCTATGAACTCAGGGATGAATAAAAGTCCATTTTTGCTAATTTTATTTCAGACATGTATGGAGAGTGTTTTGCATTAATGAAAAACTATGACTATTTCTACTATAGCTGCACATTCAGTGGTGTAAACTCAGTCTCCAAGCTCCTATATGAACTATTAGTTCAGCATTCATTTTTATCTTATTGATGTTCATTACTGTTTATGAGGGAAGGTTTTCTTTTCCTGAATAGTGAATCCACCAGTTCAAGCCCTCCAGGTATATCTAATATGTACTATTATATGCTCATTACATAGTAAAGAATGTAGATGTTTAACATTGTTATGCAAGTTCAAACAGTTTGTAGTAAGAATTACTACATATTAATGAAAAGGTATCAAAGCTTTGGAAATGTTTTGAAGTAAAATCACAATATTAATAAATAATAAAATGTCACAATTTTTATATATTAATAATATAAGTCCAGTACAATCTACTTTCATGTTCTCAATTTATAGATTTTGCAGTATTAAAGATCCATATAATCAGTTTGCATAGTATTAAATATGTCTTTTATAATGAATTGTTGGAGTGGGTATATAAACAAACAATAATTGTCTAACAGTTGTGTTTATACTGTTATTTTTTCAGTGACATTTGCAAAGAAGGTTACATTTAAGGTTGAAAATGGTAGGCTGTATAAGACTGTGCGAAGTAATATCACAACATTTGATCATATAATATTTTAACTGAGCTAATCATCATTGGGTTCTGTCAGGACACATCTTGGTAAATTGTATAAAGGGTTCTGCTATATGTGTATTAAAAAAAAATCCCTACTCATTGATTAGTACCATATCAGTTAAATATATCCTTTAATTATGTTTATCAGGATCAATAAAATTATGTCATTACATATTTTAAATACAGTAATCCTCTATGAATTAATTGTAAACAGCATACTGCTTATGTATTATGACAGCAGAGATATGCAGTAAGTCATGAATCTGCATTTGTAATAGAATGTATTTACTTTACTTTACTTTATAAATACACATAGGTAGTTCCAGTAATTGTATGCTATTGTTATGTATTTAATAAATTATGTGCATACGTTTATAATATTTAACATTATTTTTATCTTGGTGTTTTATAAGGTTTGATTAGGCACTAGTGCTATCTGTGTGTACTTGCAGTGCTTGTAGCTTTAACTGAATCAGCTAAAGTGTGATATGCTGTGTGTTTCAGTGTCTAGCTTTAAACTGAAGGCTGATATCACTCATAGGGCGACTGAAATGTCTGTGAGTTCGCAAAGTCATTTCCATGGTGGACTAGCGTAATGGGATTTAATGCAGCATATATCATGTCTCATGAGCTCGTCGGGAAAAGGGAAAACCTTCAAATGGAAAATAAGGTAAGACATGAGTGTAAATGTTTTAGAAAACTTGTGTATTCAAAAATCTTCTACATGTTCAACAGAAACAAAATATTGCAGTTAAAATATATTATGGAGCATATCTCCTCAATAATATGAATCCAGACCACAGTTTCCAAAATGAGAGACACAAAAAACACCAAGAGAACATTTGTTCATTCATATAGAAGTGTTGCTTTGCATTTTTATGCAGATTGTTACATTGAACATCTGTACCATAACAGGGAGTGTGTTGCAATCTGCACCACTGTCCTGCTGCATTGAAATTACTCATGCACACTTTGTTACTTCTTAGACTGCTGTTGCAGCTTGGTGACTGATACAGCTTACTGTGAACTATTAGTGTGTGACAAATAAACACATTGCAGTTAGACTTTGTGCAGTTCCATTACTATGACCAGAGACAATGTACATTGTTGTTTAAATCTGCCTAGTGCTGTAGTTGACAATGTATATTATTGTGAATGACAGACTGTATGGCAAAGAGCTGTGTGGGATTGTTGCATGTATGGCTGTCAGGAATGTAGACACATCCTCTGTGGGAAGGATTGTAAAATGTCAGTACCTGTTGTGGCTTTGTAGACACTGCATGAAAGGAAACAGATTTGTTTCCTAGGTAACACTGCAAAGTACTTGCATATTCTTGGGTATGGATGCTTTCAGAATGTATGCTAGATGGACGTGCAGACACAGTGGCCTTCTGTGAGCACTGTACAACACTGTCAACTGATAGGTGATGGGGAAACCAGTGCACACTGGGAGGATGGTGGTGGTCATGTTTTGCTTACATCCACAAGCTCCAAGATGGATGTTATACTCTGAAGTGCTTTTGCACTGACATTGAGTTGATAATTTTTTCCAATGTAATTCTTAGAAAAAGGGAAATCACTGCTAGTGTATACTTGGAATCTCACTGGCCGTGATTTTGTATGGTAAACAGCAATCAGAGAATGCAACATCAGGCAGCTGGACTCGATACGTTGCGTCCTTCTCAGATCTGAAAAATGATGTGGAGAGAAGGAATGACTAATGAACCAAGTTCCTTGGACTTACACAACGCCCAGAGAAGAACTCTTCAAAATGATGACCTGAAAAAAAACAAAGAAAGTAAACTACTGGAGCAGGAGGAAGTATTTGCAAGTGACTCTTTGTTCCTTAGGGGATTTTAGTTAGCGGGTTCAGACAAGCTGACATGACATAGCTGTGCAGCTGTTGTAAGATATTGGTTGGAGTGACCAGTCGCGCATATCTGCAACCATTCTATTTAAAAAACATACTAAGAGTTTAGAGCTGTTTAATGAATTTACAGTGTGCAGCTGGAGTAGGAGTGTGCACTACATCAATACCTAGCTTTGTGGAGGCATACAGCGTAACAAATGGGATGGGTTTTTGGCAGGCGGTGGTAATAGTATTAAGTTTTAAACTTAAGTGGTTTTGATTCCAAATGCATGCAAGGACAACTTGCAAAGAGCTTATGGGTACATTTCAAGCTATTATTGCTATGGGTGAAAAAGGAAATGTGTCATAAGTGTATAGATCACCAGAAAGTATTTGAGTGGTGAACTTTTGCTTCACTGACATCTAAGGTCATACTTAGATGATTGTGAGCACCACCTGTAGAACTTGCTTGGTCTTAATGAGTTGCCTGTAACTCACTATGTTTTTCCCTTGACATACAATCATTAATACAGGGAAGGTTTTAGTAGTAGGAAGACCCCCCCTCCCTAAATGTACACTTGGAGATGTCCCTATTCCATTCTGAATTTAGCTTCTGTACGGTTTGATTGCAGACAATTTTCTCCATAATTTTCAAGACCCTCATAGTAAACTTACTGGTGTGTGAGAATCATAACTATATCTGACTCTTTTATACATGCATGATGATGGCTTCCTTCCATTACTGGACTAATTTATGTTCTGCCATAGATTTGTTGTATAATTAATCAAGAACTAGAGCTATTTGTTCCATAATTTATTTTATTTCAAAATTAGTGATTATATTCATCACGACAGCCCAGGTCACCTGGATTGAATTAGAGGCTTGGGCATCTAAGGCTCTGACAGGCAGGGATGGATGTAGCTATCCCAGGAGAGGGGGTTGCCTAGGTGTTACCTGCATTTCATCCCTGATAGAAGCCAGGAGTGTTGTGAGTGGTGTGGTCCACAGAAGGGAATAACTCTTGGATGTCCAGGAAACTACAGGGGAGGCGTGGAGTGAGGGGAGGTCATAGCAACCTTTGATGGCAGCAGGATGATGTGTGATCCTTGGATGGCCTTAGGATCCTAGTCTGCCCCTATTCTAGTGGAGTAAGTCCAGGGTTGATTGGCAAGGATACATGGATGATGGGAGTACTTGTGTGCACTGATGGTCAAGGCTGTGTGGGCGGCGGAGATAAAAATAGTGATTGTATTCGGTTCATGTGCTTTGTCACATCATAATAATTTAAGACTACACAGTACTTGTGATGTGGCTATTTCCAGGGTACCACTATAGGCCTTTAATGCTATAGCATTTTATCCATATTCTCCCTGTCTCTGCCATTCTGTGCTCAGCATTGACAAAAACATAAAATCAGTAACCAAAAGTCTCAAGAGTGGCCTCCTTATCCTTAGGACATCATATATTATCAGGTACTCTGATCTCACTGTCAGTTTTTATTCTAATTTCCTTGCTATCCCTTCTATTGCTGTTAGTGCTAATGAAAACTATTCTCAGCTCTGCCCTAATCCTATCTAGATTTATTCTCTTCTTGATCCATTTATGGAGCTGTCTGTACTCCATTTAAACCAAAACATCTCACGACCATCACCACCGTTTGCATATCCAGTTCTTCTTGTTTATTTATTTTTGTTTCTCTTATGTTTCTAATTTGTATATGCATAATTCTGTCTGCCTTCCTGCCTTTAGGAACAGACTTCTCTCTCTTTGAGTGCCTACGAGGAGTTTAAATGAACTTAGTACCTCTTCCAAGTATTTATTTTCAATGGTTTTTCACCCAATCTTCATCATCTAGTTTTTAGCTATACTGAACAATTTTTCTTCTACCCAACATTTATAATTTTCTTCTTCAGATTTATGTCTTGTCCTATGTCTTTCAATGTGTCCTTGTAACATTATCTCCAGAAAATTATAATCTCTGCACCTTAATGGTGGTATTATTTTCATAATGAGATTTCCATTTCTCATTATTTATTGTTATAACATCCTGCACACTTTCTGTTCTGGTTGGTTTCTATATCGCTTAGACTCATATGTTTGTAGTAGGCAGTTGGTCCAGAAGACCAGTAGCAGCCCAGCCACTGCAATGCTTACTAGTTTCTCCATCTACCTATTAAGGTCTGAAAAGACAAGCCATGGGGTGCACTTATGGATTCCAACCCACTCATCCAGGAAGCTATTTTGTTTTTGACATGGAATGGCAGGTTTTAAATGTAGGTCAGAATGCAAAAAAACTCATGCATAAAGACTAAAAGTGAAAGTAATACAAGACTGGAAGTAATAGTAATGACAATGAACCTGGAAGTAAAAATGTCAACAGATTTGGGTGTTTCAACTGTAGTCACAGGTGATAATTATAGAAAGCTAAGCCTATAGTCAAAGCTACAGAAATCTAGAACCACAATGTAAGCCTCCAACCAAGTAGTACCACTTCTAATGAGAGTTTATTTTTTTGTATACCAACCTAAGGTAATGTGATCTAAACAAGCTAGAGACCTGCTACAACAAAATCACCAAATTTGCCATAGGGGCATCCTACCGTAGTCACCACTGTCTCTCACTTGCTGAACTGGGCTGGCTTCAACTCCCTCACCTCCTTCACTGGTATCAACTCTCACTCGCCCACAAACTAGTAAACCATCCACTAAATGTCCCATCCCTCCAGAATCTACTCCAACCCTATCGCACCACCAGACCACTAAGATCCAGCAACAAAAATCACTTGCAGATCACTAAAGCCAATAACTCTGCTGGTGAAGCACTATTCTCTTGCGCCATAGCCAAATTATGGAACTCACTCCCACCCACAATTACCTCCGTACCATCATGCACCAACTTCAAAACTTTATTAAAAGCGCACCTAAAAACATGCTGGCTATGCCCTTGCAACTCCCACTCTAATATCATCCACCCCATCCAACTACTACCTTTCTTTCACCTCCACTAACTACCTTGATGATAGCAAGCTCAGATGCTCATAAGCCTAGTACTTATTATACAGCAGGAACTTCTCATTGTTACATTTGTTAATGCCTGTTATGTACTTCACAGCTAAAGATTCTAGTTGTCTACTGATGTACTATGTTCTTCATCTGTAAATATGTTGTAAGTAATTTCTATGTTAAATTGTTAATCGCTATGTAATCCAATGTGTAACTACTGTCTGTTTATTTTACTGTGGAGCTTTTCTCCCCGGGCCATCACTGAAAATGGACCCACGTCCAGTCGGACACTCTCGGTCAACAAATTTAAATAAATAAATAAATAATAAATAATAAAAATTGTAGAAGACATCTGAGACTACCAGAAGCCATTTCCATGTACTCTATAGAACACAGAGTGTAAAACAACTAGTAAACAAAAAGGCACTAAGGTAACATAACAGGTAACCTCACAAAACCTTTATTAATCCACAATTTGATGAATGAAGAAATAAAAAAACAGCAACTTGAACTGACTAAGCGCTTTCACCCTCATTGGCATCTTCAGAGTCAGTTAACTTCAGTAAAAACAACCTTTAAATACAGCTATTAATTAGTGCTTGATTAATCAATGATGAAAAAGCAGGAGGGTAGTTAAACTAAACAATTATCCCCTAAAGTTCCTGTTCACCAAATCTTAAAGTCCTGCTCAACAATACCTTGTTTGCTACAATCTCAAGTAAGTAATAGCTACCCAGAATAAATAAATAAACCAAAATAAAACATCATAAAAAGCAGTGTGTGCAGTAATAAACATTCCATATAAAACAAAAAACATATCTGTTAAAATATTTAAATTTGCATAGTTTTATATTCTTAAAATACATGCTAGGGATAGTGCATCATTGATACCAGGAGCAATGCTGGCATAAAGTCTCAGTTGCCAAAGACATTCCCTTATTTCCAACATGGTTTTATGGAATGTTTATTACTGCACACACTGCTTTTTATGATGTTTTATTTTGGTTTATTTATTTATTCTGGGTAGCTATTACTTACTTGAGATTCTAGCAACCAAGGTATTGTTGAGCAGGACTTTAAAATTTGGTGAACAGGAACTTTAGGGGATAATTGTTTAATTTAACTACCCTCCTGCTTTTTCATCATTGATTAATCAAGCACTAATTAATAGCTGTATTTAAAGGTTGTTTTTACTGAAGTTAACTGACTCTGAAGATGCCCAAGAGGGTGAAAGCGCTTAGTCAGTTCAAGTTGCTGTTTTTTTATTTCTTCATTCATCAGATTGTGGATTAATAAAGGTTTTGTGAGGTTACCTGTTATGTTACCTTAGTGCCTTTTTGTTTACTCTATAGAACAGCACACTGTATATTAAGTTATCATACAGGAAAGACATTTGGATATATAAATATACTTAATACTCAAGTAATTTAGACAGAGAATAAAGAGAAAGTTGATGGTGGTGCTACATAATATGGTATAAATATGATAAAATGATATGAAGAATGAAGAGCAGTTTGTAAGAAGCTGAAGCAGACACATAAGAAATACTACACCACACCAACACCCAGCAAAATATGTGTATACCTGTTTACATGACTTAAACTGCCTACGGTGGCCTGAATGAATGTTACTATAGATTACTAGGGGTCAAATTTTAACAGGAAGACATTTACTTGGGGTATAAATGAATCCTCAAGATTCCCTGTTTTGGAATCCATTATACCTACAATAGCCCATAGGAGAATCCAAGTCTTAACAAGGTTTGGAATGGTTGCGATACCAGAAACTATAAAGTTTTATAAAATACCTACTTTTATTTTCTTCCTGTTCATTTGGTTCTTTGAAACACAGGGAATAATACAAAGAAGGGTGACTCTACACTGATCACAGGCATCTGGTATGGTGGACATATTTATGGCTGGCAAAGGGGAAGTGCACCACATTGCAGATGTGAAATGTATACCATGGAGACAGCAGCTGGAAAGCATATTAAGGAGGCCAAAGAAGATATACTGGTCAATCTTCAGAGGCAGAAACTGACAGCCTAATATTTAGACATGAACTTTAAACCAGAATTCCAAATGTAGTCTGAGAGAGTAAGTGGGTATTGTAAATGAAACGATAGAAAGTGTAACTGTAAAAAATATTCTTGGCAGAAATATGCCCTGAGATGGTTGCCGTGGTATTCATATAAGGGATCACTTTAATTTAATGCTAAATGAGGAATGTGAATAATATCAAATATGTTGTCTGGTGATCGTTATAAGTGATGAAAAGTGGATTCCTTCTTTAAGCTGAGGAGTAATTATCCAGGGTGAGGTCATAATGGGGTTGGATTGATGGCCGGAAATCAGAGAAGTCTAAGAAATGCTGGTATAGAAATATTTCCTTTTGGTGATATTAGCAGGGAGTGATTACTTCTAGCTGGATGGACTATCACAACTTAATGTATGATTAATGTGAAGCATTTGTAGAATAAAATGAACTAAATGTATGCACTTGCATTTTGATAATATTTTCTGTGTTCCTGATAAACGTATAAGGAAAGAAACCTGGAAAAGAAATTCAGAATGAAGGCACATTGACAAAAGTTCATTTTTTGAGATCCATTTCTGATGATTTTGCTTATGCCGATTATTTACCAGAACAGGAGGAAGTTTTTTGCCTAGTAATGTTCATCTAGCAGGATACAATTCTGATTACAGAAGTCCACTGCCCAAAATACACACAGAACTGTTACAAACATCCCTATTAAAATGGAGTCTATCAACACCACTTAATGTTTTCCTTTTACTCTGTACTTCAAATGTGGGGCAGTCAATAATGATTAAGTGTGCATTGCTTTAAGCATTTACATGGACTGCTTAGTGCAAAGTTGCTTTAGCTGTTTTAAAGATTTGTTTGAGGTTTTACAGGTGATGCAAGGAATGTCTGAATTACTGAAGATGTAAAAAAAAAAATAATAATAAAATAAACAATGACACAGCAGGTAGTTTTAAATGTATTTGTGGAATAATACGTTTAGTGTTACTTTGGAGTCCACATTGCAAATATGTTGTATTAACTGAAAATTTGGTTTTGCGATGTTGTGCAATCCCCAGCTTTTAATAAGCCTGATAAGATGTGGCCAAAAATTTGTTTTGTCTCTCAGAAGCCAGATTTAGTGATCCAGCACTGTAGTAGTATGAACTTTAGCTTGCTGCATTCCTTAAGGCTGGGTTATAGCAGATGTGGTTGCTACTTGAAGAGGGACTCGGTACTGCCATCGGAAGTCTGGTCCTCAGCATTGGATTGATTTGCTGCAACACTCCAACTGATCCACTGCATTAGGTGCATGGTGCCTATTGGTCAGGCTTAGACAGCTCTAGGAAGTCCACAGGAATAATACATTTGTATAAATTCAGTCATTGGTTGATTTCTGCTTCTATTTATGATCCTCAAATTTGAAAGGTATTTGGAAGAAAGGTTCTCTATGTTCAATTTTTTTTTACCACTGGGATCAGTTGAACAGCTCTGTGATAAATTACACTTTCTTAAACCTACCGCAACCTGAATGTATTTGCTGTCTTGACTTTTAAACTGGTGCAACTTACAAATCACTTTTATAGTTCTTATGTTGTGATGTTTATGGGGTAGAATGCAGGTCCATGCTGCCAATGTAGTTCAGCAGGGCAATAGTAGAAGTATATACAAGAATCAGTTGAGCTCAGTTTTTACCATTGCCCCCCCCCCCATGCCTTACCTTTTTCATGCCCCTGTTTCTACTTAAAAACTACTTTGAGTCTTTATGCATGACATCACACCTTGGATTATGCATTGTTTACACCATATGGAATCCTAGTTATCTCTTCTTAGTGATGATGTCATGATCAAAATCTGTAAACTAATTTTCTGCAGCAACATGCTATTTCAGACCCAGCGTTTCCTGACAGCATCTCATCCAGGGCTGCAAGATCACATACACAGTCAAAAGTACTGAATTCTCATTGAGTACATGCCAAGAACCTAGTTTACTTTCTATTCAAAGCATCTTCATCACCATTATACTAGCTTTAATCTGCCTGCATGTTCTTGGCTCTGCATGGTATCGGCAGCTAAACATTTTTTTCTCCACCCCTCTATCTTGACTTTTACTCTCCTACAAACCCTGATTTTTATAGCGCTAGCTCAATAACTAAAGGTCCTGTCTGTGTTTTACTGCACTAGTTCAATAACTATAGGTCTTGCCAAGAGCTCTAAATTCCTACTGGAATCTTTTGCTTATTGCAAGTACTACATTATGCTAGGTTGCACATTTCACATACTTTGAAAGTGATTGTTTTTTTCTGACTCCACACAGCCGATTTGTGGCCCAACCCACCTCAGACAATCAGAGGTGATAAATCACACCTTGGTCTTAGGGCGCCATTTTCAAACTTCTCTCCTTTGCTGCCGATCTCTGCTCAGGCTCCCACACAAGCACGCTGTTAGGTAAAGCTGCTATTATCATTTGTTTTTCTTATGTAAAGCTAAATTTCTTGCAGTACAGTACTTGTAATTGTAACCAAGTGTACAGGAACTTGCCTAGTCATTTTTGCTGTTTTTATTAATGTAAGATGTTATCTAGACTTTAGAAAGCCCCCGTTTTCTTTTTGCAAGGCCTAGCATTTGCTATCTAGTGCTCTAAACTCATAGGCTCAACCAAAGAATATTGCTGTTCCTACTATTGCTTTGCTAGTACATATTGCAATTGTGGAAGTTGCATTCCTTACTACTTTACAGAACTGGATGTTAAAACACTCTATTTATTATTAGACCTGTCACCTGGTCAGATACTGCTGATTAATCTTCTTACTCATTTTTTGCTGCATGCTTATGCCTACCCTCACTGTTATATGATGATAGCTTTTAAATAGTCACTGTTTAAGTTTGTTGAAGTTTTAGTATCCTGTAGTAATGAATTTTGTTTTCCCTGACACATTAGTGCTCAGAGCTGACTCTAGAAATTGTGGCTTTGTGTACTTCCCATATTTACGGAATCTTGTAGTTTTAATCCCCTTGTTAGCTCAGGTTAACCTCCCTAAATATTGTTGCTACATCCCGTTGCACAATATTGCCTAAAATATTGTTTTTGATGTACTGAATGTTTAGGGGTTATAATTGAGAAGCCAGTCTCAGATAGTCATCTTTAATTCTTACACATTGTTATATCTGTACACCGACTGGTGCACGATTATTCAATTATTCTCTGCTTTTTTCTCCTTTCCAGCTCTTGCCCTGCCCATCCTGTTTGAAATCTGTAAACTAATTTTCTGCAGCAACACACTATTTCAGACCCAGCATTTCCTGACAGCAACTCACCCAGGGCTGCAAGATCACATACACAGTCACAAGTACTGAGTTCTGAGCGAGCAGGTGGCAAGGACCTGGTTTAGTTTCTATTCAAAGCATCTTCATCATCATTATACTAGCTTTAATCTGCCTGCTTGTTCTTGGCCATGCATGGTATCGGCAGTTAAAGATTTTTTTCTCCACCCCTCTATCTTGACTTTTACTCTCCCACAAATGCTGATTTTTATAGCGCTAGCTCAATAGCTAAAGGTCCTGCCTGTGTTTTACTGTGCTAGCTCAATAACTGTAGGTCTTGCCAAGAGCTCTAAATTCCTACTGGAATCGTTTGCTTATTGCAAGTAAAACATTATGATAGGTTGTACATTTCACATACTTTGAAAGTGATTATTTTTTCTGACTCCACACAGCTGATTTGTGTTCTGCCCCACTCCGTTCACCCTTGCTATGCTTGGGCTCTCTCCACTCCCCTACCCTGACCCCATTTCCCACTCACCCCCACTACCCCTACTTTTATTCTAGCCACTTTCCCTCCCTTCAGTTACCAGCATCCAATCAACATCTTCCCCTAATCAGTCTCCTCTCCCTCTCTCTAATATTCATTAAACATCTACTTCCTCCTTCAACCACACCTAGTTCTAGGCTCTACCTTCAAATTACAACTCCCAGCTTTGAAATATCTCACGTTTCCCATGCTCACCTTAATATCACAACTCCTCCACATACCTCTTATCATCTTAATATTTCTAATTCCCCTATACCATGCCACCTCCTATGCTAACAATCAACCTCCCCTCTCTCTTATTCCCCATAGAGCATCACTTACCTCATACCACCACTATATAAATGCTCATTTCTCTACCATATCCCCTTCACTATTTCAACCAAATCTACTCCTCCACTGCAAGCCAAAAGTTTTACCAACCGCAATAAAGCCTTTTATGCTTAAACTAATCTCATAGCTCCCAGAATACCTAAAAACCAAACAAAAATGCCTAGCACTATCTTTCTTCAACACCTTCTTTCTAGCAGGGGACATCCACCCCAACCCAGGACCTAACCATCCCACAGTCAACTCTGCTCCTCTCTCATAGAACCCTCAAACTATTTACAATAAACAGCCAAAGCCTTAACAACAAAACAACTCTCTTCCAAGCATGGCTAAACCACAACCAACCTTATGCTGTAGCCATCTCTGAGACATGGCTCAAACCCCACATCTCTAGCTCTGAATTCTTACCCACTGGTTTTCAAGCCCAAAGATGTGACAGTTTAAATAAAAAAGGCGGTGGAGTTGCCTTAATCTACTCTAGCCTTCTCTCCATAGTCCCTTTCACTAATCCCATTCCTCAATTCTGCAACACTGAATTAGTTGCAGGATTATTATAATCATAAAAGCCTCTGTATCATCACCCTCTATATCCCTCCAGGAGACAGCACCTCAACCCTCGAAGACATTCTCTCTTGGGCATCTACTGAAATTAACCTCATGACTCGAATACTAGGGAGCATAAATATTGATTGGAACAAAATCAATAATCCCACACCCTTATTAGTTATTAATCTCTTCTATTTACACAGGTAACCCATTCTATTACCAGACCTAATAAAAATAATCCCCCAGGATCCACTCTTGACTGGATTTTAGTTTCCCATCCAAATAAAATCACCAACTCAGGTAGTATTCCTGACTCCATAAGTGACCATTTTCCAGCCTTTGTTCATCGAGCTACCTCCTCCCATCTACATGAACACCAATACATAGTCACCCATAACCTCACTTACTTTAGCCACTTAACTTTCTCAAACTTTCTTAAGCAAATGAACTGGAACATTCTAAAAACTCCACCACTAGATAATGCCATTGACTACTTTAATCTCCACCTTCTTAAGTACTCTAAATTCTTTAGCACCACCAACAACAAAAAAAATAAAATCTGCCCCCTGGCTTACTAAAGACACCAAACAAATTATACATCAAAGAGACAAACTCTGGGAACTTTATAAAAAAAAAAAAAAAACTCCCAGACTCCTTTCTCCAATACATCCAGCTCCGCAACTCATCAGAGATAAAAAAAATCCTATTATGCCAAACTTCAGACCAACCATGCCACAAATCCAAGGTAATACTGGAACTCAATTAACTCACTTCTCAACCCAGGCACCAAAATCAGTCCTTGCCCTGACCCAAGTAAACCTGACTCCGAAATAGCCTCTCTGTTCAATTCCTGCTTCATTAACACTATAGCAAAACTGACCAAAACTTTTCCTAGCAATAATCACTCTCCTCTGCAGTCTTCTTCATCTCCATCCTTCCCCCTACACTCTGACCCCAGCACTCCCCCTTCCTTCAAGCTTAAACTAGTCTCCACTAACTTCATAAAAAGACTACTCACCAAACTTGAAACCTGCTCCAATGCCCAGACAATATTCCCGCATTCTTCCTCAAATCTGCAGCTGATGGCATTGCTTTCCCTATTAGCATCATAATCAACAGATCCTTACAAGAAGCCTATGTCCCCAAACTTTGGCGTTCAGCCTTTATTTTACCTCTCCATAAAGGGGGCAAAAACAATAACATCCCAAACTTTTGCCCCATAGCCCTCCTCTCCCCAATCTCCAAGATGCTAGAAAAATGTGTTCACCTCCAACTCATACCCTTCCTAACCCAAAACCAAATTCTCAAACCAAACCAACATGGGTTTCGATCTGGGCACAGCACTATGACAACTTTACTCTCTTTTCCAGACAGTGTTAATCAGGCTCGTGACTCTGGGCAAATAGTATCAACAGTCCTGTTAGACCTGTCTAAAGCCTTTGATACTGTTTCACACACCCATTTTCTGAGCCAGCTTTCTAACCTAAATCTTTCCCAAAATACTATAGCCTGGTTTTCAAGTTACTTATCCAACAGATCTCAGGCTGTGAAATGGAGAAAAGGCACCTCTACTTTCCTACCCATGCCTACCAGCATTCCCCAGGGATCTGTTCTTGGTCCTATGCTATTCAATATCTTTATCAATAATTTCCACTCTACCATCCCCAATGCTAAAGTTATACAATATGCAGATAATTCTACTTTAATCTGCTCCACCACAAACCTCCCTGAACTTCTCTCCAAGTCTCAGTCTGCTTTTTCTATCACTGAGTCCTGGATGCTCCAAAACCATCTTTATCTCAACGCTAACAAATCCAAAATATTGCTATTCCCACCCTCAAAATATTACCATTATGATAAGAGTTCCTTCCAAGTTCATAGCCAAAATAACTCTGTTATTGAAGTAATTCCCTTTGCTAAACTACTCGGGGTCACAATAGATGAATACCTAAAGTTCGACATCCACATCCACCAAAATATCAAAAAAGCCCATCAAAAACCGGGCATGCTGTACAGAAATATTCAATATCTGTCATCATTCTCCTGACAAACTCTGTCTTCCATCTACCTGCTTCCCACCCTAATGTATGGTGCCCCATTACTAACCAACCTATCTTCTTCTCTCTCCTCAAAACTTGAACAGTGTTATAACAAAATGACTACATTTGACACCAAAGCTAAATACTCCTCTCATCACTGTACTGCCCTCCGCTCTCTGAACTGGTTAGAACTCCCAAACTATCTAGACTACCCCCAACTTACTACAGCCCACAGACTAATATTCAACCCCACCAAATGCCCCGCACTCACAAACATCTTACCCCTATACACCCCTACTAGATATCTCAGATCTAACCATCAAAACTTAATCACTGTTCATTAACCTAACAGACCCACTGGTCAACTCCTCCTATCCTTTTCCCTAGCAAAGAAATTGAATTATCTCCCCTCCAATTTAAGGACAATGCAGAACTCAAATAGCTTTAAAACTCAGCTTCACAATCACCTATCCACTAAATAGAAATGTAACGGCAATCTCCCTACTTATTCCTATTCCTCCTTGTAACCTGCCTATTCAAGTTCTACATCTTCTTAAGGTCTGCTAAACATCACATGATTCTTAATAACCTGCAAATATTGTATATATTTTCTCTTCTTCCAAACAGATGCTAAACAATATATGATTCTTGTACCCTATAAATATTGTGTATAATCTATATCGTATTCAGATTGCAAGCTATCTGTACACTATGTATATATCATACATTTTTTTTGTTTTTAACTGGACTTGTATACTACCTCTTGTTGTACTCATTTAAATATACATTTCTGTATTTTTCAATTTGTATTCTAATCTGGAGCTTTTCTCCCTGGGCCTCCACTGAAAATGGGCCCCTCGGGCTCAGTGGACTTCCCCGGTTATCAAATTGGAAATAAATACATAAATCATTTTTTTCTCTTCTGTATCATGTCTTATCATCTCATACTTTCCTGTTTGTGTGAATAATTGTTAGCTGGTTACAGTAATTTTGCTTCTGGCCTCTGTTAATGTTGCATCGACTCACTGCAATGAACATCAGATTTTGCATCATGCATAGTGCAGACTCATATTTAGCATACTAAATGAAATCCTGAGTGGGGGTAAGAAAAGTACATTGCAATACAATATTGTTATATTTTATAGATCATGCACCATGTTGATAGCATCTTAAGCACCCTTGACATTATCACTTGCACTAAAGTCATGCTGTTATTTTGCAGTGTTGCTAGGTGATCTGTAGTTTACTGGGGTATTTTATGGTAAGTGTATTTATTGCAAAAGCACTGTTTCTTGTTGCTTCCTGCAACATACTGTGCAGAGATTGTTGCTTTGTGTCTGACAACCTTCTACTGACCTTTCATTCCTTTAGTATATTTTTTTATTTCTCAGTTATTTATGAAAATGAGTACATGGACACCCACTATGCTGCAAACTACTGTTCCTCTTCACACGTTGTGTAATATTCCCAAAATGCTAGAGAGAACATATCACTGCAGAAAATAACAAAAATTCTGCAATGCCGGTAGTTTAAATGCTAGCTTATCACAACTGCCTAAATCATTTGTTGTCAAGGGCACCGGCAATAAACTAAGCATTTCTACTCATATCTACCAGAAACTCTCTGATTTGTAACATGTCTGTTATGCTGTAGTCTGAAAGTAAATACGTTTGTATATATCTCTTAAAATCCTCAGTTGCAGTTAAAAACTATGTACATTTTGTTTTCAACTGTATGGTAGAGAAGGAAGACAGAAGACTACACAACAGCCTTTGATGATGTAGGTCAGAATGGTGCGATCCACAAACTGAAGGAAGGTGATGTTTCCACCAGTGGAAATGTAATAACAACTTCAATACTGAGGTCATAAAAGTGTACTGTAGTGGCTAAAAACAAGTGTTTTATGGGATTAGCTGCATTAGATGTCTGATGCTACACAATGTCAAGGTCAGGATGACATATATATGCCAGGAAGCAGTGATGTCCTTACTGAAAAGGATGCCACCTATTAAGAGGAAGATGTTTTTTGGATGATTCTGTTTTGAAGTTCAAGATGGTAGTGGAGAGAGATAAAGAACTAAGTGTGTAGTGTGCAAAAGGAAGCCTGGTCACCTGAGAAAGCAGTTCTGAGTCAGCTTTATATAAAAAAATAAATAAAACTCACATTTTCCCTCTTTTTTATGAGTTTGACACAGAGTTTATATAGATCAAGAAATTGGGGCCTGGGCAACCCATGCTTTCTTGGAACAAACATCTGTGATATATATTATGTACTTTTTTTTTTATACCAGTGATTTGGATCTATAATAAAACATGGAGGATGTTTTACTTAAGATTATTTGCAGCTTACCTAAGTGAGATGCAGTTAATTATAATGAATGTGATGATCAAACTGGAGGAAGGCATGGCTGATGCTGTTTTTCATGTTTAAGATCAGATCTCTGTTTCTTCCACAAAATATAAATTACCTTACTTAAGACATACTTATCGGGTATGCAGCTGAATTTTTGAAGCCAGTTTAATAGAGGTGTGCTGTATAAACCGGTAGAATGAAAAAGGTTAACTAAGTATTTTTTTATTGTTGCTTTTAGAAAAAAATGCTAAAATAAAAATGAAGAAAAAGATGAATATTGTGTTGTAACATGAGAAGGCAGATGATATATAATTGGTATAATAGATACATATAAAAAATATATTGAAGAAATAGATTGGATTAAGAAGCTCATTCACTCCAGTGGAGCTCAGGAAGCCTGGACTGCAACTTCCAATGGACAGAGCCTAAGCCTTTTGACAGAATCAAAGTATGTCCTCACATTAGTGCTCATATTTCTAGAACCATAGGGCTATGAAAGAAAAAATGGCAAACTATTCAGCACAAACTATTTTTATAGTGGTAGTATTCTTTAGGTTCTAGGTCTTAAACTGAATTTATAAGTCAGTCAATACAGTAACTATTACGTTTCTAATATTGTGTAAACAATTTACAATAATATCTCAGCAACCATTCAAGTTACATACATACTGTCAGCAGCGTTTTATTCATCTAGATGAGAGCTTTCATACAAGTCTGAGTTCTGTCTGTGTTACTTGGTTGTTGAGATATTTAGAAAAATGTGAAAAATTATATAAATTAATATCATAAAAACAGCAGTTAGTATCTATTTACCTGCACTAGACAGAGGTCAAATATTAAGGCAGTTGAGTTTGCCACTGTGTAAGTTTTAAGCTGAAATCCTTTAAGACCTTGTAAATAGCATGGTTTTGGGATTATTGATGCAAATATGAACAATCAATATTTGATGCCTAGAGGAGTCGGTAGGACTTAACTGCAGATGCACCTGGAGGCGTCATGCAAATGTAATGAGTTCACACCTCACAACCGTACCGAATATCAGTATTTCCCTGTTTTGAGGGCAAAATAATAGGGTACCACAAATTTCCGAATGGCCCCTTCAAATCCTGTTTTTTTTTTTTACAAGTTTTCATTATGGCTGTACATCTACAGTCCACCCACAACTTGTACCGACTGCCAATTGCCAACCAAAGAGGACTATGCAAGTGCACCTACAGAATTTGAAAGTCAACTTTACATTAGTTACATATATTGGGATTCGTAGAACCTGAACTATGCAAGTTCAGCATGGAGTGGAGTTCCAAAGGCTTCAAGACAAGTTGCTCCAAATTTTGTGGTGTATGCCTATCTTTCAAAGCTGGAATATATGCAGGGTGAATCATAGTTGCTTCACCCTTGATGGATATGTGATCAGGAAGGCAAGTAGTGCTGTGTGTGTAACAAGAAGGTGCAACCACTTCACTAAAAAAGTAAAACCACAGTCCAGGAACAAGGAATAAATCACAGCTTTTAGCGTATAAATCCTTTAATCGCCGCTTTCGTCAAAGACTTCATCAGAAATAAAACAAACTAAGACATTTCTACTTATATATCACAGTCAATTAAACAATTTGCCTCATTAATTAATTATCATATAAAATTCACTTGAACTCATTTGTAAATGCATCTGTTAAATCACATATATATTTAAAAAGTAAATACATTGTTACAAAAACACATACCATTTAAAAGAAATGTGTTTGTGAAAAAGGGGGGGGGGTGTAACAAAATATCCACTAAAAGGTTACTACTCTAAACCCCCCTTCTTTTTACTTAAAAACATTTAATATTTATTGCATCATTTAACCCAGGATTCTGGTCTGCCCTTAAGCGGATTTGCCATCTAGTTTCTCTCTGTTCTAAAAATTTTTTAAAATCACCCCCTCTCATATCTGTTCTGCCTTTTTCTAAAACTGTAAATAAAAACTTGCTGAAGCCACAACAGTCTTGACTATGCTTATATAAAGCATTTTTCGTCACACTTTTTTATACAATATACATGTTCTCTAATTCTGGTGTTAAGGTGTCTGGTGGCCAAACACACACACACACACACACACACACACACACACACACACACACACACACACACACACACACACACACACACACACACACACACACACACACACACACACACACACACACACAATGTATGTACAAACACTCATGCATATATACACTTGCAAAAGTACACCTGTGTGCATGTGCACCATACCTCTCAACGTTTTGCTCAAGACTCTGGGCAAAGCTAAACAATAATGGGGATCAAAGGCCCACTATCAGTGACAGTTTTTAAATATTACTTTAATTCACTTACAAAGTAAGTAGAACATCAGGTTTTGCATCAAAATACATTTCTCAAAAATAAAAAGTTTGAGACTGACTGCAATCCTCAGTGATATACCACAAAATCAAAAATTGTACAAGTGGCAAGGCAAACATATAAGCCAAAATCAGGGTCATTCTGCAAAATCAGGGACAGTTAAGAGATATGATGCGTACAAATGTGGCATGTATTATAACATACATCCAACAATAGATAGATGCAGTAGTTCTTGGAGAAAATAAACATACTTTTTATGTATTTCTATTTAAACTAGCTGTTACAAAAGAAAGTATTATATAATACCAAAAAAGGAGGGGGGTGTCCATATTCATAAAGGATACCCACACCTCAAGGTTGGTGGCAACGCACGATGCATTGGAGACCATCCAGGTGCAATTAACCATAGGCAAGACTGCTCTGCAATTTGTAGCATGTTACAGGCCACCCTCTCAAACCCAGGAACCTCACATGGCCTTCCTGAAAACACTGGAAGGGATAAATGTATCTCCAAACACCATCATATTAGGTGACTTCAACTACCCTAATATAGACTGGGAACACTACTCAAGCCCAAACTCTCTAGCCCAAAGGTTCCTAGAGTTCATAAACTCAAATGCCATGGAACAACTAGTCACCATCCCCACAAGAGGAGAAAACATACTTGATCTCATCATCACAAACATGGGATCACAATGTTCAACACCGGAAGTATACCCCTCACTGGTGAGATCAGATCATAAACTAATCTCGCTGGAGGTCCTCATCCCGCCCCCACCTGAAATAAAAGAGACCACAGTGAAAAACTTCTCAAAAGCTGACTTCACACTTCTAAAAACTAGTGTGGTCTCCTTTAAGGCCCCTGAGCCAGTGGTAAACATTACTCAAACCGCTGAATCACTTACAAATGCCTTCTACCAGCACCTTCAGGACTGCATGGATCAGGCAATCCCAAACAAAACTAAGACTCTTTGTACCAAAGGCAAGCGTCCGGTCTGGTGGACCCCAGCCATAAACAAGCTCTACAACAAAAGGAGGAAGCTACTACAAGATAGAGCAAAATCCTTGAAAGGTAAGACACCTTTGATCATTATAAGTAAAAAACTAAGAGCTCTCATAAAATCATTCAAGGCTAACTTTGAGAGAAAAATCGCCAAGGACACAAAAGACAATCATAAGGCCTTCTTTAGCTATGTTAGAAACCTAGGAGGAAACTCCCAGATATGCTCAGAATTAGTCCAAAATGAAGTGAAGATTACTGAACCTACACACATTGCCAACATACTGGCTGACAGGTTCAGTGCAAACTTCTCCCCCCCCCTCCCCGCTAAAAGGAGAGATATCTATACCAGAGGATTGTAGCCCCCCCAAACATCTCCAACGCCCAGGTGAGAACTGCTCTCTCCAAGGCAAAAAACACAGCATCCATGGGACGGATGGTGTCCCCGGCTGTGTGCTCCACGAACTCAATGAGGAATTAAACCCGCAGTTAGGACAGCTGTTTAATCTTAGCATCACCTCAGGATACGTACCCAAGGAGTGGCGCACTGCGACTGTGGTCCCACTTCACAAGGGCGGTGCCTCCACCGACCCTGGAAATTACCGTCCCATTAGCTTGACAAGCCTTATCTGCAAAGCCATGGAGAGGATCATAATGGAACTCATAAATAACGACATAGGGAACTTGCAGACTTTGGATCCAACCCAGTTTGGCTTTGTCAAAGGCAGATCATGCCTTTTAAACTTGGTTGACTTTTTCGAAACAGTCACCAAGGCCATTGATGAGGGGAAGGCAGTCCATACAGCCTACCTCGACCTGGCAAAGGCCTTCGACACAATACCCCACTCAGGTATCATCGAAAAACTCATCAGCTTGAATGTAAACCCATACATCACAAGATGGGTTGCAAACTGGCTAAGTGACAGAACCCACAGGGTCAGAGTTGCTGGAGCCATGTCAGACTCAAAGCCTGTCACAAGTGGTGTCCCACAGGGCTCAGTCCTGGGTCCACTCTTGTTCGGCATCTACTTTTCTGAAGTACAAGCAAACACAGGAGGGTTTTGGCTGACAAAGTTCGGAGATGACTGCAAACTGGGCACCATAGTCGAAAACACTTCTGACACAGATATCCTTCAGAAGGGCCTCACAGAAACGGATTACTGGTGCCAGAGCCATGGCCTAAAGTTAAATGCCAAGAAATGCATAGTCATACCCTTCGGGAAAAACAAGGTTACCCCCAGCTACCATATAGGTGGCAATCCACTGAGCACAGAAGAGGTCATCAGGGACCTGGGGACCCAGGTTGACACTAGCCTTTCGTTTGACACTCATGTTGCTAAAGTAGTCAGGAAAACCTTCTACATTGCCCACCTGATCATGAAGGGATTCACATCTAGATCAAGGGAGGTCATCGTCCCCCTGTACTCATCACTCATTAGACCTATGATTGAGTACAATGCCCCATTCGGAATGTATCTGACCCGACACCTGCAGCAGCTGGAAAGGCCCCAAAAGTTCCTCACCAAGAGGATAAAGGGTCTCAAAAATATGTCTTATGCTGCCCGACTGAAAGAACTCCAGCTCTATTCAGTCTCATACCGCTTGCTCAGAGGTGACCTGTGCCTGACATATAAGGCCATGTCAAACCCAGATTTGATGAATATGCTTCACCTCAAAAAAATCTAGATCCCTCAGAACCACAAGGCGGGAGACTTAAACCTTGACACGGTTATTAATAGGGCGTGCTGGAGGGACAGATTCATCACCCAGAGACTCCCTATGCTGTGGAACAAAATCCCGGTAAATGTGAGGCAGAGCACCTTGCTGGCCTTGTTCAAGAGGAATCTTGACCAATGGATGGGAGATCGCAGATATACCCCAGGGATTACTTCAGTGTCACTGCTTGACAGAGGCACAGCAAAATAATAGGCATAGTTTTATTCAAACTAAAGGGGTGGCGAAAGCCACATATCTATGGGCTAGGCTTATAAATGCCCTTGGGCAGATAGCCTAGTATGAACCTATGAACCTAAAAAATAAATATATATTATGTTATAGATTAGATTCTAGCTTCTAGTGTAACTGGCATAACCCAAAAGAAAACAATTATTTAAAAAATTAAAAAGTATCAAAATAAATGGTTACCTTTGTACAGTATAATTAATATCCATTGCAAACCATAGTCAGGCCCAGTGGTTTAGTAAAAAAGTGATAATTACTTATAATATTCTGGAGAACATTAATTCATAAATAATTCATAATAAGTAAGCCTTCCATTTTCTTTCACCAAAATGGAACACAAAATAGGACATAAAGTTTAGAATATAAGTAGTCAATATGTTAATAGCAAGTATTTATTCTCCAGCAGCATATAACTAAATGTAATTAGAAAAGTCACGTGTATTAAATAAATGTGGTCAAATACTAAATAGAAAAAGCGTCTTTGCTTTAATAAACAGAGCTTGTTTGAGTATTGACATAGTGCTGAAGCAATTTTTGTCTTGAATATTATGTTTTTCAATGCACATTTTTTACCATGGAAGAATGCTTTAAGACTTGATATCTATAGCTATGTCTGTCTATCTATCTATCTGTCTATCTATCTATACACACACACACACACACACACACACACACACACACACACACACACACACACACACACACACGTATAAACACAACATATAATTAAACATTCATAATATGGAATTTTTTTTCAGCCAGCAGAAGTGATAAAAACTCATTTGATCACTTTTGATGGCATTAGGTTTCTGCAAGCGGACAGTGGTATCAGGAGAATTTGCCCTTTCTCCACTTTACAGCAATCTCAGAATCTGTTCCAGGCTATAGCAACCTTGTACGAGTACAGACAATACCCAGCAGATTTGTTAGGTTTGTAGACAGACAGGAGTTTTAGGTCGCTGGATTGCACTGACTGACTGGGAACATAATTGTGTAAATGTTTTTAGTGCTGGAAAGGCAGATGGCTGATAGATAATTAATTAATATTTTGTAATTTTGTTACATTTAATAGTCTGCGGTGGTGGTGCTGCGGTTGCGTTGTCACCTCACAGTAAGACATTGTCCTGTTCGATTCTCAGCTAGAATGTCTTCTGTGTGGAGACATACGTGAATGGGCGTACCTTCATTGAAGGTTGTGCGTCAGGGCCGGCAACTCGGCACATAAAAATCTACTGCCAATCATTAGCAGATCGGAGTTCCACTGTGGCGACCCCTAACTGGGAAAAGCTGAAAGACACAACAACAAAGTGGTGCTGCTTAATAATAGTGTAGCAGTTAATTTTATTTTTATAAAAGAAAATTACATTTCAGTTTTATTCAAGTTCAAATTTGATACAAGTTCAAATGTTAATATAAATAAAACACTATTATTCTGGTTATATTTTGTAATGTTTAATATTTTGTCTGTTCTTCAATTTGTGTTGTGAATGTTGGTATCTGAATATTATATTAGTGTGGGTGGGGTTACATAATTATATATGCAAATTTTATGCTATGCAGTGTCCAGATTTTGGCCAGTTGTACCTACTTTTCATGGGCTTTTGTCCATATTTTTGATGATTCCAGGTTGGGAGGTATGAAAGAATTAAAGTGAAAGCTTGAATAGAAAGTTAAGGAGAAGTGGATGTTAATGGCTAGAAAGAAGTTCTTATACCAGGTTAACAGAAAATTATTTCTCTGCTGAGGTCAGAAGATGATCATCTTTGCTAGAATATACTGTCAAGGTTACAAATGGAAATAAATTTCTTACAAACATTTTGGATACTTTGTTGATATACAGGCAAGAAAATTAGGAGCTGACTAGGAAATATGATAGTGTGGAAGAAAGTTTTTGTATGAGGGAGGGGTCCCTGTAAGTATCTAACAGTAGTTATATAAGAAATGTACATTTCTGGATTCATTTAAGTACAGAATGTAAATGGTCATTTAATAGTTAAGATCTTATAAAAATGTGCATTTTATATAGAAAATGGAGATGGATATAGAAAAGTAATATATGGAAAGGTATTGTGGTTGGGTGGGTCAAAACAGTAGATATGGAATGCACAGTGCCTATTTGTATTTAAAATTGTTTCTAGTGCAGAGAATTTGAAAAGAATAAACAATTTTTGTAAATTATAGGTGCAAGATTACAAGCTACTGTCATTCAAGGAGCTTGACTGCCATTGTCTTGTGTGGATATTTTGTGGTTTCTCATACATGTACCATGAGTGTTTTTGAAAGAAGTTGATGACTGACTTGATATTGCAAAATGTAGTCTATAGCCTAGGGAGGTACTGCATTGTTATACTTTTTTCTGTTCTTGATGTTTATTTTTAAGAATATGTTCATTTAATCCTGTGTTGGCTCTCCTAGTGGCATGTTTTATGTTCAGACTCTGGATTGGAGATATATTGTCACATAGACTAGGCATAGTGAGAAACAGAACATGATAGTACTTACTGACTTTCTGAACAGATCATGTTTTCCATCCCTATGTGTTTTCTACTAAAGAATCATTGTAATGTGTATTTATTTGGTTTGTTCTAATTCTAGAAATCTCAGCATTGAGTTAGATCAGTTTGATTTATCTAGCATGACTAGACATTAGCATGACTAGACATACCTTTTAGGATAAATGAGCTATAGAATACAGCCTTCTGACACTGATAAATACATATAGTTTGAATTGTTCTCTACCATGGTCCCAAGATCTTTAGTATTTTTTTAATTATTTGAAAATGATGTTATTGTAATGCTTTTTATCTTTTTAACCAGATCACAGGATTGTACATTTGTTGACATGAAAGCAAAGATGATTCTCATTGCAGTCAATATGTATTTTGTAGTAGTAACTGTGACAAAAAAGATACTGTCAGCTCAACTAGCTGGAATTTTGTAAATAATTATATGTTATTGGTGAATATCAAAATGATTTGTGTAATATGCTTGTGTTACAAATGTATTAGAACTGTATGTCATGTATATATCAAATTGCTTGTGCAGATGTGTGTGTTGAAAAGGGTATTTCCAAAATGCTTATGTTTGAAAGGTAGCCACAGTGTGCTCTACTGGAAGAGAACAGAACTGTACATGCACTATTGTAGCTTTTTAAATGTATATATTTTAACAGTGGAAACTGGAATACAAGAGGTTACCCTCGGTCTAGTAAATTTCAGAAAAACAACTGAAATTAAATTACTTAATGGCGAGGCTATAAAAGATGGTATATTTCAGTTTTCAGTGCAGCAAGAGACATAATGTCTACACTAGGAAACTTTCTGTATTGTCTTTAGGGTGAAGTAATTACTAGTTTTGAAAGCATGAAGGAATGCAATTGTTTTATGACTTCCTGCATCTGCCAAAGATCGGAGGAGAAGCTCTTGTCTGTATATTTTTACAGGTAGATGCTAAAAACTGATAACTTCATCAATGGTTGTTTTGCCTGGATACTAGGAATCAGATGATAAGAAGTGATGTAATTTGCAAGTTATCCCAGCAGTAATATTTTAGATATTGCTTTGAGAAGTTTCTTAGTGAGACAGAGCATTCTGTATTCTGTCTTGGACCTGACAAAAAACAGAAGATTAATTCACCACATTTGCGTTGATGTATTGGTAAGTTCTTAGATTATAGTATAATTTTCTTAGATTCAGTCGGGAATATAATGAATCTTAGTTAGATATTTTTCTTTATTTATTTTATACGGTCCTGCAGTGTTGTTTTAAATATTTCCTGTGGTTTTGAACTCTGATGTCACTGTGACTATATATTTAGTATTGTCTTGTTCTTTTATTATTTATTATTAAATATATTTAAACTTTTCATTGTGGCTGATCTGTGTAGAGATATTTAAGTTGTGAGAGTAGTTGCATGTTTATTTGGTGACACTGTGTGGGCCACTCCTAATAGCCTTGCTCTAGGTCAAACTACCATTTGTATTAGTATTAATATTACACAGTAAGATTGGACACCCTTTGTTAAAGGCTCTAAAGAAGCTGCTAAGGAGTGACTGGTGACAGTAATAACTACCTTATAGTATGGGCAGAGGGGAGCATAGCTAGTAAACCTGTTCCAGCCTTTCCCAGGTATACGTGTGTAAATCAACCTTAAAGAGTGTGTGTGTCAGCTACTTGGGCAGGGACATGAAGCAATAGTTGGACAGAGTGGGTGCTGGAGGTCTTACTTTGGTCACTCAGCTGAGATCTCAACTTTATAGCTGTGCCAGTGGGGAGTCTTACTGAGGATCTGGAGGAAGAGGGAGAAACTAGCCCCGGACTGACTGTGGTCTCTGTGTGCTCTTAGGGGAAATTGCACATGATGCAGAGAGCTGCATCTGGAAATACTGTGTGTGTACTTGTTATCCACCCAGTGTACATCCCCCACTGGTGCCAGTGGTGAGGAGTGTGGCTCCTTGATTACTGGTCCAGTGGTGGGGGGTCACATTAACTGGTTTGTAGCATCCTGGAAAACGCTGGCATTTTTAGAGGATTTATTACATAATTTGTTGTCACTTGCATATCTGATTATATTTGTCCTCATTTCCCCTTTTGTATCTAAGAAGAATAGTATAAAGAAAAGAGATGGTCCACAGTATAGAGCCCTGTGGGATATATATGGCTCTCATTATCAGAATGTACTAGTAAATATTAAGAATAGTACAAGAAATTAACAGTTATTTACAGTGATTACAATATTTTATGGAGGTGGACTGTTTGGAAATAAGATGATTTTTCAGGTGCTGTCTTGTTATTCATTCTTATTTCAGTAAAACAATAAGATGGTACTTTTTGACTGTTATGCTGAAATTATGGATATGAACTATTTCTGCTAATTTTTGTCTTCTCGTCTTGATTTCTAACGTTTAATTTTTTGTTTTCAATAAAAAATGTGTTCTTCTTTCATTAACTGTCCTAACATCTTTAACTTATTTACACCTACAAACCACTGCACTGCCATTAGATCTTTAACTTATTTAATACTATGGTATCTTTTCATTGTATTTCTGTTTGACATCCATAGTTCCTTATGGAGTTGTGGCATTGTTTGGCACTTCCTATAACCATCTGACTTAATGTTTAAAGCTATGAAATATTTGAAAGGGCAACTTGTGAGATCCAAATGACATTAAAATTGTTTATCTAGGATGTACTGCACTGGAGATGTTAGCTACTATTTGTCAATTAAATATATTTTTATATTTACATTAATTTTCAAAAAAGTGAGCTACAAGTTATTGGTGTGCATAGTGTTAAATGTATGGTCAAAGGGAAAAAAACTGTCAGTATCCAGATATACCACCGGAGATGTTGCTACTTGTTTCTTAATTGTTATAATGATATGCAGCATGTGCCTGTTTCAATTATTATTGCCTAAACCAAGTGACTTGGAAAGCATTGCATGGTACCAGCTAAAATCTAAGATGATACTGAAGAAAACTGTCCTTGATACATATACGAATATAGGCTAATGGGAAAATGCTAGGCCAGGCTAGCTACCCTTGTGGGCCATTTTAAGCCTAGAGAATTTCCCTTTTTATGCTCAAAATAACCTATCTCTTCGGGCTACAGATTGGCCTTACCCATCCCATGGTTGATATATATATATATATATATATATATATATATATATTTATAAAGTTATATACCTAATGACAATAACTGGGATCATGCCATAGATAATTTAAGAGGACCCATGCATGGATAAAGCTTTTAGGATCTGTCTTCCTCCATTAGTAGTACAGGGGCAATCCCTAGGATACATTTTCTGTTTTCCATTCGTTGATCCAAGTTGCACATGAATACGGACAAGGGTGAACTTTTTTTATATGGATGTTCCAGAGCAGTGTTATCCTCTGTGAAATATACCTCTCCCTCCATACTGTTCTGTTGATATTTCAGAAGAGGTTTAGATCCCCAGACCAAGTATTTCTGATGTCATTTGACTTGCTGATATGCAGTAAATCCATCAGTATTGGGTCGGAGGATGCCTTCTATGCCAGACACTGGTCAGCTCTTAGCAGTCTGTAGGATACCAAGTGTGGTGACAGAGCTTTGAGTTAGTCTAAGTAAGACATGTTTAGGCCTTATATCCTTTTAATAAGGTATCTCTCTGGGTGTTCTAGTTGTTGCAAGTGCCTGGCCAGATACATGCAAAGTGTGCATTATATTCAGTAATTGGCCTAATTAGGGCTGAGCAAAGGGGGACAATGACATCCCTAGATCTGGCTGAATAAAGGGGGGCAATGACATCCCTAGATTTAGACACAGTCACTTTGTTTATAAGCTGTGCAATACAGACAAACTTTATTTCAACAGTGGACATGGCCAAAAGTTAGGTTGAAATATTATACAGCTTGAAAGATGTAGAACATTCTTATATGAATTATGAATGTAGGAGTACATTTTCATATTCATCAGTAAATATAACAACTAATGCATTTTGTACTCCATAAGGAGAATGCAATAGTGTTACAGACTTTCAGTAAAGTGTTTGGTTCCCTGCATGGCCCATTAAACATAGAAATGACCTCCCTTTGGGTTTAATCAATATATGCTGATCCCTCTTATCCCTAACATCCTCTCCTACAACACTGGGAGCCACTCTTACTCTGGCAAAGTTCTCCCGGCCCAAGGAAGAAAACTTTAGTTTCTATCTTCTAGGCCCCAAACTCTGGCAAGTTCTACCTCCAAGCCTTACAAAACTCGCCTTCTATTCGAAGTTCTGAGAAAAATTCTAAATTTATCTACTTAAACAAAGTAAATGCAGCACCTTTGGTCATAGCACGTACGTTCTATAACTCTCTCAATACTTCTCCACTGTTGGATTCTCCAAATTCTCCCAAAGAAGTATAGGTTTACTATCATTTGATTGAACTGTACTTGACTGAAAATCAAATGCTTGAAAGAATTTGACTGAAAAGCAATTGCTTAAAAACCAAGTTAACGGAAAACTCACTTGACTGAAACCCATTTCACTGAAAACCCAGATGACTGAAACCAATTTCACTAAAAACCCAGCTGATTGAAACCTATTTCAGTGAATCACAACTCATTGAAAATATTCAGCATAGGAGAAGGCAACATAAAAGTGTTTTTGCAGGGAGGGCAAGCACCTCCTAGCACCACCCACCCCCTTAATTATATGTCCTAACTCTATGGCCACATAACCCTAGATAAAAGGAAAAAACACCGCACACAATGAATCAGAGTTTGTGCACAAGCAGTATTTCACTGTGTCTGGTGTTTTTGTTTTCCTTTTCTCAAGTGGTTGTGCGGCTGTGGAGTTAGTATATGTAATTAAGTGGGAGTGGGGGGCAAAGCTCCATAGATGGAGGTTGCAGGAGGGGCAAAGCAGAATAACATTATTTTATGTTGCATTTTCTTATGTCAAAATGTGTTTTCAGTCAATTTTGTTTTAAGTCAGACAGGTTTTCAATCAGTTTTTAGACAAATGCTTTCAAACATTTGCTTTTCAGTCAGTACAATTCAATCAAATGATAGTAAACTGTATAAATATATATATATATATATATATATATATATATATATATATATATATATATACACACATACACACACACACACACACACACACACATATATATATATATATACATACACACATACACACACACACATATATATATATATATATATATATATATAGGTCTACTTCTCTACCTCTGTTAATCGAAATTACAAAATTACAATTTATCGAAGAACAGTAGTACGAACCCAATTCTGAGAAAGTGCATTTAAGTGAAAATGCACTTTTGTGAATCACACTCCACCGATGCACTGTAGAGTGCGGATAAGGGAATATTCTCTTTTCTCCACTCTAGTGCGATCTTGGAGTTAATTTATTTAAGTAGCAGCGGGGTGTATTTTTGCTTAAATGCACTTTCACAGAATTGGGTTCATAATTCTGTTCTTCGATAAATTGTAATTTCAATGAACAGAAGTAGACCCATATGTGTGTGTGTGTGTGTGTGTGTGTTTATATATATATATATATATATATATATATATATATATATATGTATATATATATATATATATATATATATATATATATATATATATATCTAGTATATATTATATACATATATATATATATATATATGTGTGTGTGTGTGTGTGTGTGTGTGTAAAGAAATCTAACACGTTTTGCATGTATTAACTATTTTAATATTTAATTTGTATGTATATATTTATGTTGTAGAGACTTTTATATTTTAAGCTGTCAAAATGTGATGTACTTTTCCTGGACTGAGCCTACAAATGTTCAGCATTGATCAGTGTGTTCTACGATTTTAAACACAAAAACAAAAATAGATCCATACACCAATCAATAAATAAATGAATAGTGAATGCTTATTATGTAATATTACTTCTGTTAAATTTAGACTGTTTGGCACAGCAAGCCAATGTAATGTGATCTGACACTGTTCAGACAAAACTACCTGACTGCTCAAGAGACTCACAGACTGTTGAGCATGTACGCATGCTGTTTGAAATGGGATTATTTCTCAGGCTACTCTGTTTAGAGATACATATAAAAAGTGCTCTAAATCGAAGTTAAAAGTAATTGATGTGTGTGCAGTTTTTGGCAAGCCAGTGAATAAAGGTGAAGCTTGTTGGTTATTAGTCACAAAAATAGTTGTATGTCAAATTCAGGATATTATGAAGTTGTGCATGAGCTTGAGTGAGACCATCATGGGGTCAACCAATTGGTAAAGAGCTGCAAGTAACCAGTAGTTTGTATGCCATACAAACTGAGCTGGTAAATTTAACTGATTTAAAAAAATTATATGAAAAGAATACAAGTGGCTGCGCCTGAGGAGTATGGGTGTTGTGTGATCATTTGGAAACGGCAGAACTATAACTAACAAGAAACACGTGGCCAATAGAAATGGAAGATAAAGAAAGTGTAATCTATGTTTGAACCATGTCTCATAAGGAGTAGAAAAAATACGTTTTTGGACTGTATGAAAAGTAAGATTGTAGAGTGGACTAACTTTGAAAGAGATTTCCTGGGTATTCCACAGATAATGCATTAAACATTACCAGTAAGTGAGGTAAAGTCTGGAAAACCTAGGCCATTTTTGATTTAATTTCTAACTTGCTATGATAAAATAACAAGTACTGTGGAGGGTTTGGCAGTCAAGGAGAAAGTTATCTGTGGACAGGAGTCTGTGTTTGTAGAACATAATTATTTTGGGATTACACAGAAGCATTGCTTATGACTTGTGAATGCTGTAGAATAGTTTAAATGGAAGAAAATGACACTTACTCTGACATTTATTGCCATATTGCCATATTGACAGAACTGCGGGAATGGGAAAGTGCTATTGTTTGATAACCTGGAAAAAGCAAGGAGAAAATTATATAATTATCAAAGAAGATCCATAAAACGCAATTCAAGCAAAAGAGTAGAATGACTGTCGGGTTAGGTGAAGCAGATGATTTAGGAGAATTGGAGGCTATCTTACAGAAAAAAAGATATGATCAAAGGGGAAAATATATTAGGTATGCATGCTATATGACAAAAACTATCGCTGGATAGATTAGAGAATTCTGTGTGAACTTAACAGAGGGGTATTTGAGATTAACAATTGCTATATATATAATGGACATCAAACAGTGAGTAAAACTGAAGCCTGGTGAACTTGTGTAGTAAAGGTTTATGTAATTATATTAGTCTCTTTTTAAGTTCCAACTGTGAAAATATGTATGTCTAGCAATTTGTGTTTCATATTTTGTAAAAATAATGAGTATAGAAGTTAGTTGAATATAAACAATGTTGAGGGGCCAAATTATTGTTAGTATAAGAACATGGAAGTAAACAAAGCATTCCTATGCAATGAAGTAACCTCTATTAGTGTGGGATGGAGTTATGCAAGTGCTATTTTATGCATTTTATTAATTAAGTGACCGAAACAGAGCCTTATAGGTTGCACTCAGGTTTCATACACCATGATAAATAGGTCAAATCATTTATGTTACATACCTGTAACAATTTTAAAACATTAAGTTACAGTAACTGTTGTAAAGCAGAATATATAATAAATGCCCAATATTGAGGAATAAAATAGAGAAATTGACTTTGCTTATAATAGACTATTAATGCTTGTACACAGTGAGTTAATTAGGTGTCACATTTTTGAGTGACAGCAGACTGGACAGCAGTTGCCTTGACAGCGGTGTAAATAGCCATTCTTGCACTCAGTACAGTTCTTCAATCAGGCTTTAAGTTGAGGAGAAAAAAGTTCTCTTCTTTTAAATTGTGGCAGACTGCTTGATATATTTGTAACAATCAGCTGCTACAGTTTGTGCTATATGGAGTGCTATAGCACTGTGTTTCTGAGCAAAGATGCACTGTCAGCATTCAGTGTCAGTACTGTACTGAAGACTGTTCAAGATATGCTGACTGCTGTCTCTAACACATTACTCCCAGGGCGGCAGCCTCTTTCACCCCACCCTAGCTATTTTTCTTAAGATTATAAATATTAAATTATCTGCATGCAGTTCTGGATGTGGATGCCATAGCCTTTTGATCAAAGTGCTTTGGATTGCCTTTGTCGTAAAAGGAGATACTGCCAGCCCAGCTATCTGGAATTTTGTAAATAATTATATGTCATTTGTGAATATCAACATGATTTATATAGAAGTGTGACAGAGAGATACTGCCAGCACAGCTGTCTGGAACTTGTCACTATCACCCATACCTTCCACCATCAAAACCTTCTTCATAAACTAAAACCGTGTATCAACACCCCAGACAACTTACCTGCAGAATACTTACAACCTTCCGCCTCCTCCGTTGCATATCCTATCAGCATCCTCTTCAACAGATCCATTCAGGAATTATGCATACCTGATATCTGGAAAAAAGCGTTTGTCCTTACGCTTCATAAAGGTGGCAACAACTCCAACATCTCATACTTCCGTCTTATCACCATTTCTTTCATCTCCAAAATACTAGAGAAGTGCATTCATACTCAGCTCCTCAGTCATCTGGTAAAACACCAAATCCTTTCCCTCACTCAACATGGCTTTAGGCTCAGACATAGCACTAACACTGCCCTCATTTCCTTCTTGAAAACAGTAAATAGAGCTTGAGATGCTGGCTCCTTTGTCTCAGCACTCTTTCCTGAATTATCAAAAGCTTTTGACACTATTTCCCACACCCTTCTGCTTTTTAAACTCTCTAACCTTGGCCTATCTCTCCCTACCCTACAGTGGTTTACTAATTATCTCAGCAATAGGCAGCAATCTACTATATAGCTACACTTCTCTTCCCCTTTCATCAGCACAAATACCGGTGCCCCCCAAGGTTCAGTACTGGGTCCTCTCTTATTTAACATATTTGTCAATAACTTTCATACCACTCTTACCCACAGTACTGTTAGCCAATATGCAGATAACGTGACTGCCATCTGTTCCTCTAAATCTGCCACTGCACTACAGTGTCTTACCCAAGAAGCATTTACTTCTACAGAAACCTGGATGTCCCATAACCATCTTGCCTTCAACCCCAATAAAACAAAACTCCTAATATTTACCCCCACAAAATCTAGCTCTGTTGACAAGTCACTATTCTCTGTTCATTCCCAAAACAACACTATCATTGATGTTGTCCCTAGTACCAAGTTGCTAGGTGTCATCATTGATTAACTTCTGACCTTCACATCTACAGCAACATCAAAAAAACCCATCAAAAGCTAGGAGCCCTTTATAGGCATGACTGTTTTCTTAGCCTCTCTGCTAAAAAGGCCCTGGCCTCATCCTTCCTGCTTCCAACTCTTCTATATTGTGCTTCCATCCTCACTAGTCTACAGTCCTCCTTGAAAATAAAACTAGACTCTTGCTACATACAACAAGGTTGCTAAATTTGTTACAAATGCAAAATTCTCTACCCACCACTGTTCCTCTCTGCATCAACTGAACTGGCTAGAATCCCCTCACTATCTCACTTTTCTACAATTAACTATGGCCCACAAGCTTATCTACTGCCCAGAAATCTTCCCTTCCCTCTCCTCCATAGTGACCATGTACCATCCTAATCAACACCTCAGGTCTGAAAACAAAATGTTACTATCAATAAACCTAAGCTCTCAGCCGGCCAAATGTTGTATTCCTACACTGTCTCTAAGTCATGGAATAATCTTCCGCCTTCACTCAGGACTATCAGCAATCCTGCCTCCTTTAAAAATCCCTCAAACTACAGCTCTACTTTCACTGGCTATGCTCCTGCACCCCAACAAATAACGCCAACACCTGACTTCTCCCCCTGGAGTCTCACCTTTAACTATTCAATTACTGACATTTCCTCTCCTTCTCTCTGCCATACTTACTCCCTTGCTTTCACTTTAGCTTGACTTTTCCCCTCCTTTAGCCCTTCTGTCCCCCCTATTCTTACCCTGAAGTTAACTCTCCTCTGCTGAGAATTCTGCAGATATATTCATACTTGTGTTATTTGAATGTATGCCATTTATTACTTCTATATTTTACCATGATTGTAATCATTTTTACTGTTCTTACTATTTTCATTCAATGTAATAGTACTGCTTGACACTGTCCTGTAGGTTAATATTTTTTTGCATGTAATTATTGTGGAGCATTTCTCCCTGGGCCTCCACTGAAAATGGGCTCATTCTAGGCCCAGTGGACATTCCCGGTTAACAACTGCAATAAATAAATACATTTTGTAAATGGTTATGTGTCATTTGTGAATGTCAACATGCTTTATGAAGATGGTTGTGTTACAACCTTATTAGAACCATATGTCATATAAGATGGTTTGTACAGAAGTGTGCTGAAGAGGTATTTTACAAAGTTCTGAACTTAAAGATGTATCCACAGCGTGCCCTACTGGAAAAGAACCAACATGTATATACACTATTGTAACTGTTTAAATGTATATATTTTAACAAGGGAAACTGGAACACAGGAGGTTAACTTGCAAAACTTCAGAAAAATAGTTAAAATTAAATTACTTTATGGCTGGGCCATAAAAATATGTTATCTTTCAGTTTCAGTGCAACAGGGGGCATAATATCTGTACTTGAGAGGTTTTCTGTATTGTCTTTAAATGTGGAGGAAAGTAAATTATTTTATGACTTCCACCTTTTGCCAAAAGATCTGAGATCTATTTATTTTCACAGGTAGATGCTAAATGGTATCAGCTGGCATCAATGGTTGTTTTGAGCCTGGGGACTGAAGTCAGATGACAAGAAATTATGTCATTCTGCAAGCTATCCCAGCAGTAATATTTAAGATATTAATTTGAGAAGTCTGAGAGAGCATTCTGTAGTCTGTCGTGGACCTGACCAGAAGACCCATTCACACATTTGCCTTGCTTACTCTGACGTAAGTGTACTAGGTGCAGTATAATTTGTTTAGATATAGTCAGAAATATAGCAAAGCTTAGCTTGGCTATTTTTCTTTATTTATTTGAGACCATCATGCAATGTTGTTTTAAATATTTCCTGTGATTTTGAACTCTGATATCATTATACATATGTATTCAGTATTGTTTTGTTCTTTTATTTATTATTAAATATATTTAAACATTTCATTGTGGCTGATCTTTATGAGACACATTTAAGTTCTGAGAGTACTTGCATATTTATTTGGTGATATTGTGTAAGCCACTCCTAATAGCCTTGCTCTTGGTCAAACTACCATTTGTATTATTTTATTTATTTTATTTATCATTTGTTGACCGGGAAAGTCCGACTAGGTTCCACAGAGCCTGTTTTCAGTGGAGGCCCGGGGAGAAATGCTCCAGATACATGTCTTTGGAATTGATAGTAACATTACACAGTAAGATTGGACACCCTTTGTTAAGGGCCTTAAAGTAGCTGATAAAGAGTTGGCTGGTGGCAGTAATAACTACCTTATATTCTGGGCAGAACGAGGCATAGCTAGTAAACCTGTGCCAGCCTTTCTCAGGTGTGTGTGTGTGTGTGTGTGTGTGTGTGTGTGTGTGTGTGTGTGTGTGTGTGTGTGTGTCAGCTACTTGGGCAGGGACATGAAGCACTGGCTGGACAGAGAGGGTGCTGGACGTCTTGGCTTGGCAACTCAGCTGAGATCTCAGCCATATAGCTGTGCCACTGGGGAGTCTTATTGGGGATCTGGAGAAAGAGGGAGAAACCAGACCTAGATGGACTGCGGTCTCTGTGTGCTCTTAAGGGAAATTGCACTTGATGCAGTGAGCTGCATCTGGAAATACTGTGTGTGTACCTGTCATCCTTTTAATGTACGTCTGCCACTGTTGCCAGTGGTGAGGAATGAGGCTCTTTGATTACTGGGGCAGTGGTGGGGTGTCACAGCCTCCATTATGTTAAATGTTTGAAATTGTTTAGCTGTGTAGGTTACAGTGATTTTTAAAAGTAGGATATATAATAAATGCTAAATATTGTGGAATATAATAGCGAAAATTACTTTGTTTATAAACAGACTATTAATACCTGCTGACAGTGAGTTAATTGTCACATTTCTGACTAGTAGCAGACTGGACAGCAATTGCCTAGACAGAGGTGTAGCATGCTATTCTTGAACCCAGTACAGATCTTCATCTGACTTTAAATTGAGGAGAAAAAATGCTCCTCTCCTTGGAGTAGAGGAGAAAAAAATGTTCCATTCTTTTAAACTGTAACAAGTAGCTGCTACAGTTTATGCCAAATGGAGTGCAACTGTGCTTCAGTTCTGATCAAATCCGATACCGGCATTCAGGGCTCATTATATACCTTTAGCTACACTGCTCTTCCCAGACCTTCATTTTGTCTACTGTTTGACTGTTCTAGAACTGTTGGCACATCTAATTCTATCTTTGTTGTTATTAGCATATCCACATGCCACCCTTTTCCATGCAACCATCCCTCTCCCAATTTTTTATGTCCATTACTTTCCATAATTTGTATGCTGTCATAGGTTTGATCATATCTCCAGCTCTTACAAATGTGGGCACTCAAACCCTGAAGATATTAAGAATGTGTGCATAACCATTAAGCTGTACATTTATGTCACTGTCTACTTGTTATAATGAAATCCAGGATCTTGCAGAAATTATAAATTAGGGGCTGAATTACAGTCAATGACACAGAACTTCCCATAGGCCTAGTGATGTTTTTACTCATTTTTTGAGGTATAGATACATTCATTGTGGTCTGTTTGGTCATGTCTGTCAGACTACCAGTGAAAGAAATCATTACTTAAGTCAGAGGTTTGGTGACCTTGAGGTAGTTATATTAATGGGGGAGCACAAAGGTGCGGCCCTCTGCATACCATTGTGGTGAGGTTTTGTAAAAGCCTTTTCCATGTAAAGGCTGTTCATGAGTAGATTGTTTTCTGTCAAGCTTGGCTAATTATGATTCAATGAAATGGTCAGTGAATGGATGTACCATATCCTTTTTCTTTTTAGATGAGACATAGAATGTAAGATTAGGTGAGATACTACAAGCAAAGATCATGCCATTTCTAGTTATTTTCTACATAAAGATTTTCTGTTTCTTGAAGTTATTTTTATGTCAGTCATTTCATAGGTACTTCTCCTCCTTTTTTATCACTGTTACTTTCCTCCTGTTGAATTCTTCAAGTGTACTGATTACATTCTGACCTGCAGCAACTTGCTTAAAAATACCCCCTGTGTGTGTTTAAGTACATAAAAATGTAATGCTTTTTTAAAAATATTTAAATCTACCATTTTTACAGCAATTCTGCAACAGAAGTTAACATTTTTAAAAAGCTTACTAAAACAGATTGGAGCTGCAAAACATAATTCTGTGTTAAATTTAAATACTGACTATTGAACACTGTAAAAGTCGTTGCTGACATTTTCATTGCTAGGATTTATTGTTTACCGCAGATGGAGTGTTTTTGTCAGTATCACTTCTGCTGGCAGTGAGTAGCCTTTACTGTTAATTGTACGACCTCAGACTACTCTGGCCACAAGCCAAAGTTTAACACTTCATTCATTGCTGCCGAAATCTATTCTAGTGTGCAGATGCCTTCTAATTCTACTGTTCATGAAATTTCATCACAAGCATAAATTCAACGCCCACATTGTTTAAGACAAGCTACTTCACAGCAGAATATTCCTGTGCACCATTTTTTTGTGAAGATGCAGACAATATAAGTGTGAGCAGAGTCTGGTATGTTAGCTACCTGAGTTTTGGGAGGAAGGCCTGGTTGTGTGTGAATAAAATCAGAATATTCCTCTTAAGTTTTTCTTCCCATACCTGTCATCTGTGTTTTGTTGTATATTTTATCTAAAAATGTTAAATGACTGGTATTTCTTTTCTGATGTTCTCTATCTCATATTTACTTTTTATTTGTAGAATCAGCTATTTTTCTTAAGAAGACAGTTCTTTGTCATTTTGTATTGTTTCTTTTGACATTTACATGAGTTCACAGACCAGTTCTGTACCTGTTCCTCTTGACAAATTATCATGTCTGACATAATCAGGTTTGGGTTTGGCTTATTTAATCTCATTTATATTGCATTGTGCTTTTTGCCCTTCACAGCACCATAAGACTCAGCAAACCGTTGTTGCTAAAAATGCATGGTAAGATTTTATTTTTGCTTTTTTATTCTCTCGGATGTATGTGTTTCAGTTTTTCCTTAGGGAGAAGGAAGTTAATGAAAGCTGTAGGGAGAAGTAAAGACGTATGGCTCCCTGTTTCATCCTCACTTCAGAGGAATTTCATTTCATATATCGTCCATGTAGGTTGACTAGGATTTGAGGTTTTATTTTAGGGTTATCTAGAGCACAAGGCAGTGACATATAATGCTTAGAACACCATCTAATGGAAATTAGAGTGCGTCTGAATCTAAATTGACAGCTTTCCAAGTTACTGTCTTAACCACTCCGCTATTCTATTGTTTTTGCTTTTTTTAAATTTCCATTTCTCATGCTCACTGTGTAACAATGTGTACTTACCACCACATAAGAAGAATGTCAAGCGAATTTCAACCACTGATGACTTATTATTTAAGCATCATTTAATTACTCATAGTAGAAGACAAAGACCGGTTTCATTTTTCAGTGCCACTGTGACCAAACTCTGATGGAACAAAGATCACTTGCCTTACCAAATTAACATCTGAATACTTCATCTTCCTCAGTATCTTGCTCATATGAGAGGGAAACATTGTATCTGTCTGTTTGACTGCTGTTTATGGTTTTGAGCTGATTTTCTCCAACATGCGACTGGGTGGTGGGGTGATAAAGTGAAATGTTCTGTGACATTTTGTAGCAATAGTGGAGTGAACTTGTAGACAGTGCCAAACACTGAAAAAAATAATGTTTAGTAGCATATCAGTTGTTGATTAAGTGATCACAATCACTTAATAGCTTGTAAATTAACTGTCAAGCTCTCCATTGTTTTAAGGTAGTTAAACTATCTTTAAAACAGCAGGACATACAGAGAGTTTATGTGCTGTGCTTAAGCAATCACTATTGTAATCACTTATTTATAGCTTAAAAGCTGTCAAACTGTTCTTGCAAAAAAGTTTTGCAGCTTGCAAATTGTCATGTCATTAACTGACTGCTTAATAGGGGGTGGGTCGCTAATCAAATAGTTGCATTACCCAATATACCAAATTCCCTTATTACAAATCTGGCACCATGTTTCATGAACGTTTGAAACTGCTCTGATGTGAAATGTGTTTGCCAGTTAAAGTTTGCTAATTGTATTATTTTGTCTGAATACTGTCCTCAGAACAGAAATACATTTCCCTGAGGTAGTAGATTCTATGAAGATTGCATCAAGTAATTTTAATGAACATCTAATTCTGTGATGAATATGTTCTCCATAAATAGGCTTGCAAAGACAAGACTTTTCCCAGGATGCAGTGGGGCTGGTTATATTCTATACCATCAGGACTGTATCTGACAGTGGGAGAAGTCGTCATTCAGCTGTGGTCTGCCACCTATGACTTCCCTGTCAAGGACTTTGTTCTTGTCATGCCCTTCAAAGGTTGGCTCCACCTCTTAGTATGCAGTTTTATGTGACTCACCATTCCAGAGATATGCAGTAATGTGCACTGAGGCACAATTAACTGTTTATCCCATGCTGCATAGGCAAGGCCTAGTTCTTTACCTCTTTTAGGCCACCCTTTTGCTCCCTGTTCATGCACTTTGGACAGCACAGGGCAATTTTAGACCTTTTCTCTCTCTCGAAATGTAAATATTGGTGACAGGCAAGTGTGTCACTAAAAAGATAAATCTCTAATGCATCATCATTGCTTATTTACCATATATTCTTTATTCCTGTTGTCATGTAAAGGTACTCCTAAAACAGGGACCAGTAACAAAGTCCATCTGCAATCATTTGAGAAAGGCCTTTTTCATATTGGATATCAGCACCAGTAGGTGAAGATCAGTTTCCAGTGTGACCATTTCTGCATACAGATACTTGTGGAACTTTCATACTCCCTGTACTAGACTAAGGTCTACTTGGTCGGTCTGGACATAATTTCATTAAAGAGCTTGACACAAAAGCAGTGGGCCTTTCTATGACATCTTGGAAATAGTGCAGCAAAATACCACCAGTTCTATAAGGTAAAACATTTTGTTTATTTTTTCCATTTGTTAATTGGGTGGGCTGGTTAGAGATCCATTTTGAGCCATGACTTAGGCTAAAATTATATTATAATTACAGTTAATACAGTGAATTACATTTATGAAGTAAATGTACATAATTCAAATGGTGCTTACCTAGACATTATAAGGTCAAAGTGTATCAGTATCCTGTCCAGTGTCATTATGTGCTTTGTTGCCTTGAAGCTCCATTTGTAACAGTTCATCCATTGTCACACTGAGACTTTCTGTAATAAAAGACTGTATGAGTATAACTCTACTGCAATATTTTTCAAAACTCTACAACAACAATAATTCAAGGGTTCATTGTCGGATTACTTTTGTGAATCTGTTTTTGGCCATGGTGCTTTTAACACAGCCTCCACTTCATTTAGTGATTTCTACTGCCCATCCATTAATCTGTTATCTGATAACCCACCTTAATCTTTACATTGCCATGGGATGTTTTCTGCAGCCCCTTTCTGATATTAATAAGCCCATACAGTACTTTTTCTTTGAAGAATTCACCCTTGTATGGACTGACTGTGACTCAATATTCACTTAGCAGGTCTAGAACTCATTTTAGCTTATTCATATGTTTGTTGTCACAGGATATATGACATTCTTTGAATAGTAACTCCACGAATGCGGTCTCCTAGATCCCAGCTCCCTAAAATATAATGTCTTTACACTGAGATCACACCCGTGCAAGCTATTCTTTGATCCTTGTCAGGTATTTCTCTGTTTCCAATGGTTGTAAGACTGTGGACTAATATATAAAGAAGGGGAGGTTTTGGGTTATGGAGAGGCTAGCACACATACAAAATATTTTAATACAGTTATCACCCTAAACATTTTTTGGGAGGGGTTATGATTTTCAGTTATCTAGCTTATTTTTTTTAGGTGGTTACAGTTTTCGGCCTCATAGGGCATCCCTTTTGTCATTATTATCTGTCACAAGCATGTTATCCCCATAGAGATGGGCATTTACAGTTCTATGTAGCAGTTGGTGTATTGCTTTCTGTAATGTGACAGTGTAAATAATCTGTTATACCTCATTAGCCCTTTATTTTTGTTATTGGTCAGTAAGGTTTTTTTTTTTTTTGAAGTTTTATAAACTTTGTAAAGATGACCTTGCATCACACTAGTCTTTATAATGTTCCCATTTATGGATAATGAATATATCTTCTTTCCTGGGTAGCAGGAATTGTGTGGTACATTATCTTGGATTCCCAGAACCATTAAAGTACACAGATATATGCAACTTGTGCCATTCTATTTTAGACAATATTCCTACACTTTTTAGCCTGTACTGCTCCATTTCAGTTTTAAGCCTTCTCTGTACTACCATTTAGAACTTCTTCACACCCCTCACCCTTAAATTCCAATTCCTCATCTCTTCTTACCCCCTTAGAGCACAGTCCCCTATTTTAATTAAACCCTGTTCAACTTAACTGTTACAGAATATGCCTTTTTAAAACTAGCTCCAGCCACCTGCAATGATTTACCCTCTGAATTATTATTATTATTATTAGATTACTATCTTCTTATTTAACCTGCAAATCAGCCTTATTTTCTCAATTCTCTGATACTACAGGCTGCAGCTGCTTTCCCACTTAAATACCTTCTATTGACTTCATCTTCTCACTGACTGTGTATAGCAATTTATTTATATCTGGCATTTTTATTTTTATCGCCATCTTCTGAACATCTTCCATCAACTATATTCTTGAATATACAGTTTCCATCATGAGGTCAGTTTTATTTATTCATATGTTGCTTATCTCACTGCACTTGAGTGTATTTTGTATTTCTTGAATTCTCTTGCACCATGAATCCTTTTGCCATTGGCACTGTTTGTACAGTTATACATATCTTGTTTTTCCTGTGATAAGTTACTCTGTATTGTATTATTGAGCCAACTGCTTGAGTCATAATTGAAAAGGGTCCTTGGATCAGTCACTTACATGAAACATTTTACCTGGGAAAGCCCTTTTTCAAGAATAATCTGGAAGTAATCCCTGCTTAAGTAATTTGCCCAGAGTTGCACAATAGACAAATGGAGGCTGTGAGAATCAAAAACAAAACTGCTACAGTTTCTAGTGCTAGCAAAACATATTCTTAAGCCTCTGTGCTAAACTGCCAGACAAACTGTAAAATAGAAAAGATTAAACAGATGTGGAATAGTACCATCACATTTACAGATGTGGAATAGTACCATCACATTTACAGATGTGGAATAGTACCATCACATTTACAGATGTGGAATAGTACCTTCACATTTACAGATGTGGAATAGTACCTTCACATTTACAGATGTGGAATAGTACCATCACATTTACAGATGTGGAATAGTACCATCACATTTACAGATGTGGAATAGTACCTTCACATTTACAGATGTGGAATAGTACCATCACATTTACAGATGTGGAACAGTACCATCACATTTACAGATGTGGAACAGTACCATCACATTTACAGATGTGGAATAGTACCATCACATTTACAGATGTGGAATAGTACCTTCACATTTACAGATGTAAAATAGTACCATCACATTTACAGATGTAGAATAGTACCATCACATTTACAGATGTGGAACAGTACCATCACATTTACAGATGTGGAACAGTACCATCACATTTACAGATGTGGAATAGTACCTTCACATTTACAGATGTGGAATAGTACCTTCACATTTACAGATGTGGAATAGTACCATCACATTTACAGATGTGGAATAGTACCATCACATTTACAGATGTGGAATAGTACCATCACATTTACAGATGTGGAATAGTACCTTCACATTTACAGATGTGGAATAGTACCTTCACATTTACAGATGTGGAATAGTACCTTCACATTTACAGATGTGGAATAGTACCATCACATTTACAGATGTGGAACAGTACCATCACATTTACAGATGTGGAACAGTACCATCACATTTACAGATGTGGAATAGTACCATCACATTTACAGATGTGGAATAGTACCTTCACATTTACAGATGTAGAATAGTACCATCACATTTACAGATGTAGAATAGTACCATCACATTTACAGATGTAGAATAGTACCATCACATTTACAGATGTGGAATAGTACCATCACATTTACTAGTCATGTGAACATTGGCTGTAGGTGAAGGTCACCGCTGATGTAACACTCTGCCCCATATACAAAAGTGGAGAAAAAGGGGACTGATGCCGATTAACTCTGATGGTGTTATTGTGCAATATTATCTCAAAGGATACATTTGTAAAAAAAAAAAAAATGTGGGAATAAATGTATGCAGTTAGTTTCATCATTCATGTGTCGAGCTCTTTCAGATAACAAGTGAACAATCTTAGTCCATTCTGAGCAGTTTGAAAAGATAAGGGGGAATTCTACCTTGTATACTGTATAAAGAAATATTTCACATTGAAAACCAGGCAAAATATATCACAGACTGCACTTGTATGTGGCCTTATCTGTGGTGGAACTATACTAAAATAACCAGAATGTGAGCCTGTTGGCCATGTGGACAGTATGTCCATTGTGACCGCCACATTTGTTTGTTCTTATCTCCCTGAGGAGCATCATTGCAAGATGCTTTATTATTAGTGTAGATTCCCCTAGTAAAGGATATTAGTGACTACTACTAATTCATAATGCAGAAGAGAAAAGAGACCCTTACAGTGACTGACCTTTAAAAGGGTACAGTGATATGTCAGGGCATCTACACTTTGTATCAGACTGACTTTATGGAAGGTGGGGGTAGGTTTACTTTTTAGTAGTTCTGGCTTTAATGTCTTGGTTATGCACTTTTCATTCATTAATGGTTGCTCAGAATCCATTTAAATTCAACAATTTCTCCACTGTGACAAAATTATTTCCATGCTGGCCAGTTGTATGTACAGTCTTTATAATGTTGTTACTGAGGTCACCTTTTCTGCGCTAATCTTTTTCAAACAGGGGCATCACAACTTTATCCCATAGAAGCACATTTGCCATATGCTACTTACCTTCATGCTTTAAGGGCACCCTCATTTTGACATGATGTGCCACTGTTTTGCCTCTATACGTCTGTTTTACTTTGTTTATTTTAATTTGTTAACCAGGGTAAAGCAATGATCTCAGTGGACCATTTTCATACTCTGTTCTAGCCTGGGGAAAAACAAAACTACAAACTTAGCTATACATTATTTGTTGCCCATTTAAGAAAACATTCATATACTTCTATTTGCTGTTATAAAAATACAAAAAATACTATTTCAAGAATTTCACTTCTTCTTTGTGATTCCTGACTGCCACGTGATTGACAGTGCCAGGACCCCCACTCAGCACCTTTGCTGGTGGCAAACCTACATGACAATATTTTCAGGGTGAGATGTGCTCAACTACATGGGCCATTTCCTGGTGAATATCACCCCCAGGTCTAGTTCTAAGAATGGGGCCTGAAATCCCTGCTCAGAGCATGTTTATAGAACTCTTTAGTTGAACAATCATGGGGTTCATTCTGCATCACCATTTGTCCCTTCTTCTCACTCCATTTTACCAAGGATAACCCTACCAGGAGCATAACGCTTCAGGCACCATAGCTTGGCTGAAGCATTGAGCCTGCATTCATGGAAACCACTAAACCTCTTTCATCCTAAAAAAGACAACCCCCCCCCCAGCATCTCTAAATATACTAACTCTAAGATTGCACAAGCTTCAGGGAGGGGAAAGAAACATATTTATCTCCACTGATCCATGATCTCGCTTTTTTCAGCCATCTTGTTTCAGTGAAGCATTGGAATTACTGAAACTAGTTTGAAGCTATAGAACCCACATAGTTCTATTGCAAAATTATACAGTCACTTCCATCATATTTTTGAATGTGATGATGTTACTAAGGCACTGTTTGACAAAAGTGTTAGTTTCACTTATAGAAACAAATCCAATATGAAAATGTTACTTGAAAAGTCTGGTAGTAAGACCAAAAGGGTGCCACTTACTAGAAGGTGTGGGTCATGTCACTTTTGTCTTTATATTAACACCATTTATATGTTTCTTAAGGGGAATGTTGGGACAAACTGATGTTACCAATGTTTGTACTTGCAAGACATCTAGAGTTGTATATATGACCTCCTTTGAGGCATGTTCAGCCTTCTATATAGGCAAAACTAAAAATGCCTTTTCCAAGCGTATTTATCAGCACTTGTATAGTATTCAGAAGGGTGATTGTAAAAGTGCACTTGCAAGATGCTCCTAATTCAATCAATGCTTTTCCAGTTGTTGATTGGTTGATTTCTTTTTTAGTATGTATTTAAATGAGGGCTGAGCTCTAATGTATTGTCTGAAGAAGTTTATGATTTAACATAAACGAAAAACGCTTAATTTTATTTGTGGTCTTGAGTGTGCCTTCTTTCATCTGTTCCAGTATTTCGTGATTTTTGAAGTGCAGAGATCTATTTATTGTGGCGACTGGGAAACCAGGCTTCTGCACAGAGAAATGTCTTGGCAAATGAAACTTGATGCTTCAAGTTTTCCAGGACTTAATGACAGCGTTTCTGTTATTAGTGAATTAAGGAGGAGAGCTTCTGTTGTTTAAGCTTTAGGTACATTTCTTTAAGGTATTAATTGAAGTTTGTCTTTTATTGGCTGATGCTGATGGGGGTGGGGAAGGTTCACTGTTTTAACTGGCTTCTTAGTTTGGTTCTCTACAGTTCTGAAGTCTGAATAAAATGAAAGCACTTAACTGTGAAATTAGTCTGTTTACATTGAAGAGTACTTTGGTTCTGGCTGTCTAACCAGTGATTTTTTGGTTTTTATTGGATTTTTATTTACTGGTCCTGGTTTTGGTCTGAGTTTTACTTTGGTTCAGAACTCATATTAGGGGTTGCAAGGGTAAAATTCTGGGAAGCTTATGGTAACATAAGCAGATGGCATGCAACAAATTTAGCCGAGGAAGGAGCTGCATCAAAGAAGGAAAGAATAAATGTAGTCAAGAAAAAGAGGAAAAACTTGACAGGAGGAGAAGGTAGCCCTCATATGAATGAGAAGGTACTGATCAGTATTTGATCTAAGAAGGAGGGAAGCACAGAGAGCCAAGGGTTGGTGGGGGAAAAGGTGTAAAAAATGAAAAAGTGGAATACAGTTAGGATAGTAAGGACGTACAATGCAGAAATGAAAAAAAAAAAAAACTTTTCTGAGGGGTGAAGAATAAACAATTATTTTAGATATATAGATAAAAGGAGGAAATGAATGTTGGTTTTAGACACTGCTAGAAGAAAATAGGATGAAGATCGATAGATTTAGCAAGCTAAATACCGAATGTGTCACTATATTCACTGAAAGGAAAACATGGCAGTTGTCAAGCTGGGATGTCACTCAGGAGTTGGGTGAGGATGGGTAGATGGAAGGAGAGCATAATAATGAAGGAAGCAGAAATAGTTGGCAGTACTAAGTGTGTGTGGGGGTAAATGCCAGTAATCAGAGTTGCTACCATTTAGAATGTTGACAGAACTGGAAGAAGTACTGCGTTCTCCTTTAACAACACCATATCACTAGTTCACGGTACCCGGAGAGGTTCTGCTGGATTGGTGGAAGGTATTAGTAGTGCCTTTTCTTAAGTGAATTTCCAAAAATTACCTAGTGAACTACAAGCTACTGAACTTCATGTCAGTCCTTGGAAAGTTAATAGGAACACTTTTCAGGAGTAAGTTGTTTATATTGCTTTCAGAAAACAGTCGTGTGACTGACCATATGCATGGGTTTATGGATGGGAGGGAGTTTAAGTCAAACGTGATATGATATTGTTAGGGAACAACAGAAGTATTTTGAAAAAATGCATTGAATGTAATCTTCCTTGATTTAGCAAGGCCTTTGACAACCTTCCACACAGAATGTATGTGCAAAAGATTAGAAGATAAGGAGCTGAATGCAGCAAAGTATATTAAAAATGGGTATTGAGTGAAAAGTAAGGAATGGGGGTATCAGAGGAAAGGGAAGTGAGCAGTGAGATGTTTCAAGGACCAACTATAAATCCAGTGCTGTTGAATGTACCCGTTGCATATATCAGCAACAGTACTGAGAATATGCTAAATGTAGGGCAGGAATGTAAGAAGAGGTCTTGTGAGAAGGTGCAGGCTGGTGGAAAGAGGATAGGAGGCCAAACCCCCCCCCCCCGATCTTTTGAGAATGACAGAGTGATCAGAGAAATGGCAGTGTGAAATGCAGAGTGGGCAAATGCTTATTTATGCACTTTGCAGTAATCCTTAAGTACAGTGTAGATAAGAAGGTGCTATTACTATGGAGGACTTAAAGGATCTGAATATCTAAATACAAGTGTATCTAAGTACGTAAAACATACCTCCGAGAGTACAGTAAGAAAACAGTCAATGGTTAGCAGAATGCTGGAAATCATAGCTGGAGGAGAGTAACCTAATAATGCTGAAGTCAAAATATCACTGTACAATGCTGTGGTGAGGATAGGCCTGAAATACTTTATTAGAGTGGATGACCGTTTACAGAAAAAAAAATTTAAAATGCTGGAGAAAATACAGAGAAGTGTTGTGAAAATAAGGGTAATACATCGGCTTTACATACTTCGGCAATGATTTTAATTTCATGCTACATACGTGGCTGCCAGGAAAAATAGAAGGACTTGGTATGACAAAAAAAGGAACTGGACTGGTACACAACTGAAGGCTAGAACATAGAGGGTTGTGGTTACAGGGATGATGTCAGGAATACATTGGGTCATAAGAACTCTGGTGTGGATCTATCAGCTTGCATGACTGGTACTAAAAGCAAAATTGGCAATACTTGGCTTGGACCATCAGGATCAGTGCAAGAAGGGAATCATAACAAACATAATTCTATGGGGGTGTATCTTCAGGGAGACAGTCTCCAGAAGCAAAGTGGCAATACTTCCACTCTACAGGACCCTGGTCAGTCCACCTCTTGAGCACTCTGTGAATTTATGAAGATCATATAAACAAAGGGATATTGGGCTTCTTCCTATCCTGAACATATTTCTGGTGGTTTTCCTCTGATATCTTTCCAGAAGCCCAATATCCCTTTGTTTATATGACTGTCTCCCTGAAGATACCATTATACGTCAGTGTTACGTGCCATTAACAACAGCAATCTGTCTAATATGTTTTTCACAATGTGTGGATCACTACTTAGCACTGTTCAGTGTAGAGTATTTTATTTATGCACATAATTTTTCACATCTACCACAGAGCACTGCAGTATTGCAGTGTGCATTGTTTAGCTACTTTACAGACTGCACTGTGAATGCCATATCACTAGCTTTTTAGTATAGTATCATTTGCCTCATAATATACACCTCATCAAAGTGTATTTTGTCTCAAACTTTTTGTGTTTCTTTAGCTACCCATGTGGAATGTTCATGATATCTCTTTGCAGCTTTCTCACTTCCAAAGTTATATCAGTGTCTTCATAGCTATCTGATATCCTACTCTCCAATGCATTAGTACGCTTGTTTGTTACAGTCCATCTGGTCTTTTGTACAGTACATTGCTTTTTACATTTCAGTCTACTATACATATATATATATATATATATATATATATATATATATATATATCTGTATATCTATATCTATATATATATATATATATATATATATATACACACACACACACACACACACACACACACACACACACACACACACACACACACACACACACACACACACCACTAGTTTACTAGTGTATGGCTGCCAGAAGGATATATACTGCAGCTCTCTTGAAATATTGTCTGAGGCCAGTGTTATGCGCTGCCACACAGGGGTGTAGCCAGAGATTTACATTTTATACTCAAGTGCTCCCACTGAGGCCGCAGTGGTGCAATGGTTAGTATTGTTGCCTCACAGCAAGAGGTTCTCTGGTTCGATTCTTGGCTGGAGTGTCTTCTGTGCGGAGTCTGCATGCCCTCCCCGCGTTCGAATGAAATTAAAGACATGCAGGTAGGTGCGTACGTGTGTGGGTGTGCCTTCCTTGAAGGTTGGGCACTGGGCTGGCAACTTGACACCATAAAAATTTACTGCCAATCATTAGTGGACCGGAGTTCCACTGTGGCGACCCCTAGTCGGGAAACGCTGAAAGACAGTTTTACTCAAGTGCTCCCACTACCAACCTATCACTTTAAAAATGTACCAAACCTCAAAATGCTACCGATATATATATATATATATATATATATATATATATATATATATATATATATATATATATATATATATATATATATCTAGGAAGAGGCATGTTATTTTTAACTCTTACCATTTATATCCATAAAATGCTAATTTTAGAGGTGTATTCCTTTTGCACAAGAATTCCTTGTATACCTCTATACTGCAAATTCACTTACACAGTTCTAAGCATTCTGTGCTTTTTAGTGTTAACATTTCCAAGCGAAGTTCAGAAAACAATGTACTCATTTGAGTACACACTGAGTATGCCTCACTGCACCCTTGCTGCCACATGCACATGTGGTGCTTTTTATTGTCATCACCTCATTTTCCTTTTCTGCATCCATTATCTGGTATATGGGGGGCCCTTTGTCTTTCTGCCTGTGTTGTGTCTCTCTGCATGTGATGTTCATGCTTGCCTTACTTGCATATTTTCCTTTATAAATCTTGTTTCCCTATGTGTGTGTGCCTGTCTATATGCACTTTCATGCGTTATTATGCTTGCTGTCTTAGTGATCTGGGAATGCACCTAAAGTTTTCATTTATATATTTCCTTTGTAGTAGATTACAAGCACGCAACACAGTGAGTAGTTGGGACGCTATATTACTGCACAGACTACTTTTATCTTTTCTTTGTCTTTTCTGGGATGCAGAAAGCAGCCATGAGTCGTACTGTTTTACGCAGAACTGTAACGCAGTGTTCTCACAGTGTTCTTTGCTTAGTGTGCTGACTCCGCCCATGTTTCTCCTTCCCTTTTGACATCAGTTGTCCTCATTTCCTGCCATGAATGCAGCTGCACGCTCTTAAGCAGAAGCTTCTCTGAATCCATTTCAGTATCAGGAAGCTATAGCTTGCTAATTCTACCCACTATAACTTGTGTTGACGTCAGCAGTTTGACCACAAGGCAGACAGTTATAAAGTTAGATGTCATTTACAACCGAATGGTGAGATTTATAAACTCCCAGGATGACACACCACTGAGCATGTGAGTCAATGAAAAGGTTTAGAGGAAGCAAGAAAACAAAATATTGCAGAATTTATATTTAAATGTTAAATATTACAAGTTTACGTTTCAAATTTATTGATTAAAATATGCGTCAGAAATTCAGAATGCATTCAACATGATCCACAATATCAGTCGAGGTTCTCTGCTTCCAGCAGCAAGGTTTCTATAAATATTGAAGTTGCAGTGAAATGAATTACTAAAATGAGCTATCTAATGAAAGTTAGGAGTACAACCATTTAAAATGGAAAAAAGCACAATGACAATATGCTTCAGGAAGAAAGCAGTTCAGTATGCATGCAAGCAGATTCACAGTATTTCATATCATTCACATTATTATTGTTTTTATTAATAATATATACACATGTAGAAGTTTACATTAGTTATTTGTACTATTAACTCTACTTACATGTTGCAGCTAATACTATGCAACTGTCACTTCCATTCTCCACTGTTTTGCTTGTCTGTTCCAGGCACCATTAGAACTTTGTCTGTATTTCTGTCAGTGCTTTTAAAGTGCACTACCATCCACTTTGTGAAGTAATGTTTCCTGATGTTGATCTTAAATATTCCCCTTTCCATCTGTCACCCATGCCCATATGGCCTGCCATTTTCCCATCCTTCTTATTCTGTTCTGTGCTTCCTTTTTCCTGTTATTAGGTGATAGTTCCCCAACCCCTCCCAATAATTAGGTCCCACTTTCTTAAGCACTATTCTTTTCACCAAAGTCCTGTGAGGCATCATTAGAAAAGTCTGCATAGAGTGCTCCCACTGGGTTCCTCCTTACTAACCTTGCTGATGACCCAGTCATGACACTGGATCAAGTTAGATCAACAGGAGCTCTGCTGGATAATGCATGATTCTCCATATCTTTTAAATGTATTTATTTCAATTATTTGTTTGTTAACTGGAGAGGTGGACTGATCTAACAGCCATTTTCAACTATGACCCAGGCCGCAGGTAAATGCAATATATATAATACAATAGGCAGTTAGTATGTTTAACAGTAAATACAAAACAGAACAAAGAGTAAGCGGGAGATTCATGTTTTGAGATACATCATGTTGTTCATATTATTCAACTTGGCTGGCAATATGAAGCCTTCCAAAGGCAGAATATTATGCTACAGCTTTGCCAGTTATCACTGTATCACATGACCACATAATCGGTAAGAAATGTCTTGCTATACAACAGCAGCAAATGTTTCTAGGCAGAAGCTGTGTGGGTGGCAGTCAGGGGACAGACAGGCAAACAGACACAGTAACAGTAATGTGCACTGGCACAGGACAGACAGAAGGCAAAGCAAAGCATGTTTAAGGCTTCCTGGAAGGTGTATTAGACAGATGTGGTTGTACTTCAGTAGCATTTATAGAGCTACAGGAGACACTCTCCACTAGAATCCACCAGCGCATACTGGCCCACACAAAGTGTGAAGTATGTATTCATACACACGTGCATGTATGTGTTGTGAACATGCATAAGTACTGTCAGGAAGGCAGACAGACAGACCCCCCCCACCCCACCCGATACATGAATAAATACTTTCTGAAAGCAGTCACAGAACAGGACAATAAAGGTGCTAGCATTTGAATGAGTTGCCTAGTCCTTTACTAGTGTGTGTGTATCACTGCTATTCATGATTGTAGCCAAATGTGTGCTAGTATAATTGTTTGTGCAGCTGCAGCATTACCTGTCCTTATTATTCTGTCATTATTCTGTCCTGTTCTGCTCATCATATTTAGTCTCAGTGATGTCAGCTTTACTGACTTATTTCACATTTCCTTGTGATATTTTTTATCCTTTCCTTTTGTTCTGTTTTCTGTTACAATCCAGCCTTCTCTGCCTCAGCTGTTTGATTATTTCATTCCCAAACCTTCTACCCTTTTGCACAAATTCTTTCCCTTCTTCGGTGCTTCTTTCACTTCTGTCACTCTACATTTCTATCAACTCATTATCTTATTTACTATTTCACTTGCATTTCATTAGCTTTGTGTCAAATCGTGACACTATTTAGTCTGCCCTTTAAATGCATCCAGCATTTTGCCTACTTGCTGTCCTTCGTTCTCCTTCTTCACCTCCCCATTACTTTGGAATGCTTCCATAGACTGCTACTCCAACACCCTTTCTGGCAGTCCATTTCATGAGTCCACAGCTGTTTATCCCACCAACATTTGCAATGTTTGTGCCCTCTACCCTGTCTTCATCTTTCCTGTTCAAGATGACCCCTTCCTATCCCCTGACATAATGTTATATATCCATATCATGTCCCCATATATCTTCTGGTGTCCACTGCGAAGAGCCCCATCTTTTCTAGTCTCTCTTAATATTCTTTCTCCTACGTCCCACACACAGTATTCTGGTAACTTTCTTCTGAACACCTTAAAACAATCTGATGATGATCTCCTAGTTTGGGCTCCAAATGTGACATAATACTGAAAGTGTGGCCTGATCAGAGCTTACTAGCATGAAAATATTACCTCTGCTTCTGGAATCTGTCTGCCTGAGAATACATTCCACCACAGCGCCATGCGTAAGTTATGTGGCACCTTGTGCATTTCCATAATCTGGCCCCCTGTCAATGCTGAGGAGTAAAAATACAGAACTAGCTCCTTCTGTTATGAAACCAATGAAACTGTTGTGGTCCACTTGCTATAAATTTAACAAGTGGTTTGGTACACTTGCCACATGCAAATCGTTTCAGTTCTGTGCTTCAGCCATGATCACAAATACAGTTTCAGCATTTATTTCTAAGTACCTGTACTGCCTTACCACACATTCGACATCTGCAGTCATGCCCCCTAACACCTTGTACCCGGGTCCACTGCCCCTTCACATTGCGTAATGCACTTCTTACTGCCTGTTGTAGACTTCTCTGGCTGTCCTTGGTATGACACTGATCCAGCATTCTGTATGTCACTACCATTACTCACTTCCTTTGCTTTTCCATGTCCATTTCAGATGTAATGAACATTGCCAGGTTATTTTCCTGCTCCACTGCCATTCCCCCAGATGATACCTCACAAAAAGGCTGATATGGACCAGTGTCAGTACTTTGCATTTGTCTGTGGAAAATCTTAACTCCAACCTTTCTTTCCATGCATCTTCTGCTGATGTACCTCACTTTATATAACCCCTGAAAATTATGATTCATTTTCCTCTTCCTCTGATATGTCTGAAATAATTATAACAAAGAGCATATGACTTGGGGGCAAATCCTGTGTTACTCCACTAGTTGCTTTTCTTTTTCCAGACTTTTTTCTTCTTACTACAAACCTGGTGTCCTACCCTTCATCAACAAAGCAGTCTAATTCCTCAGTCTGGATCCAACGCCTAACCCCTCCTGTGTGGGAGCAAGTCATCGGCCTTAGAGAAGGATGGGTAGACAACATCTGTTGGTGTTACCTGTCAGGTTCTCCAAAAATCCAGCTGTAAAACTGGACCAGTTTTAACTGGCAGCTTCTTGTGGCAATGGATCCATGTTGCTTATTGTCATGGAGATTGCTATTCTCTAGGAAAGCAACTAGCCTTTCCCCAAGGCTTTGTTTCCTGAATTCCCCTATCATCTCTGTTATGTTAATAGATCTTCGGTTTTCTTCATTTCTCCTTCTTCAACCCTCTCCCCCACCCATTGTGAAAAGGCACCAGGCTTGTGTTGTACCTGTGTGCATTGCTACAGTTGTCAGTGGTCTGTTGACAACTTATGCCATAGGATTGGCCAGCTTCTTGAGGACCCTAGGAGGCAGCCCATGCTGTCCTCATGCTTTAACTTTCATTACTGCGGTCATAATCTACTCATCCTCCTCCGTCCTGGTTTCTGTCCACTGCTCTCCCCCATCTGCTCTTCCTCACTCCTGGCATGGCACCCTCTCCTCACATTCCTTCTTGATGACTAAGCTGAAATGTTTATTCAGTACCCATGCTTTTTTTCAAGTTTCCCAAGAACTCCCTCTCATCTTTTCTCATTTTGGCCAGGACATTTCTGCATTTATTTATTTCTGTTCTATAACTAAAGAAACAATGAAACCTTTATTGCCTCTCTTGATCACTTTTGCCAACTCTCCTTCAATTTGCACTTTTGTTGCCTCACTTGTTTGTTGCCCTTCTGGTTGCCTCATTACAATATGCCTTCTCCACATCCTTAGTTCCTCCCTTCCACTTCTTGTGTGCACTATCCTTTGCCTTCCCTTCCTATGTAGTTGTGTGCACTATCCTTTGCCTTCCCTTCCTATGTAGTTGTGTGCACTATCCTTTGCCTTCCCTTCCTGTGTAGCCACAGTATGCTTCTCCTCATTTTTGCCTTTGATCTTATCCTTGTCCATTGTCCTTGGCAGTGCATTCCTGACCCATTTCCATAGTTTATGCTGTAAGCCTGCCCATAGTCCTATAACATCTTTTTTACCCTCTCCTCCTGCTCATCATAACTTTCTCCCATAAAATCTCACACTATTTTCTTTCTCTCGTATTCCTGTCCTTTCTTTCTTCTAGACTACATAGTGGAACGACTACTTTCAGTTAATAGCATCTTCATCAAGTAATTCTTTACTCCTTCTAATTAAGTTAGTAGCTCATCTGGAATTCTATACCATCTGGTATGACCGTGTGCTATTGTCTGAATCCTTTCTGGCACAAGTCTTTATTCAGCTACAGCTTCCTCATTCCCCTGGAGTTCAAAATCCCCCTGTTTACTGTTGTCAGATTTAAGTCCCAAGTCATTAACTCTCTTTCTCCTACCTTACACCTTCACTGTCTCCTCTAGTATCTCATTTTCCTTCCCTGACAAGTTTGGGGACGAGTATGCCTGTACCGACCTGCCTGTATTCCCTTCTTTTCTAGTATAACCATGTGTGCTATCCATAGGTTTTGGTCTTGTCTGCTCCTTTGGTCTAGTACAACCATGTGTGCTATCCATAGGTTTTGGTCTTGTCTGCTCCTTTGGTCTAGTACAACCATGTGTGCTAACCATAGGTTTTGGTCTTGTCTGCTCCTTTGGTCTAGTACAACCATGTGTGCTAACCATAGGTTTTGGTCTTGTCTGCTCCTTTGGTCTAGTATAACCATGTGTGCTAACCATAGGTTTTGGTCTTGTATGCTCCTTTGCCACCAGAATGGGGTTCTGTTGCTCCAGCTTTGTCTTTATATATGTTGGCATCCTTTATGAAGATCACATCTCCATCCTTCTGTTATGTCATTCCCAGGAAACACATACCGAAGCACCTCCATGGTTCACACCTTGTTTGTACTGGCTATTGTCTCTATGATACCAGCTATGTTCACACCCTCCTGCTTCACTGCCACTTACAAGTGCCCCACTCTCCAACTAAAACCCCTTCACTGTATACCACCAAGCTATGTTCTATGCCACACTTGTTTTTTCCCCCTACTATATTCTGCATCCTTTATCCCTTCTTTCACCTGAGTACACACTTCTCTTCTGTTTCTCTTTTGACCACCACATTGCCACTGTGGTCAGAAAGTCCTTCTCTGTGGCATATCTCATTACTAAGAGTTTTGCATCTAGGAAGAAAGAAGTCATGCGCCACACGCGCCAGAGACCTCAACCTCATTACCACAATCAACAGAACAAGCTGCAGGGACAGGTTCATAACCCAGAGACTGCCCATGCGATGGAATAGGCTTTGTATACATGTCAAGTGGAGTGCCTCACTGGCCCTCTTCAAGAAAAATCTTGATGAGTGGATGGGAAACAGAAAATTCACCTCGGGGATCACTCCAGTGGTTCTCCTCGACAGAGGCTCTGGGAACTAAGGTCGGGTGGCACGATGCCAGGGTAATCATTTGGGCTAGGCTTGTAAAAGGCTCCAGGGCCATTAGCCTCTTACACACCTATAAACCTATCCCCCCACCATCTTTTGTCCTAGATTAAAGGTACACTCATTGAGATGGACCTTTCTAACCTGGCTTGGAGAACCACTGTTTCTTGTGGACTAAGATGCAGCCTTTCATTGGCATGAAGCTGCTCTCTCTGCCAAGTCTCTCCCCATCCATCTACCAGTCTAAACATCCAGTGGTGTGCCTAGCATATGTGACACCTGGAGCAGAAATTATTTTTTAACACCACCCCATGCCCAGCCCCACGGAGATTTATTTCTAACATCTCCTCCTCTATGACAGTTATTTTTAGTAAAAATCTTGAAATGAAACAAAATGGCCAGCAAGGAGCAATCTAGGAGCAGTGATCAAATCCCTAAAAGACTCAGCCATTCTGCAGGAAGGCTTGTCCCAAACAAATAACTGCTGCCAGAATCATGGACTAAAGCTATATATCAAAAATGCATCATTGGCTCCTTTGGAAGGTGCAACACTGACAACACACCCATAAGAGCTTTGGATAGATAGATAGAGATACACACACACACACACACACACACACACACACACACACATATATATATATATATATATATATATATATATATAGAGAGAGAGAGAGAGAGAGAGAATGCTGCATATTTCATGTAAATGCAAAGTAGTTATTTATAGGCAGACTATAAGGTAAGCAAACGATACGATATTAACTTGAAGAACAAACATATTAGGCAAATACAAGAACATTTTGTAAAATTAGGGACAGTTTCAAATGTGTTTCATACAATATTCAAATTTATTTCGCACAAATGCATATCATCCTTTAATGCCTGACTTTAAACTGGGAACCAGTTATTTCATGAACAACACAGCTAGCCACCCCTCCCAAGGGAAAAAAAAACATGAATAGTCCAATTTATTTTGCATAAATCCGCACTAGCCAGCCCTTAATACCACACTTAAGCTGAGCAAATGAAGAGGATAAATTCCCAATTTCAGTTTCACACAAATGAACATTAGCCATCCTTTAAAATAATATGAAAAGGACAAATTTACTGCCACCCCCCCAAAAGCATAAATATTCAGATTTATTCACACAGCTGTACCTTAATGGTGGAATTTAAACTGACCAAGTGAAAAGGACAAGTTACATTCATCCACTCACAACTCACCAACCCTCCCCCAAAAAGGATAAACATATTCCAATTTATTAACACAAACATTCACTTGCCAGCCTTAACAGCAAAATTTAAGTTGAGCAAGTGAAAGGGCTAGTTACTTTAATCCACAGCACAGCTGGGTACCTCCCACTCCACCAAAACAAAAAGAGGACAGAAAGGTACAATGAAATAAACATAAATATCGAATTTCAGAATATTTAAACAAGTACACACACACACACACACACACACACACACACACACACACACACACACACACACACACACACACACACACACACACACACACATGCCAAACTTTAAAATATTTAAACAAATGCAAACACACACACTAGCCTAGCCACCATCCCTTTCTCCAAAAATAAGAAAGAAAATCTGGTTATAGTCACATTAAAAAAATGCTTACCTTCAGTCCAGTAGTCCACAACGCCCTGGCTGAATTTAATCCAATTCATCAGGTTCAGTTAAAAAAAAAAAAAAAAACTTTTCCACTGTAAAACTCTCTACTGCATTGTACTACTGTACAAGTGGAAGGCTGCTGTTAATTTTAAAAATAATCATGGTTCTCTCTGGTCTGGTTTGTAGTTCCTTCTGAGTTTCCTTCAGTCATGTACCACTTTTCATGCATGGAGACACTAATGCCTACAAGAGGAAAAAACAAAGAGTTCACTTCAGAGCCGGATCATGGTCAAATGGGGCCTAGCAAGGTAATGGACTGCCCCCCCCCCAGCATCCTCCCACAGTCATTCCAGTGTTTCATTGAATTGAAATTGGGAATTTACATAAACATTGTTCAAACTTCTCAGTGTGCATACTTTTTTCTTTACTTTTACAATGATTACAGATATTTGGATTTAATTTAAAACTTTTATTTCAAATTTTATAGCAAAAACAGATAGTTGCTAAAAAAAAGTCTCACAATGACAACAGACTTAAAATTAACAGTACACTTTTCTGCCCTTATAGGTTCATAGATGTGTACTAGGCAATGGCCATGGAGCCTTTACTACCCTAGCCCATAGGATTACCCTGGCATCATGCCACCCAACCTTAGTTCCTAGTACCTCTGTTGAGTAGAGCCACTGGAGTGATCCCCGGGGTGAATTTTCTATTTCCCATCCACTCATCAAGATTTCTCTTGAAGAGGGCCAGTGTGGTGCTCTGCTTGATATGTATGGGAAGTCTATTCCATAGCTTGGGCAGTCTCTGGGTTATGAACCTGCCCCTCCAGCATGTTCTTTTGATTGTGGTAATGAGGTTGAGGTCTCTGGAGCACGTGGTGTGGAGTGATTGGGATTTCTTTAGATGTAGCATTTCTAATAGAGCTGGGTCAAATATGGCTTTGTAAGTCAAGCAGAGATCGCCGCTAAGTAGGCAATATGAGAGAGAGAATATTTGGGGGGTTTTGAGTCTATCCATGTAGGAGAAGTGTTTAAGGCCTAGGATCCTCTTTGTGAGTTACTTTTGCAGCCTCTCCAGTTGTTGCAGGTGTCTAGTGAGGTACATGCCAAATGGGGCATTGTACTCAATGATTGCCCTAATGAGGGGAGAGTAGAGGGAGACAATGGCCTCTTTCTTCCTGGATGCAAAACCCTTAGTAATGAGATGTGCCACATAGAAGGAATTTCTGACTGCAGTGGCAATGTGGTGGTCAAAAGAGAGGTTGCTGTCAACCTGTGTTCCCAGATCTCTTATAACGCTTTTTGTGTTCAGTGGACTACCATCGATGTGGTAATTCAAGGGAACTGGGTTTTTCCCAAGGGGGATGACGACACATTGTTTGGCATTGAGCTTAAGGCTGCGGTTCTGACACCAGTCATTGATCTCAGTGAGGCCTTTCTGTAGGATGTCAACATCACTTGGGGAGTTAATAATAGCTCCCAACTTGCAATCATCTGTGAACTTTGTCAGCCAGAGTCCCTTCGTGTTGGCCTGGACTTCAGAGAAGTAGATACCAAACAGGAGAGGACCCAGGACCGAACTCTGTGGGACTCCACTCATGACTGGTTGTCAGTCTGACTTGGAGTCAGCTACTTTCACACTGTGGGTTCTATCTGTGAGCCAGTTTGCAACCCACCTAGTGATATAGGGGTTGATGCCAAGCTTAGGGAGTTTTTCTATGATTCCTGAGTGGGAAATGATATCAAAGACCTTGGCCAGATCAAAGTAGGCTGTATGAACCACCTTGCCTTCATCCACAGATCTGATGATTGACTCAAAGAAGTCGACCAAGTTGAGCAGGCATGATCTACTCTTCACAAAACCAAACTGTCTAGGATTCAGAGTTTGGAGATTTCCTATATCCTTGTTTATTAGGTCCATGATGATGCGTTCCATAGCTTTGCATATCAGACTCATCAGGCTAATGGGGTAATATTTCCCAGAGTCTGTAGTCACTCTTCCTTTGTGGAGAGGGATGACTGTAGCAATGCGCCATTCATTAGAGACAAAGCCTGAGGTGAGGCTGTGATTAAACAGGGCACACAGGTGAGGTGCCAGTTCACTCTGTAGTTCATGAAGAACATAGCCATAGATATTGTCAGGTCCCATAGAAGCTGTATTCTTAGCCTTAGACAGTGCTGTTTTAACCTGTGCAGCAGTAATACTGGGTACCTGGCAATCTACTGGAATTGTGATTGGTCCTTTGGGGGAGAGAGACTGATAAAGTTGGCACTAAATCTGTCAGCCAGTATATTGGAGGTACCATTGTGCAGTAGCTCAGAACAAATCTGAGTATTGCCGTGGAGATTCTTTACATAACTATAGAAGGCCTTGTGGTTGTATTTACTATCTGCTGCAATTTTGTTTTCATAGCTAGCTTTAGAGGATTTGATGAGGGATCTCAACCTTTTGTTGAGGCTGATAAGGGAGTTTTTCCAGTCTTCAGATGTCACCTTATTCCACATCAGTTTCTTCCTTCTGTTGTAGAGTTTGTTCATGGCAGGGGACCACCAGATTGGCTTTCTTTTTTTTTTTTTTTTTTTTTGAGGAGAGCGTTTTGGTTCTATTGGGTATGGCGAGATCCATGTATTTGCGTACATGTTCATACAGTGCATTGGTGTATGATTCGGTGGTCATGCAACTATTGTCCATTTGCAAGTGAAGTTAGCCACCTCTGTTTTAGGAGCCCAAAGTTAGCATTGGAGAAGTATTTCATGGTTGTTACCTTTGTGGGGTGGGGTGGGAGGGATGTGGATTTCCAAGGTGATTAGTTTGTGGTCAGATCTAACCAGGGAAGAGTTGACTATTGGTGTAGAAAAACTCATATTCATTCAAATGGCATTGAAACCCACATTCAAATAAAAATGGCATTGAAACCCACATTCAAATAAAATACATCTGGCCAAAGGTGGATAAAGTTTACCTTTAGGCTGTTTTCAAACCATAGGCCTTTTGCACACATTTTTAGGAACATGGAAATATGTGTTCTTTGAGTCACCTTCCTGATTATATTAAATTATTTTCCTTATATAATATAGTGCCCTTTGTTAGAGTGTGTTTTAAATTTGTAGTTTTGAACATTTGATCTGTAAGCAAAGAAACAAAATGTATGATCCGATAATGACAAAACTGCCCATTTCAGAACACTTCAATCATAAAAGGCCACTCAAACTTCTGTCATTACAATCCACCAATATCAGTCAATATGCACAATCTCTGCAGAAGTAAATGCCACCTGAATAATTCCACATTAAAGAGATATGTAACTAATGAAGATGTCGCTGCTAGCAAACAACTTTATATTTCAGTGTTTCATCTACAAATTCAGTGCCTGCTCCTCTTGAAGAACAAATTGCCTATGTTACATTTAAAACAAAATTGTAAGCTGGTAATATTGCAATAGGGAATGGATGGCAAACTAACAACAGGCTCATAGTTACTAGGCATCTCATCCAAAGGAGGACACCCTTAGGATTGCAGCAGCCCCATGCCCTCCCCCTTAAATTACAACACAGTGTCAGCAATTCATCTAAATGATGTGGGTGTAGAGCCCACAGCCTTCTGCATCAAAAGCAAGTATGCTACCTGTTGTGCTATGACCATTTGTTAAACAAAACAGTTGCACATTGAAAACAGACTTAGCATGAGTAGCAGTAAACTTCTCTTCCCTTGCAACTCACAATTCCTTGAAAATGCACCAACATTCAGTTTGGTAGTTGGCATAGAGGATTCAGGCTCCTGTTTCATGTAACCAAGGTACAGGGTTTGAGCCTGAAAAAAATGAATTAACCCAGTATCCCTAACTGGGACATTTTACACACACACACACACACACACACACACACACACACACACACACACACACACACACACACACACACACACACGTGGAAACGCTCCTTAACAGAGGTAGGTCACATTACCTAATCCCTATTGAATAAGAAGTGGCAGCAAGGCAAGTGTTGTATTTAAATTCTGCATGCAGAGTTTATAAGCAATAGTATGTGTGTGTGTGTGTGTGTGTGTGTGTGTGTGTGTGTGTGTGTGCGCATGTGCATGCAGGGACATGCATATGCAAAGAGCTTCTTTAAAGAATGTACTTCTTCCTTAAAGGCTACGGTTCTGGCATCAAAGGCTGCACTCCCCTATTGTTTACACCCAGAGGGGAGCACACCCTCTGTCCCCACATTAGTAGGCCTCTGTCAATATCTACTGCCTTCCCCACTACTGCAGCCAGTTGTCATGCTCTGTGGTCCTCTACTTTCTCACTGGTATCTTCTGGCAAAATTTCTAATAAATATTATGTTCAGCCCCCAGCTATGTTTTCCTTCTAATATGCTCCTAGTCCAGCTTGCCTTTACCTCATCTATCTTATCCAGCAGTTCTTTTATGCCAACATACACATGGCATGCATTCTGTCTTCCTCCTTGGTAACCAGTTTGGTCACCTGTACCCAGTTGTAGAGCTGGTTTCCTAGCTTCCTTGCCAAGACTCTTAATACCTTTGGCCATTGAATCTCCATTAAAAAAATCCTGTTCTCTGTCCTCACATTGGCCATTGTTTTTCAGCACCTTCACTTCCAGCCCCATGCCACTACCTCTCCTATATGCAATCTTATCTTAGGTTCTACCACCCCCAAAGCTCCTTGTGCTGGTTGCCTCCCTGTCTGTGTTGCATCTGATCCCTATCCTATTGTTCCTTCATGGCCTCCCTACTGCTCTGTCCTTTTTATCAGTGAAGGGAGTAATATATTATAATATGTAATATATTGCAATTTTTAGTAATATAACTAGTTACTTTTTCAAAATAGTTTTGAAGTAATAGTAATATATTACTTTTTTAGTAACTAGTAACTTAAATGTGTGTTACTTTTGAATTACTGTTGCTTAAACCAATGTTTCTCAATGTGGGTGATATTGTCCCCTAAAGAGCAATGAAAAACTTCCGGGGGCCCTGAACAGTATGGATAGTAATCAGATGTTAGGCGGCAATAGGGACTTTGAAGGGAAAATTTGGATAAACAATTACAACATAATGTTGGCACAACTCATAGCACATAGCATTAATCTGGAGCAAAATGTATTTTTTTAGCACTGCAAGGAGGTGAAAGCTAATGATAACCAGACTCTGGCCCTACTCTGGTACTGTGGGACTCTCACCCACTAAAACACCCCTCTAACACTGGGATAATTCTAGCCTGCTAGAGATCATGTCTTACTTTGCCGTATAATAAACAGCGTTGGTTCTCCATACCACCATCAATCAGAATCAAACTCACCACTCATTGGTTTAATACCTGACGCCCCAACCCACTGCACCAAGCAAGACTCTTCAGGTGGATCTATGAATGAGCTACTTTAGTTAGTAACTAGTAATAGTAATATATTACTTTTTTAGAAAAGTAATAAGTAATAGTAATATATTACTTACTGAACTCATTACTTTTATAAATAAATAGCACAACACTGCTTTTCACCATCTGTTCCTCCCATTGGCACAATGCACCTAGCTACCCATTGTCCTCCTGCTTTCCCTTAGGGGCTGGCTACTGCAAGGTCATCTCTGGATTTGTCTCCTCTTCACCATCTGTCACTGCTCTTTGTACCTGCTGTCCCTCTACCTTGATTTTTCTTTCTGTGAGTGACACTCTTCCCTGACCTTACTGTGTATTACTCCATTTGCCTGTACGCCTATGAATATCTCTGCCCAAGTCTCATTTCATATGGATATTTTTCACCTACCTTTTTCAGTTCCGTGTTTACAGCTTCCTGCTGCCTCCTCCTATCCAATCCCTCTCTTCCTTTGCTTTCCTGAGTAGATGGGTCCACTACTTTCTTCTATATTTTCCAAGAAGCTCCCATTTTGCTGTAGACCCCACATCCTCTGTCACTCCTACCTAAACTTCCCTGATTCAAAATACTGCCTGTAGATGCTGAACACATACCCTATCCCTTTCCCATATCTTTCTTATATGTGTTTGTGACGAAATGAAGTACTGCCAGCACAGCTAGCTGGAATTTTGTAAATAATTATATGTCATTAGTGAATATCAAACTGATTCATACAAGATGCTGGTGTTAAAATGTATTAGAAGTGTATGTCATTTGTATATCAAACTGATTTGTACAGATGTTTGTGTTGAAAAGGTGTTTGTAAAGTGCTTGTGTTTGAAATGTATAAACAGTGTACCTTATTGGAGAGAACAGAAATGTACATACACTATTGTAACTGTTTAAATGTATATGTTTTAATAGAGGAAACTGGAGGGTTAACCTCAGTCCAGCAAACTTTAGAAAAATATGTGAAATTAAATCACTTTACAGGCTAGGCCATAAAGATGCTATCTCACAGGTTTCAGTGAACTAATTACACTCTGGAAGCATGGAGGTATGCAATTGTTTTATGACTTCCAGAACCTGCCATAGATCTGAGCAAAAGCCCTTGTGGGTGTATTTTTACTGGTAAGTGCTAAATACTGCCTGCTGCCAGCAATGGGGGTTTGCATGAGAACTAGAAGTCAGATGATCAGAAATGATGTAATTCTACAAGCTATCCCAGCAGTAATATTTTATATATTATTTTGAGAAGTCTCTTAAAGAGACAGAGCATTCTGTATTTGGTCTTGGGCCTGACAACAAAAAGAAGAATAATTCACCACACCAACTGCCTTACTCTAAGTATATTATTATGGTGTAGTAACTCTCTTAGATTTAGTCAGGAATATAGTGAAGCTTAGTTTAGATATTGTTTTTCTTTATTTGTATGAGCTTTTACTGCAATGTTATTTTAAATATTTAAATATTTCCTGTGGTTTTCAACTCGGATGTCACTGTGAATATACACTTTCTATACTATAGATCTTTGTAGAGCTATTTAAGTTCTGAGAGTACTTGAATATTTATTTGGTAACACTGTGTGGGCTATTCCTAATAGCCTTACTCTTGGTCAAACTACCATTTGTATTAATATTAATTTCACCTAGTATATTGGGTAACCTTGGAAGACCCTTAAGTAGGAGTGTCTGGTGGCAGTCATAACTACCTTATAGTCTGGGCACAGAGGGGCATAGCTAGTAAACCTGTGCCAGCCTTTGCCATCTGTATGTGTGTGTGTAAATCAAATCTCAGAGTATGTATGTCAGCTACTTTGGCAGGGACACGAAGCACTGGTTGGACAGAGTGTATGCTGGAGGCCTTGACTTGGACACTCAGCTGAGATCTCAACTCTATAGCTGTGCCAGTGAGGACAGTTATTGGGAATCTAGAGAAAGAAGGAGAAACCCGTTCCAGACTGACTGT